>NC_137053.1:12747395-12947395 GCF_032717465.1 Coenobita brevimanus | reverse complement strand
GGATTAGAGAACAAGTAAACGTTCTGTCTGACAAACTTGACGAAGCTTTTAAGATTTTAAGCATCCAGCAGATGTATTTGGAGGCACTGGATGGTTAAGAGAGACAGCGAAACTTGGCGATAACTGGATTAGAGGAGGATGAAGATGAGCTGGGGGAGACGGATGTGGACAAAGTACGGACGGTTATACAGGCAATTAAGTATGAAGAAAATTTCGACCCTGCCACCTGGGAGTTGAAGCGCCTGGGTCAGCGGGACAAGCGAAGGAAACGGCCAGTACTTGTGACGGTAGATAACGGACGCCAAGGGAACGAAATCGTAAAGAATGCTAAGAATTTAAAAGATGCAAATGGACCTCTGGCATCTGTATACATAAAGAAAGATCTACATCCAGCAACGAGGAAGGAGATGGGGCGACTAAGACAACGTGAAAGGGAGGAGAAAGGGAAAACTGAAGATGTTGGAGTCACCATTACCTACGACTGGAGGAACTGGGTGCTTCTATGTGATGGAAATATAATTGATAGGTATTGTCCATATTTTTTACGACGTAACCAACATAATGTAAAGGAGCTGAAATTGTGTTCCTGGAATATTGGTGGGGCCAAGGAGAAGTTGCAGAATGCAGACACCCTTAAATTTTTGTTAAATTATGACATTGTGTGGCTACCAGAAATTAAAAATGTAAATAAGAAAAGTGTGCCTGGCTTTAATGTGTACTACAATAAGTCAAAGAAAGGCCCACATAGAGGAGGTGTGACGATGTTAGTTAAATGAGCACTATCAAATTATATAATTTATGCAGATACTGACGCTGAGGATTTGATTTGGTTAGAGGTATCATTATGTCCAGGTGTAAGCCTCGGACGAGGCGGTGGCTCAGTCGGTAGAGAGGTGGCCTGCAGTCCTACTGGACCCAGGTTCAAATCCCCGCTGGGGCAGGGAACAGTTTAAGGATTTGAATCTCATAAAAATCAGACTTTACTGACCTACCAGAAGACCGGCCGACATGTAAAAATACCTCTGTCAATACCAATACACCAGTCCTGTATGAGACAGCCCTAGCGTGTATTCAATATGGACGGTGGGTGTTAGCGCCGAAGTGGTGACATGTGGACGTGTGCGGTATGTAGGAGGACTACTGGGCCATGGAATCAGGCTGTGAAGAGTATGCCCAGAGTCAGACACATACTATCTCTCTCTCTCTCTCTCTCTCTCTCTCTCTCTCTATATATATATATATATATATATATATACTGTATATACACCACTTGATTATTCTCCTTTCTATGATCAGGCTATGTATGGCGTACTGAATGCTTGCTTTCTTCACCATAGAAAGATATTTATTCTAGATGACCTAAATGCACGTGTAGGAGGGCCTCAGATCCAAAGTGAAGATAATGAACAGGTATACGATTATGCTGAGGTGAAAGATGAATATGTGAATAACCATGGACGAGTACTGTTGAATATATGTAATAACAGTGAAATAGTCGCGACAAACCACCTGAAGGTGAATGGCAAAATACTGGGAGGACACTTATCATTTACGTGCAGGGAAAGGTGGATCTCATAAATTGACTTGTGTGTAATAAAAAGGGTCTGTGTCCACTTGGTGAAGGAGTTGGATATTCGCCAAGATATTAAAGGTTCAGACCACGCACCGTTACAGGTGAATCTAAATATTCAAAAATTAAGTTACATGAACCTTTAATTTTAATTGAGAGGTCTGGGAAACTAAATTTGTATTATCAAATGCGAAGGAAGAATAACTCTTTGAAAAAAAGCCCAAGGTATGGCATGAAGGATATGGAAGAGTTTATTAATGTAATGGAAGGTATACCACCACCTGACATCCATGATACAGGCCACAATGATGTTGAGAATGATATTACAGAAGGTTGGATGTGATACTCAAGGTAGCTCGGCGGTGTCGCAAGCGTGGAGTGACAACTTAAACTGGGATGCGACCTAGCCAAGGTGGAAGAAACTGTTGGACACCAATGACTCAAGGCTTATATGAAAGTCCATTAATTGGAATGGTAACAATGACGCTATATCAAACGTGCAACCAGAAGATGAAAGGTTCAGAGAGCACTTTGAGAACCTATTGAACCCAGTACAACAATATGAAGGAGAATATGTAGTGGACATAGAGTCAGCACCCACGATCCCAGTGTTAGACGGTCCATTTATGCTACGAGAATTGGACACAGCTGTGAAAGATATTAACAAAAATAAGAGTTATATGGGTATATGTCCTGGTTTAATCTGCAATCTGCCAATCTCGTGGTTATGGTGCCTCTTGACTATATTTAATGTTGTGTTTAATGATATATGTTATCCTGCTAAGTGGTGCTACAACATGCTATTCGTGACATTTATATCTGGGGAGTGATTAGATTGTGGTAATTACAGAGGGATTAGCATAATGGATTCATTAGCAAAACTTTATGACCTAATGATTTTAAATCCACTTAAATTATGGGCCAACATAGACAAAAGTCAGGCGGGTGCCCAGCAAGGACAGGGTGCTTAGAGGAGATTATGTCTCTGCGATTACTCTGGGACTATGCCAAGTTTAAAAGAGATAAGCTATATGTGTTGTTTTTAGATTATAGTAAGGCTTATGACAGAGTACCACTAAACATGTTAAACAGAGTTCTTAAATCACTAGGCTGTGGAAAAGTAATGCTAAATGCAATCAGGGTTATGTATACGTGTACTAGGAATGTGCTGAAGTGGCAGCCACGGTGGGTGTTAGGCAGGGGTCACCATCTAGCTGTATATTGTTCACTTTTTATATAGATCAAATGGTAGGCTACGGATGCTGCAGCGAAAACTTAATGCAGAGGGGTTCTTAGGAAGACTGCATTGCCTACTGTTGATAGATGACACAGTGATCTTAGCGACTTCACGTGATACTTGTTTAAAGATATTAAATATCGTGTTAGATCATTGTTATGAATGTGGGATGGTTGTGAATTTAAAGAAAAATAAAATTCATGGTAATAAATGGTGATGCCTATGATGTAACCACAATGTTGATACGAGGACTTGAAATTACATACTCATGTAGTTATTTGTACTTAGGTGCTTGGTTCAGTGATGATGCCAAGACAAACACTGTACTGTCACTTCATAGAGTTTCAGATGAAGCAAACGTCAATAAATTTGCCGTCTTCTCTGCTGTAAATACTAGCATCCCATACAATTATAAAAGGCAGATATTTGATGCAGCTATGACCTCTTCACTGCTCTATGGTTGCGAATCCTGGCTGACAAATAGCCCTGCATCAGTATCTGCATGTTATAACAAAGCTATTAAATGTTTACTAAAGCTATTAAATGTTTTATAGGAGTAGGGAAAAATACTAGCGTTAACTTATGCCTCGTTGAGTAGGGAATCCATCCAGCACAGTATGCAATCGCGGAAAGGAGACGAAGGTTTCTAGAATCAAAATTAAATGAACCTGACGAGGATGAACCGTTTTATATTGTGTACCAGATGTGCAGGCAGGCCAATACGCTAGGTTACAGATTTTTAGCAAGTGCTTTACAGTTTGATTGGGATGTTGGCCCTTTAGAGAGGATAAAAAACTTCTATTAGAGAAAAGCCAATTGCTGCAAAAAAGTATGTAACATACATAACAGAACTTAATTTGGCGCTTAGTGTGCATCAAGCTTATGAAAGTAGGAAGTATATTCCAGATTATAAGCGTCAAGCACTAACTAGATTATGACTAATGTCTCATAACCTTAGAATAGAGACTGGCAGATGGAGCCGAACGCCTACTGAATTGCGACTCTGTTCTTGAAATGAGGACAGTGTACAGAGTGAAGCTCATGTACTGTTGCATTGCCCTCTCTTGGCTCCCTGTCATCTCAGGTATTCAGTGTTAGATTTTTCTCAGATGTATTGCTTGGTGACAATAATTGGGTGCAAGAGACCTGTAATTATATTTATGAAACGCTAAAGTTGTACATATAATGTAAAATACTTATCGTATGGAGGTGTACGATCTATATTTACTAATGTTTGTACTGTTTTTCTGTTTATTGGTTGATTAATTTATTGGTTAACGGTAGAATATAGGCGTTTAAATTTGCTGCTTCTGTTATTACAGATCTATGTTTAATCATGCTGTTTTAAGGTATGCAGTTCATACACATATAGAATTTTTGAAGTGAATATGTATATATATTCTTTTGACAAGATACTGTAAACCATAAGTGTTTTCCTTATACTTGAATCATGCAAAATACTTTGTCAATAAAAAATTACTACTACTACTACTGTGTGTGTGTGTGTGTGTGTGTGTGTGTGTGTGTGTGTGTGTGTGTGTGTGTGTGTGTGTGTGTGTGCTTGTGTGTGTGTGTGTGTGTGTGTGTGTGTGTGTGCGTGCGTGCGTGCGTGTGTGTCTGTGTATGTGTGTGTGTGTGTGTGTGTGTGTGTGTGTGTGTGTGTGTGTGTGTGTGGGTCGGTGGGTGGGTAGGTGCTTCGACTCTTCCTAGACTATTTGAGGGATGTACATGAAACTTTTCAGGAGACTTCATCGGGTTACAGGGAAGGTCTTCCACTATATACAATTCTCCAACTCTGATTAGTAGGGGAAGGGGTTTCAGCCGCCCTCCCCAAATAAAAAAAAAAGTCTCAGAAATAGTGAAAGGAGGGCAGATATGGCTATCGTGTTTTAGTACATGTTGCACAAAGGACTCCTTTCCGTAATGCGATATTTGTGGAGCGTGAACCCCCCAGATATTCCTGGGAGATCAGCTGCCCTTGCCAAAAATAAGAACGATGAGAAACAGAGGAAAGTGAGCACATGGAATTAACACGAAACTTCTCATATTAGTTCGTCTGGTTTCTTGGTAATGTCATGCACTACGTAAAGTTTTCCACCTTAATATTCAGGGGGTCAGACCCCCTCAGAACATATTAAACGATTCAAAATAGTGGAGGAAAGACAGATCTGGTTTTGATATTTTAGTATATGTTGTACAGTGGATTCTCATATGCAATACTCTTGAAACGTAACCCGCCCCCTCCATAGTAATTCTTGGGAGTTCTGTCGCCCTTCCAACGATGAAAACGATCAGTAATGTTGAAAAAACTTGAATGAACTTCCTTGGCGAGTTCGTCAGATTACTCCGAAGATCTTCCATATATACAATACTCCAACTATGATTTATAGGGGGGTTAGCCCCCGCTTAAATAAATATTTTCAGAATCTGTAAAAGGAAAGCAGATACGGTTTTCATATCTTAGTACATGTCTGTATAATGGAATCTCTTCTGCAATGCAAATTCTGGGGAGCGTAGCCCCACAAAAAGGTTTTCGGGAGGTCAAGCTCCTCCCCAAAGTACAGAACAGTAAAAAGATCTGAAACAGGGGAACTGAGAGCATTGCTTTAAATGAAATCTGCATGCATATCGGGGGATTAGGTATGCATTTTCCATGTTTTCTTTTATTGCACAGGAAGAAAATGCTCATCTACTTAAATTATTTTCACACCATATTCACTGCCTCTCCATGTTCCCTCTCCTCATTTTTTCGTTCTCTTTCTCCCAGCGTCTCCATCCTATACTCTCTTTTCCTCTCTTCATCTGTCCTGTTCTCTCCTCCCAACACAGTTCATATCCATCCTACCCCCCACCCTCCCAACCCAATCCCCAGCCGGATCAAAGACTTGAGTGTAGAAACTGGAGGTGATAAGGGTTTAGCCCTCTTCACATGCCACTTGCCATTATACTCCTAAAAATAGCCTTCCCAGGTGTTCGATATCTTATATGCACGCTCCTTCATCTTCTGTCCTTTCCTCTCCCCTTCCCTCCTCTCACCTCTCTTGTTTTCATTCTTTTTCATCCTCACATTATCATTAATCCTTGGTTTCATTATCGCCCTCATCTAAGTCTCGTCAGCTTCGAAGATATATATATTAGAGCCCGTCTTTCTTATTTCAGTATTGACATACTATGCTCCGCGCTACTTTACTCGGCTTAAAAGTGTCCTTTTTCCATCTTGAATAAAGAATTATAAGTAGAGCGTAACACTACAATATGATGCTGGTCACGATGTTGCGATATACTGTAGATAGGATGTAAAGCCATAGAACTGTGTTATTCTTCCACGGGGCAACGTGAAATACGCTACAAAAGGTTGAAAATCCGGTCCAAGTTGAAGTAAAACAGTTATAGTAGACCCCATAAATGACACAGACAAGATTACAAGTGTAATATACAGAAAAAATGTTTTTGAAAAGTTTCTAGGTTAGTAGGATGTCTTTTTTATAATGGCAAAGAATGCGATCCCTGTATCTCACTTCACCCTCACAGTTATCTTCAACATGGCCTTCAGCTCATCTCTCACTCATTCACACGCATATACACTCTTCATTTCTCTCTTCTTTTTCTGGGTTTGTCTGTCCATGTGTCTTTTTCCTCCTCAACCTAAATAAACCCCGTTCCACCATCTATATTTTCCTCACCTACACTCGACCCCACTTCCAACTCACTCTCATTTATAAGTATCCTTCCTCTCCTTTCTCACCATCCATCCCCCTCCCCTTGCACAGCCATCTCAAATGCTTTCCACACCACCTTCTCTGATTTTGCCATACCATCTCTCTCACCCACATCTTTAATTTAATGTTGTATTGGTTATCTGCCTTAATAATAGTTGTGTAGTCGACAGCAACCAGCTTATTTTTACCTAATTAACTAACATTCATCCACTTAGTCACATACACCCTGATTTAGTTCATCGTAGCTAATTCCCTTCTCGTTTGCTTCATTGTCCACTTTTTTCACCTCGGGTGCTCTCAACTCTCCTCCCGCCCCATACCCTACACCTCATCTGGTCATCTGAATAGCCCACTGGAGCGCCAATTGTGAACACCATCTCCTTTGTTGCTATATGAAAAAAAAAAGTGATCGCTGGTGTTTGATGTGTGTGTCTGTGTGTGTGTGTGTGTGTTTGTGTGTGTGTGTGTTTGTGTGTGTGTGTGTTTGCGTGTGTGTGTGTGTGTGTGTGTGTGTGTGTGTGTGTAGCTTAAATCTTCTGTTGATTCTTCAATTGATTGTTTACGTCTTTCCTGTGATACTATTAAAAACGTGTATGGGTTTCATGAGCATATTATTTTGTTTTGGAGATCAGTACAGGTTATTCGCATTTTTTCCATTTTTTTCATAACACTGGGTTTTAACCTGACTGAATGGTTGCAGTAAGCTTGGATTGTGATGCAACTTTCATAGTCTTTCATATATAGCTATATATTAACGTCTCTCTCTCTCTCTCTCTCTCTCTCTCTCTCTCGTTTCTTAATGTCATTTTCTACTTTATCTTTTCCCCCTTCTCGTCTTCCCTCTCCTACCCTCCAGTCTTTCTCCTCCTCTTCTACACCCACCCACGTTTATCTCCTCTTCTCTCTAGTCACTTCTACCATCTTTCCCTGTTTGCTCTTCCTCCCAAAACACATACTCCCACTCTGTCACCATTCATATTGTTCTCTCCTTTCCTTCCTTTCAAATTACCTCTTTTTGTTCTCTCCTACCCCTTTTCTCCTCCCTCCCCCGTCTCCTCTTCTTTCCCTCTTTTTTCCCAGGTCCTTTCCTCTTGGCTCATGTTACTCTTCCATCAAGTTCTTTTCTTCTTTTGCTGTCGCAGGCACCTTCTTTCCTTTCAATTTCTTCTTTATTCTTTTCCTCAATTTATCCACAGCCTCTCAATTTTTCTCCCCCCCCCCCCGTTCTTTCCTTCTCTTTCTCCCTGCATCTCCTTTCCTATCCTCTGCTTTTCTCTCTTTACCTCTTGACTTTTCTTCTCTCAACGCACTTCTTCTCCCTCCTACCCTCTCCCCATCCCCAGTCGGATCAAAAAATTGAGTGTAGAAGCGGGTGGTGATAAGGGTTTGGCCCTCCTCACATCCTCTTCACATAATAATCTTCCTAGGTGTTCGCTGTCTCACCTACACGCTCCTTCATCTTCCGTCTTTTCCTCTCCTCTTCCCTCCACCCACCTTTCTTGCTGTTATTTAATTATCTTCAAAGTATCACCCATCCTTTCTCTCTTTCTCACCCTTGTCTTCATCTCTCCTCCTAAGTCCATAATTCAGTCATCTCCCTGGACATACTTGCACCTATTTCTTATTCAGTATCGACATTCTTTACCCCCTTTATTCTTACCTTACATAAATTTGCCATCTTTCCATTCGTGAGAGCGATTTACATCTAGAGAGTAACACTAGAATACGATGCTAGTCAAGGAGAAGAGCTGTGGAATGGATGTAGAGCCATAGTATTGTCTTTTTTCTGCCACTGATCTACATGAAATAAACTGAAAAGGTTGAAAATCTGGACCAAATTATGAAACAATGATAGATTCCCTAAATCACATACAAACGAATGTCATATGAAGATAATATTTTGCTGAAAAGATGCTACAACAGAAGAAATCCTTCTCAAATGACTAGAATACTGTCTCCCAACCTCCCTCTCACACTCACAGTTACCTTTATCATGGCCTTCAGTTCATCTGTCATTTATGTGCAGATACGCTCTTACACTCTTCCTCTCTTCTTCTTTCGGGTCTCTATTTCTAAGAGTTTTTCTGTTCCTCGCCATATCCCCGCCGTCACCATCTTAATCTTCCTCACCTAATGTTTTCACCATTCCTTATTCATTCTCATTCTTTTCCTTCCTCTTCTTTCTTACTTGACATTCCTGTCTATCTGTCTACTGCCAGACGCCTTAATTCCGTAAGGGGTGGCCACAAACAAATCGCCTCCATGTCTCCCTGTTCCCCACCATTTAATGCCCTGCTCCCAGCTCACCCCCCCCCCCCTGTCTCATACACCTCTCCACTTCATCCCTCCATCGTATCCTTGGCCTCCCCCTCCATCTCCCCCCATCCACCTCACTCACATACACTCTCCTCGTCAGTCTCTCGCTCTCCATCCTCTCCACATGGCCAAACCACCTCACTGTGTTTCTCCCAACGCTTCCTATCACATCCACATCCACACCACAACGCTCCTTCACTTCCTCATTTGTTTGTCTCTCATGCTCCACATGCTCCTCTCAGGTAACTCATTTCCACCGCACTCACTCTTGACTTGTGTCTCTCCAACAAGGTCCAAGCTTCACCTCCATACGTCAGAGTTGGTATCATAATACTATCATGCAGTAAGCTTTTCTCCTCCATGCTCACTTCCCTGTTTCTTATCACTGCTTTCAAAAACCAGCAACATTTCATCCTTGTTTTACCCTTTCAATCACTTCACCCTCTAAACTTCCATCCTTACTCATCACACTACCCAAGTACTTAAATGCACTTACTGTACATTTTCCATTTCCTCGTCATCCCTCCTCACTGTACATTCAGTGATTTCGTTTATCTCGAAGACATTCCGCTACCCATTAACAGCCATCTCAAATGCTAATAGCTCTCTCATCTCTTTTTAATCTATACCTTCTCCCACACCTTCACATCCATTCTAATCTTGTGGGAGGTATCTGTTTGAGTAACAATTTCAAGTAAATATCGGTCAATTTATTTTTACATAAGTTCCTACAGTCAAGCTCTTATTCACCTTCACCCAAACTTTGCCCACCCTTACTCCTCCTCCTTCTTCCTTTTTCCTTCTCCATTCTCTACATCTCAAGTGGAATCAACTCTCCTCCCTTCCCATATCCTACCCCCGCCTGGTATGATGAACATCCTGCTGGAGTGATTATGAACACCCTTTCTTTTACCTCTGCCAACGAAGTTGGACGAGGTTATGTATTCAGCTATGTTTGCCTGTTTGTTTGTCCACACAATATCTCCAAAAGTTCTCAGTGAATTTATATCATTTTTTTTTTTTTTTTGGAAAAGTGGGCATGGGCAAAAAAAAAAAAAAAAAAAAAAAAAAAATTAGATTTGGGGAATGATCCGGATCCTATGTTTCCCACAAAATATCTCCGAAAGTTGTCATTCAAGTTCAATAAAATTTTGTGTATGAGTGGGCCATGGGTCAAGGAACAATTGATTAAATTTTCTGGGGGGATCCGGATCCTATGTAATTCACATAATCTCTCCACGGATCCGGATCCAGATACTTTTTAATGAAAAAGGCATTGGAGGAGGTATGCGCTCTCTGATTCCTTTCTAGTTACTATTTGAAAAAATAAAGAACTACAGGAAGTGATCGTGTGTGTGCGTGTGTGTGTGTGTGTGTGTGTGTGTGTGTGTGTGTGTGTGTGTGTGTGTGTGTGTGTGTGTGTGTGTGTGTGTGTGTGTGTGTGGAGGAATTGCCAATCGATAATGGGTATTATAAATATCATGAACTGATGTCCATTGGAATAATTCTTCTTTTCATTCGTCGTTTTTGAGGTCGCTTCATTTTTTATGGGATTGAAAAAAATTTTAAGAGGTTTTATGAAAATATTTGTTTCAGAATTCAGTATGGGGGTACCTCATTTTTTCTTTTTCTTCAATACGTGTTTTAACTAGCCTCAACGGTTCTAATAAACCTGCGATGAGATTCATCTCATAAAGTCTTAAGAAGTTCCTCTCTCTCTCTCTCTCTCTCTCTCTCTCTCTCTCTCTCTCTCTCTCTCTCCTTCTCTCTCTTACTCTCTCTTACTTAATGTCATTCTCTATTTCCTTTACAATATCTCTCTCCCTTTCTTGTCCCCCCTGTTGTACCCTCCTGCCTTTTTCTTACCTTATCGCTCTTAGCTCTCATCCCATCCTTCCTCTTGTACCTTCTCCTTCCAACCACGTTTATCTCCTCTTTCCCGTAATAATTTCTACCATCCTTTCCTGATGGCTCGGTCTAATTAAACTGCTGCTTCCTCTTCCTCCACATTCATTGCCTTTCTGAAGCGCTGTCTCACCCCCTTCCTGCAACTCTATCATCACTTTTCCTCTTCTTTCTCCCTTGTTCTCTGGTCATTTCCTTTCGTCTCATGTTACTTTTCCATCCCTTTCTTTCCCTTTCTCCACTTCTCTCTTATCTTTCAAATTATCCCTCTTATGTCTCCCCTCTCCACGCTTCTCTTCGCTCCTCGCCTTTCCTCTTGCTTTCTCATTCTTCTCTGGTCCTTTCGTCCTTCTCATTGTCTGCTTCTCTGCCCTCTCTCCTTCTCGCACTCATTCACTCTTCCTTTAAATTCTTCGTTTTTTTCTTTCCCAAATGTATTCACTCCTTCAACTTCTTTTCTCCCTCTCCCTCTTTTTTCCTTCTCTTTCTCTCTCCATCTCCTTTCCTCTTCTCTCCTCTTTCTCCTCATTTTTCTCCCCTTATCTTCTCCCATCCCAGTTCTTCTACCTCCTACCCCCTCCCCACCTCCAGCCTGATCAAAGAGTCGAGTGCAGATGCGGGAAGAGACAGAGGTTTTGCCCTCTTCACATCCCATTTGCCTTTATACTCATAAAAATTGTCGTCTTAGGTGTTCGATATCTTATCTTCATGCTTCTTATTTTCCGCGTTTTCTTTGCCTATTTCCTCCCCTCACCTCTCTAGGTTTCATTCTTATTCATCCTCACATTCTCACTCATCCTTATTTTCATTGTCATCCTCACTATCATCTTGCCTCCTATATCAGTATTCTCGTCAGCTTTAGGGATATTCCAGCATATCTTTCTTATTCATTATAGCATACTGTAATCGTTTTAATTTTACTTTGTCAAAAATTACCATTAATCCCCTTTTTCTCACAGACATCGTTATCATGGCATTCAATTCCTCTCTCACACGAATCTGCACCCTTACCCTCCTCCACCTCTCTTCTTCGTCTGGATCTCTCGTTTTTGTGTCTTTCTCTTCCTCATCCTCATCACCCATTTAAATCATCTTGACCTACACTCTCCCCTACTTCCTCCTTACTCTAATATTTTCGCTGCCTCTTCTCTCTCACCAACCTTTCTACACCCCGTTAGCATTTTCTATTTACATTCTCCTTCTCAGTTTATTCTATACCTTCTCCCTCACCCTCATTTTCATTCTAATTAATGCTGGTTATCTTACTTAAAAATAATTGTGTCATCTCTGGCAATGAATTTGTTTGCACCGAAGAAAAATATTCATCCTCTTATTCACCTTCATCCTCAATTTACTTACCCTGACTTCTTCCCCTCCCTTGTGCTTCCCTCCCCATTTCCTCCATCTCAAGTGCTTTCAACTCTCCTCCTTTCCCATATCCAATACCCCACCTGGTCGTCTGAGTACGCAGGGGTGTCATTTGGGGGGGGGGGGCAGCGAGGGGCGCTCCCCCCCCAAGCTTTCTGAGGGGGCCTCCAAATCAACTACAAGCAATAGAAAAAAAATATATGATTAACACCGTGAAATTAAAAATAATTTGTATTTAGCCTCAATACGTTTTGAGTGAAATATATCGTGTGTGTGTGTGTGTGTGTGTGTGTGTGTGTGTGTGTGTGTGTGTGTGTGTGAGAGGAGTAGACTGTAGCACCAGCCGAACAGGGCAGTACTCCCGAGGTTGATGGCAAGCTGGTGATAGGGAGAGCTGAAGCTCCCATTTCATCAGCCCTCAGGACTTAATCCCGACCATCTCCCTTTGCTGAACATTTTCAGTGCATTCATTTACACAGAGAGTAGGCCAGCATGCTCTCATAATACCTCTGTCTTCAACTATCTACACCACACTACATGCACATAACATATCACACCTTCTATTCACTGTCATTAGTATTGGTCGCTGCAATGTTACTATCAAATGAGGTGGTATCTCGGATTGCCACCACCAGCAGGGTAGGGTTGGCGGCAAAGGGTCCTCTGGGTCGCCATCAAGCGACTGTGCCGGCAGTGACTGTTGCTATTTCCAGTAATGCCCGTCAGCGAAGAGGTGAAAGTGCGGCCTTATTCTTCACCAACATCCGCGGCCTTACCACAAATTTAAACTCAGTTCATTTTTTCCTTCAGTCCATATCCCATTTGGCTCTTTTCCTCACAAAACCACAAATCTCATCCTCTACCGATATATTTCCATTTTGTTTTCCCGGTTGCCATCTCCTTACAAACTTCCATAACAGAGGCGGCACCTGTTCTTATATCAAATCCCAATATGCAGTTGACACTATTTTAAACTTCACTTCATCCAGTTTTGATTACTCATTATATAAACTAAATTGTCAAAATATTACCAAATATATTTGTGTAGTTTATCGCTCCCCCAATGCTTCTTCAGAACCCAGTGTATTTGATTCCATATGCACACAGTTGAGTAACCTTAACCTTGCCCTCAGCACCGAAATTACAATTTTGGGTGATTTTAACATACATAATATTGAATGGTTATTGCATTCTGCCAGGACTGACGACGCTGGTCTAGAGTGCGAGCTGTTTGCAGAATCGTTTAATCTCACCCAGCTGGTAAAGCAACCAGCCAGAATCCTGATAATCCTGACCATAATGCTCATCTCTTGGATTTATTCATGACAAATAATCCAGATCAATACAGGATAGAGATACCGTCACCACTTGGATCCTCTGACCACAATCTCATCAAAGCCTCATTAGTTAACCTTCCCACACCTCCCCGACCTGAACCTGTCAGAGTGACCCGATGGCACTTTGATAGGGCAAACTGGGATGGATTTAGAAATTATCTTGCTGACATTCCATGGCAGTCTTTCTTCTCTAGTGATCCCAGTTCTACCCAGCCCCACATTTGCGACTTAGTACTAGCTGGAATGGATGTATTCATACCTAGTATACAGTTCACTAAATGACCGAACTCTCCAAAATAGTTTGATGGCAACTGTGCCAGAGCAACAGCCCGGAAGTCATTAGCATATAACTCTTACTTAAAATCGAAAACATCCGAATCACTCTCCCAATTAAAAAATTGGTAGAAATCATGCAAAAGCTGTATTAAATCTAGCTAAATCAAACTTTCTTCAACAGCAAGCATCAAAACTACTAAACAACTCTAATGACAATAGAATATTCTGGTCAACTCTTAATTCTTTCAATAATAACTTTAACAAGTCATCTTCCATTCCCCCACTAAAATCTTCAGATGGCAACATTACAAATGACCCGCCTGGGAAAGCAGATATCTTTGCCAGTACATTTGCCAGAAACTCTCCCATAGACGATACCAGCCAGAATGTCCCAGTACTAGAACTTGACTCTCCCGAAATTGTCCCACTTAAAATACAGACAAGGTACGTAAAATCCATCCTAGACAATTTACCTGCCAACAAAGCTCCAGGCCCAGATGGAATTCCGCCAATTGTTTTGAAAAAGTGTTCCCCTGAACTTGCCTCTGTTCTAGCTAAAATATTCAGACTATGCATATGTACTTCTTGATTCCCAAATTCATGGAAAGAAGCCAATATCCACCCAATTCCGAAGAAAGGAAGTTCGTCTGACCCCTCTGATTACAGATCAATAGCTGTCATATCTTCTCTTGGTAAGGTATTTGAAACTTTAATTAATAGGCACATTGTTATACATCTTGAATCCAACAACTTAATTAGTGATTGACAATATGGTTTTCGCCACGAAAGATCCACCATTGACATACTCAGTCTCCTAACACATACCATCCATCAATCAATTGATCTACATGGAGAAACTCATGCAGTAGCTCTTGATACTTCTAAAGCTTTCGACAGAGTATGGCACCGTTCCCTGCTGTCCAAACTCCCTTGCTATGGACTAACATCTTTTGTTCCTTTGATTTCTTCATATCTTAGTGACAGGAAAATAAGAGAAAAAGCAGATGATGTATATTCCAATTTCCACTCAATTAATGCTGGCGTGCCGCAGGGATCAGTTCTGGTGCCAACCCTACTCCTGGTTCATATTTATGATCTCTTATCTGTCACTCACAATCCCATTCATTCATATGCAGATGACTCAACACTACATAGTTCATTCACACTCAGAAACCCATTTACAAAGTCTAATATCTCTACCTCTCAACCCAGTATAGGCATCTCCATAAATCAGGATCTATCTACGATCAGTGAATGGGGACAAAACAACCTTGTCTCTTTTAATGCTAGTAAAACTAAATATATACAGTTTACTAATGGACAGTTATTACCAGATTCGTACATTACCTTCAGCGTTACTAATATTCCCATCTCCAAAAGCATTGAAATTCTTGGCGTCTCATTTAACAATGCCCTCAGCTGGACCTCTCATGTCAGATCACTTGCTAAAACCGCCTCAAAGAAACTTGGATTATTGTGCAGAGTCCGTAACTTCTTCCCTGATGAGCAGTTAGCTATAATTTATAAGAGTCATGTGCGCTCTCAGCTTGAATATTGCTCACCCTTGTGGAATGGATGTGGAGAGGTTGCATTAAAACAACTAGAAAAAATTCAGAACAAAGCTGTCAGAATCATTAACAACCCTGCCATTACAAAATACACTACCTCCCCTACAAGTAAGAAGGAATGTTGCCTCCCTTGCATTATTTTACAGATATTTTTTTAGCAAATACTCAGACTAAGTTACGTCCATGATGCCACCTCTCCATGCCTTCCCTCGGGCTACACGGGCATCTGGTAGCGCTCAGGACTGGAATGTCACCAGACATATTGCAGAACTTCTGCCTATCAGAATTCTTTCATTCCCCGAACTGCATCTATCTGGAACTCGCTTCCCCAGAGTTGTTTCCCTCCAAATTTCAACCCACAGCTGTTCAAGTCAAACTGTTACAGATATTTTATGAACAGAGGACACCAGTAATCTGGTGTATGGATTATTTTTTTTTATTCATTTGTTTTTCCTTCATCTGTTCTGTTATTTAAAAAAATAATAATAATCACAATAATTCACTAGGTATATTAAAGGATGTCAATGCCCGCTATTCGGTTAACTTTCGTATCGAGCTGCCTTTTTTATTGGATTCTGGCTATCATTAAAAGCTTTTCTACATCTTAGGAAGTACGTACCTATAGGTAGGAGTCTTTAGAGTTCATTTAGATCAATGATTCCCAAAGTGGGCGGTGGAAAGATCCAGGGGGGCTGTGAGGTATCGTGGGACCGTGAGGAAAAAGGGGGACAGTATGGGGGCGGCAGGATAGCATCAGAACCATGTAAGCATTTTTAACAAATATTTATGACAACATCTAAATCACAAGCACTTAAATGACATGTATGCTTTACAGATAATAAAATTAACATAGAGTTAAACACGAAAGCATGGTCTTATTTTATTTTGTGGTTCGAAGTCGGAGTTAAAAGTTCAAACGTTTTGTTTATATCTTGGTAACGTGGTCTGGACACGATAGGCGCCACACGCCAATGGCCAGCCAGTCAGACAGCAGACACCGTTCATTCCGTAAGGGCTGGTAAAGTACGAATGAACACAGATATGTAGTCAAATTAATGTACGATACCTTTCCTTGTAACAGTAATAATCTCTTGGAATTAGTAGAGTATAGAGCTGCTTTAAGTAGAGTATACGGCATTATTCACCATGGCACGTAGGTTACAAGGGCACTACAAATAACTTTGCAGAGATCACGAAGATATCCTCGGTTGGAGTAGTTTCTCCATTTTTCAATGCAATAAATATACGTAATTTAGTTTTCAGTGTCTTATAATGATTTCTAAAATCAATATACTATTCTTACCTGAGCCTCTTCCAGATATAAAAACCATCATTATATTTCTCCCACCTCTTAATGTAGAGCCTATTTTTTCATATTACTTTATATGGTTCATGGTATTTTGGGGGCTAGTAAGCTAAAACCTTTCCATTTTTAATTCAGTTACAAGTTTATAACTATTCATTCTCAATTTTATATTCATTATCTTTTCATCAGGCTATAAGAATGAAGTCAGTTTAAGCTTTCACCAATACAAATCATTTAATTGCTATTTGGTCTATTATCCAAGTTCATTAGCATATAACGCAGTGATATGTACTTTACCATGCACTTTAATTTTCTTATTCAACTTCACAGAGAACTACTGCCAATGCTAGAATATCCATTAGTATGTGTGTCAGGAAGTAATTGGTTTAATAAATAATTATATACAGAATATATATTTGTTTACTGTTTTAATTCTCTAAATATAGCTTTGCATGTGGCTTCAAAATGTTCGCTCTCCACCCCACCCATGTGAGGAGGTGCGAGTAGTGGGGCCTTCTAAATAGTCTATGCCCCCCCCCCCCAAGGAAAATTGAAATGACGCCCCTGTGAGTATGCCACTTAAATGCATGTTGTTAACACCCTCTCTTTTGCTACGGTATGAAAAACAAAGGAAAGTGACCGCGGGTATTGTGTGTGTGTGTGTGTGTGTGTGTGTGTGTGTGTGTGTGTGTGTGTGTGTGTGTATGTGTGTTAACTTTAAGCTGTCTGATGGATGTTAATGAAACTTCCCGGGTGACTTTGTTTGGTTCGTACAGCTTTCCAACCATGAGAGAGTGCCAGAGTTCCAACAAGAAGATGCTGTTCAGGATGCAGATTAAGATCAGGTAGCAGAAACCTAATCTGCTATAAAATGCGATCCAAAAGCCTGAAGTTAAACTCAGCAGCAGATAACCAAATGAGAGAACAGTACGGTACTCCACAATGAAGAATAAAGGAATAAACAATACGAAGAATACCATCATTCGAATAAATTTTGCAACTTTTCCGTAGGAGGCCAACCTTCTGAGATATTAATGAAACAACTGTTCATAAATGCATCTTAACAGCGAGTTTTGCTTCCAAGGTGACACCCAGGAAACTTAAATGCATTCACAAAATACGAGGTTACTGACTATAATTTCGGCGTGCGAAAGAAGAAGCGTCCTAGATCAACAGACAGAAAGACTATGAGTCTTTGCAGAGGTTATTTTCATACCCCACTGATCAACCAACTACTGTAATGCTTTTTAATATGACGTCCCTCAGAGTGTTAGTGACGTGCATTGTTTTCAGCCGGAGAAGGAATGGAAGCATGTGGAGACATAACATCAGCATGCTCAGTCATTTTAGTCGTCACTCTCACGACTGCCAGATGATTCTTTTAATCTCAAGAGAAGCCACTCGTGATCAAATGGTTACACAAATAAACCCTGTTACTTACACTTAATACATATTACCACCAGACAGTTTTGTGCTGTTTCGGATGAACTACATGCACCTAGAGGATTAGAAAAAGAATCTACATTAATTGCAGTCATACATTCATTTTTGCCAAAGTGGCTGAGCAGCTAGTATTGCTGACTGCGAAGCTGCTTGTCCATCAGTGCGAGGGCTTGATTCCTAGTGCGGGTAGCTTGTGTCATTCGACTCAGGTATCCTTTCACTCCTTTTGGGTTGCTAGATAAATACCTAATGTAGCACATTGGGGAGGAAACTGTGGTAACCTGGATGATGCAATGACCTTGTATCCTAGGATACTAGGTAAATAATCAGACACAGGCTCAATGGCTTATGTTACGGAAATGAGCATTATATTACGGAGATGGGCAGCACGGCTAAGCGCCCCATGGCGTCTGTCCCCATCTTTCTCTTGATCTTGTTATTGCCAGACGATTTTATTCAGCTGAGGTAGGCACACTCAATGAAAGGGTTGGAAAAAGAATGAATGTAATTTGCATTTCCATCTTGGTAACGCTACATGACTATGTTCAGCTTTGTAGAGACTACAAAGACTGGAATGGTTAAGACATATGTCCATTTCAAAGGAGAGATCACATGGGCTGATGGGGCTGGACACAATCTGCAACTACTTCATTCATTTTTACTACCGCCAAGTAATTTTTTTTTCCATCTATAAAAAGATCTGTCGTTGTGATAGGGTAAAGGTGAAAGTATGAAGCAACGCGTAATAGCCTAAGAAAGCGATGGACTTTTCCCCTCCTTTGTATCCAGTCCTGGACAAGAACGTCCAGTACATCCACAAAAGCCCACCAGCTCTAAGATTTATGGCGCGCCGAGAGACTGACTTGCTGTAGACTGACTATTTTATGCTACCCATCTTGAGTATTTCTTACCAACTGAATTTCTTGTGACTGGGAAATATCATGCTGTTCTGTCACTGTCTATTGACAACAGTATTTGTAAAAGTAAAATGGCAGCATCAGAAAATCAGGCCTCGGAGTCCCCAGGGGGGGGGGGACCATAAATTCCCCCACCATCAGCCCCTCTCCCATTGACGACTCGAGAGAGATGCCTGGAACCACTGTCTGACTCACTTCGTCTTCATTTCTACAACATTCGTGGCCTTTCCTCTGACTTCCTTTCTGTCGAACACCACCTCTCCTCCACTGAACTTCACCTTCCCTTCTTGACAGAGACTTAGTTCTCTGAGGCAACTGACAGCAAACCCTTTACTGTTTCCTCCTACTTTCTCTATACTCATTTCAAAGCCAAAGGTGGATGTTGTGTATATGTACACAACAACTTATCTTGCTGTCGTGTTCCTGAACATGATTCTTCTGATTTCTCTACCCTCTGGCTTCGGCTTTCTTGTCATTCTCTGACTAACATATATCTGCATTTTTTACTTATCCCCAAATTCTACTGACTATCAAAAATTCTTTGACTATCTTACTTCTACGGTGGAACACGTTCTATCCATTTCTCCTCTCTCTGAAATCTCTATTCTAGGAGATTTCAATGTTCACCACCACCTTTGGCTCTCCTCTCCTTTCACTGATCCACCCGATGAACAAGCCTACATCTTTTCTATCATTCATGACCTAGAGCAGCTTGTACAGCACCCTACCAATATCCCTGACTGCCTTGGAGAGAGCTCTAATATAATTGACCTCTTCCTTACAACTAATCCTTCCGCTTACACTGTTAATCTTCCCTCTCCGTTGGACTCCTCCGATCACAACCTTATCACCTTAACCTGTCCTATTGCCCCGGTACAGCCTGTGGACCCTCCAAAGAAACGTTGTCTGTGGCACTTTGGAACTGCAGATTGTGAGGCTCTCAGGCAGTACCTCTTTGATTTTCCATGGTATGATAATTGCTTCCAAGGCTGGGAGCCATCTGAGTTTGCCTAGTGCATTACAGAGGTTATTCTCTCGGGCATGGAAGCATACATTCCCTTCTCAAATCCTCTGACTAATGCAAGGATGCCTTGGTTTAATCACGCTTGTTCTAATGCTGTCCACAACAAGGAGAGGGCCTATAAAAGGTACCAAGGCCAACCCACCTCTGAATCACATCTTGTTCATGTTTCTGCCTGGAATCAGGCTAAGTCTGTTCTTCACACTGCTAAAAATAATCTCATCCATACTAAATGCTCTCAGCTCTCCAACTCGAATTCTTCCCGCTTCTTCTGGCACCTTGCCAAAAACCTTTCTGACAACTTTACCTCCTCATCCTTCCCTCCTCTTTTCTATTCTGATGGTTCTGTAGCTATTTCTTCTGCTGATAAAGCAGATCTCCTCACTCAGACTTTCCCCTCCAATTCCACTTTAGACGATTCCGGTGCTGTTCCTCCATCACTTCCCCCCTCAGACTTCCTCATGGCTGACATAATTTCTTCAGCTGATGTATTTTTTTGGCCATCACTGGCCTCAATACTAATAAGGCACATGGGCCTGATGGAGTCCCTCCTGTTGTCCTCAAGAACTGTGCTTCATTGCTTACACCCTGCCTAGGCAAACTCATTCACCTTTGTGTATCAACTTGTACCTTTCCTTCTTGCTGGAAGTTTGCTCTCATTCAGCCAGTCCCAAAGAAGGGTGACCATTCCCAACCCTCTAACTATCGTCCAATTGCTTTAACATCCTGTGTTTGAAAAGTTTTCGAGTCAATTCTTAATAGAAAAATTTAAAGCATCTTTCCTATCACAATTTTGTTTGTGATCGTCAGTATGGGTACCGGCAGGGACGCTCCACTGGCGATCTTCTCATCTACCTTTCAGACTCTTGGTCATCCCCCTTTCCGGACTTTGGCAAAAGCTTTGCCATTGTACTTGATATCTCAAAGGCTTTCGATCGAGTTTGGCATAAATCTTTAATTTCCAAACTGCCTTCTTACGGTTTCTACCCTTCTCTCTGTGCCTTCATCTTCAGCTTCCTTTCTGGTCGCTCTATAGCCACTGTTGTAGACGGCCATCGTTCTTCTCCTAGATTTATCAACAGTGGTGTTCCTCAGGGGACTGTCCTATCACCAACTCTCTTCCTTTTATTCACCAATGATCTAAGCTGTATTTCTAACCCTATCCACTTGTATGCTGATGATTCCACTCTTCACCTTTCCATTTGGTTCCTGCAACGTCGATCTCAGCGGTTGCTTCAACAAACAAGGGATGAGGCTATGGCAAACCTAATGTCTGACTTGGCTCATATATCTGACTGGGGTAAAAATAATGTTGTTGTTTTTAATGCATCAAAGACTCCGTTCTTACACCTATCAACCCGACAAAATCTTCCACAGGAGTACCCTCTAATGTTTAATAATATCTAGCTCAATCCTGCATCATCCTTGAACATGCTTGGGGTTTCATTCACTCGGGATTTATCATTGGAAAGATCATATTACATCTCTTGTAAAATCTGCCTCCAAGGTGTGCTAAACCAACTCTGTCCCTTCTTTAGCCCTGCACAGTTGTTGACTTTATACACGGGTTTTATTCGCCCCTGTGTAGAGTACAAATCTCACGTGTGGGGAGGCTTCCCACATACAGCTAATCTCAACAGGGTGGAGTCAAAGGCTTTTCGTCTCATTAACTCTCCTCCTCTCACTGGCTGCCCTCAACCTCTGTCTCTCAGCCGGACTGTTGCATCTTTATCTCTTTTCTATTGATACTTCCATGGTCACTGCTCCTCTGAACTGTCTGCTTGCATCCCTTCACCTCTAAGACGGTTGCTTAGCACCCGTCTGGCAACAAACTCTCATCCCTTTTCTGTCCAACTCTCTAATGCAAGAGTTAGCCATTACTCCCAGTCCTTCATTTATGCAATAGGTCAACTGTGGAACTGTCTCCCTCTGTCCGTATTTCCTACTTCTCATGACCTCCAGTCTTTCAAACGCCATGTGTCCAGGCATCTCGATTTGACCGGATCTTGAATTTGGCTTCTTTTTTTTTTTTCGTTGAAGGAACTGTTATGCGAAGTCCTAGCCTTTGGTTCCTTCTTCCTCGCAAAAAAAAAAAAAAAAAAAAAAGTCTGTGTTACTGAAACACTGAAAAAGTCAGGAGCTAACCCGAGGGCTGATGAAACGGGAGCCCCAGCTCTCCCTGTCATCAGCTTTCCATCCAACTTGAGAGTACCGCCCATCTCGAGTGGTGCTACAGTCTGTGCGTGTGTGCGTACATGCATGCGAGTACCTACATGAGTGTGTGTGTGTGTGTGTGTGTGTGTGTGTGTGTGTGTGTGTGTGTGCGCGCGCTGGTATGTATTGTTCGCTTGTCGTTCTGTACTTCATTCGGGCAGGTCAGGCGCACAACTTATATATCGGAGGGTATTTTTTTTTTTAATGCACAGAAGAAAGAATCAAACTCCAGGAGCAAGCAAAATTGCTCTCTTATAGGAAATGCAAAACAAATGTGAGGCAAAAGCAAGCTATATTCATTTCCAGAAGCCATGGCACAATGTGGTTAAAAGACTGGGTGGTCTTACTCCTGCACACACACACACACACACGCGCACACACACACACACACACACACACACACACACACACACACACACACACACACACACACACACACACACAGATTACTCTATATATATAAATAGGGAGAGAGACAGAGAGAGAGAGGGGGGGGGACACAACAATAAACAAGTGCAGGCCAATTTTTTCGTTCGCATTCATTACTTGCATTACATACCTTCTTTCATACTCGAGGAGAAACACACGGTTAAGATAATTCAAGTAAGACTTACACAAATATGGTACCTCACGCTTGAATCAACGCTGCACTGATATCACTGACCTATACACACTCACTGATATCACTGACATATATTACACACTCACACGGTCTCATGGAAAAGCTGCTCTGTACATATCCCCTCTCTCTCTCTCCCTCCCTCCCTCTCTCTCTCTCTCTCTCTCTCTCTCTCTCTCTCTCTCCAGAGAGGCAGGCAGACAGAGAGATAGACCCACTTCGAGCAATACATAACGGCCTCTCTTACTTAGTAAAGATAGGTGCAACAGTCCAACTACTGCAGCAGTACGAGCTTTACAACAACACCAGAGTCACCTAAAACTCCAAAGTAGAAATCAAAACTAAAACAGCATAGCCCAACAACAGCAACACAGTGCAGCAATATAAATCCGATCCCAGCTGCAGACAACAATAAATGGGGCACTCAATAGCATTGTTTGTGGTGTATGCCAATCCTAGTACGTTTGTCAGATCCAAGCATAGTCGGCTATCTGGATGTAATGATATGAGTTATTCATACGTACAATAGTGTCACGTCAAAAAATATTAGCTTTAGCTTTGTCGTCAGGGGTGGTGAAAAGAGAGTCCCATTGTCACCACTGGTATTGCTTTCGTCAGCATTATCATGACTGCCGTCAACAGTATCGTCATCTTCATCAAGCAGTGTCATATTTTCATCGCCACCTGTCAGCAGCCTACTACCACCAGTCATGACTATCATAAACTTTATTGTCATCATCATTGCCATTGTTACTTCTATCATGAGTAATGTTGCTGTTATTATCAGAATCCACAATGTTTATTCTCATTATCTTGTGCCATCATCATCATCACCACCACTCCTTATAAAGCCCATACCTATTTTATCTCTTGATCTTAGCAACATTTCACAACCCTAGCTATCATTACCACTGACAATATCTTAACCACTGTCAGTTTCACTTTCAACACATTATCACCAACACACTACAACTGCCACTACAGTTATTACTGCCATTACCAATGCTAGTAGTATCACCACAAAAACGAGCAATTGTTCGTTAATTTTTGGCACAAATCTTATATCCCGACAACCCACATTGCATGCACCTTTCGTACATCCTCCACCACCATCACTGCAACTACTGCTTCCCTCTCGACAAACACTTCCATTCATCACCACCGCCATAATTTTGCTTTCACACTGCCACCACCAATATCAAGCACGTTACTGCACCTCCACCACCCTATTACCCATACTCCTACCCTTACCAACTACAACATCGTATACCCACATTATTACCACCACCATTACAAATACTTCACTACACTCTCCTTTTAACTACCATCAACTACCCTCCCGTTTAAATCCAGATTTTCTTCAGTACTTCCATCCCCATTATCCCAACAAACTTCAGTCAGCTTCACTCTCCCAGTCTCTCCCCCACAACCATCAACCTCAAACACTTCTTCTTTGCTACATGCTCTCCTTCCACTGACGTCATTCGTCTACGACTTCCTCGCTACCTACGCCAAAACACCCTCCATTAATTATCCTACACCCACACCCACATTACCAACGGATCCTATTTCACGCTCGTTACTTGCTCTCTGTTCATCGACGTGCCCATCCCTACCACTTCTCCACGCGCCCGGCCTCCCAAAAGCCCTCGCCTCAACACCCCATATCCATGGCACTTTCCTCACACACGCCCATCCACCTTCTACAGCTACCACACCTCTTACACACACACCCAACCCACCTCATCACACACACACACACACACACACACACACACACACACACACACACACACACACACACACACACACACACACACACACACACACACACACACACACACACACACACACACACACACACACACACACACATTCCACCTTCCACTATACCAATTTCACTTCCCTTTTCTGATACTCACACCCAAACCATTCCTACACCCACTACACCTTCCACACACACTCGTCTGACCTCCTACAGTAACCTACAGTAGCAGAGAGGTAGGTTCACTAAATTCCTTCACCAACTTTCATACTTTCATGCTCTTCTTCCTTCTTTGTCCTACTGTACCTCTTCTCTTTCTCTTTCTCCCCCTTCTTCCTCCTCCCATCCACTCCACCCCCCGCACCAAAAAAAAAACGCACACAACAACCGAACCTCAAATAATCATTACACACACACACACACACACACACACACACACACACACACACACACACACACATACACATGCCGCTTCCTACACCCACCCCAACCACACTCGTACATCCCCAACACCCCAAACAAAAGAGAACCAGCAATAATAAACGAGAGGAAGGCAAGGCTCGTTCACCTCGCCGTTACTTATCCCATCTGTCATAATTGATATTGTATGAGAAAAAAAATAACACTAGCTAAAAGTTACAAATTGCCTGAAACTAACTAGGCAAAAACAAAAAGTGAAAAATATATGATTGGCGAAAACAGTGGCCATTACGATTCATATTGTACAGTATTAGATCCCTTTGTTTTTTGCCTTGATTATATCGGAAGAGAAAGATCCAGTGGAAATGGGGTTAGCAAATAAGATTGCTGCCACATAATCGTTTCCAGCCACCTAATTTTTTTTTTTCCCTGAAACTAATATGAAAACGTGGGAAGACTGCTTTGTCTTGCCTCTGCTTCCCTCTCCCCAATTTCTTTTACTCCCAGTTTCCCATTGCCTCAGTTCCTGCCTCCTCTGTAACCTCTGTCGCCATTTTTGACTCCTCTAAATTTTGCTTCTTCAAGTTTAGGCTTCCTCTAACTTTCACTTGCTCATTTTTACCTTCAGAATTCTTTGTTTTTCACGGCTTATACTCCATCTAATTTTCTGGCTTTTCTTCCCCCTCCCTGCATGTTTAAGTATTTCCAACTTATTTCAATAAAGATTTAGCTTTGGCTGCTCTTTAACCTCAATTTCATATTCATTAAATGTCACTCACGGGTTATGACTTTATTTGAAGTGGGTTTTCTATGATTTTCCATTATTTAAAACATCCAGACATTCTCATATCCTTTTATTTCAACCATTATAACTTGAGTTGTTGGTGGTGGCTACCATCATCCACTTACTTCATTTAATGCTGCCCTTCACTTCCTTCACTTTTATCATTCTTTTTCTGTGTCTGCCCTCCTCTCTTCCTATTCCTTCAGTCTTTCCAGTCACTTTTTATTACTCTTCTCTCCTTCTCAGATGACTTTGTATTGAGTGACAATCCTAATGGTTTCCTGTAAGCCAGGAAACCATTTACAACGCTGGGTAGTAAACATACAACCAACCCACATGGGTTCCTTACGTTTCAACAAGTGGGTTGAAGGAGGTTTAGTGCCCCTCCCCGCAAAACAACTAAACGACAAATGGCCACGCCTGACAGCATTGTGGCGTCTGTAAGTTCATTTTTTCTTACAATCGGTATCCCTTTTAGCCCTGTTCCTCACAGAAACCCAAATCTCTTCTTCTATAGAAATATTCCCATTTTGCTTTCCTGGTTACCATCCCCTCACAAACTTCCATAGCCTACCAAGGGTAGCACTTGTTGTTAATCTGAATTTGCAGTTGACACTGTTTTAAACGTCAACTAATTTTTATTACTTACTGTATAAACTAAATTATCTAAATATTACTAAATATATCTGTGCAATCTATCGCCCCTTAAATGCTTCTTCAGAACTCAGTGTATTTGACTCCATATCCATACAATTGAGTAACTTTTACCACACCCTTAGCACCGAAATTACCATTTTGAGTGATATTAACTTACATAATGTCGAATGGTTAGTGCATTCTGCCGGGACTGACGATACTGATCTAGACTGCGAGCTATTTGCAGAATCGTTTAATCTCACGCAGTTGGTAAAGCAACCAACCAGAATATCAGATAATCCTCACCATTTAATCTAGATCAATACAGGACAGAAGTACTGTCACCACTTGGATCCTCTGACCACAATCTCGTCAAAGCTTTATTAGTCGGCTCCCCCAAATCTCCCAGTTCTGAACCCGTCAGGGTGACCCGATGGCACTTTGATAGGGCAAACTGGGATGGATTCAGAAATTATCTTGCTGACATTCCATGGCAGTCTTTCTTCTCTAGTGATGTCAATTCTACCCAGTCCCACATTAATGACTAAATACTAGCTAGTATGGCTTTATTCACACCAAGTCAACAGATCACTGAAAGATCGAACTCTCCAAAATGGATTGATAGCAATTTTGCCAGAGCAACAGACCAAAAGTCATTAGCATGTAACTCTTACTTAAAATAATAAACGTCTGAATCATATTGCCAATTTAAAAGTGATAGAAACCATGCAAAGGCCGTAATAAATCTTGCTAAATCAAACTTTCTTCAAGAACAAGCATCAGAACTATTTAACAATCCTAATGACAATAGAATATTCTGGACAACTCTCAGTTCTTTCAATAACACCTTTAAGTCATTACTCATTCACTCACTAAAATCTTCAGACGGTAAAATTAGAAATGACTAGCGTGGTAAAGCGAATATCTTTGCCAGTACATTTTCCAGAAATTTTACTGTAGATGAAGTCAGCCAGAACGTCCCAGTATCAGAACTTCATCGGAAATTGTTCCTCTTGAAATACAGACTAGATACGTAAAATACGTCCTAGATAATTTACCAACCAACAAAGCTCCAGACCCAGATAGAATTCCTCCAATTGTTTTGAAAAAGTGCTCACCAGAACTTGCCTCTGTTCTAGCTAAATTATTCAGACTATGCAAACGTACTTATTCATTCCCTAATTCATGTAAAGAAATCAATATCAACCCAATTCCAAAGAAAGGAAGTTCCTCTGACCCCTCTGATTACATTCCAATAGCTATCACATCTCCTGTTAAAGAAATTGAAATTGTAATTAACAAGCACATAGTTAACGCATGGACTGCGAGTCACAGCTCAGGCTGTGCTAGCCATGCATCACTGTTAACTCTTCGACCCCTACACAAACTTACGCATGGCGCAACGCAAAGACAGAGAGAGAGGGAGATTTTTCTCTTTTCACCAGATGATGCCCTGGATGTTTGTCTTACAGTTTATAATAATAATAAAAAAAAAAAGTAGCAGCCGTGGCTCAGTGAGTTAGAGTGCTCAGCTCTGATCGAAGGGTCGGAGAATCGAATCCACCTAAGGGTCATTGTTAGACATCATGAAGGGCATCCGGTCATAAAATGCTACACGCTCCTATCCAAAAGCCCTCTGCCCAGGGGCAACGCCTTAGCCTTTCGGGGATACCAGGTGTAAAACCAATTTTTTTTTCATATAATAAAGAAAAACACATTTTTTGCCTTTTCATTTTTGTACTATTCCACCAAGTAAATTTATGCATGTCCCTAAGCAAAGATAGAGATAGATAGAGAGAGAGAGAGAGAGAGAGAGAGAGAGAGAGAGAGAGAGAGAGAGAGAGAGATTTTTCCCCCACCAGATAATACCCTGTATGTTTATCTTCAAGTTTATAATAAACAGACACTAAAAAAATAAAAATAAAAAGTTTTTTTCATTTTTTGTGCACAACAGGGTGGGATAAAAAGAAGTTATTGTTCACTCCATGGGTTAAACACCATGAATCGAACTACATAATTAGTGATAGACAATATGGTTCTCGCCACGAAAGATCCACCATTAACATAATCTCCCGACTTCTACCAACCATCAATCAATTGACCAACATTGAGAAACTCTTGCAGTTGCCCTCGATATTTTTTACGATTTCGACAGAGTGTGGCACCATCCCCTGCTATTCAAGGCAGAGTGTGTCACCGTTCCCTGCTATCCAAACTCCCTTGCTATGGACTAACGTCATTTGCTCCTCTGCTTTCTTCATATCTCAGTGACAGAAAAATAAAAGATGATGTATATTCCAGTTTCCACTCAGTTAATACCAACGTACCACAGGGATCAGTTCTGGCACCAACTCTATTCCTAGTTCATATTAATGATCTCTTATCTGTCACCCACAGTCCCATCCATTCATATCCAGATGACACAACACTTCACAGTTCATTCACACTCAAACACCCACTTACGAAGTTTAATATTTCTAACTTTCAACTCAGTGCAGCCATGTCCATAAATCAAGACTTATCTAAGATCAATGAATGGGGACAAAATAATCTTGTCTCATTTACTGTTAGTATAATCAAAAATATACAATTTACTAATGGACAAGTACTGCCAAATTCATATATTACCTCTCATGTCAGATCACTTGCTCTAACCGCCTCAGAGAAAGTTGGATTATTGTAGAAAGTCCGTAACTTCTTCACTGACAAGTAGTTAGCTATAATTTATAAGTCATGTGCACTCTCAGCTAGAATATTGCTCACTCCTGTGGAATGGATGTGGAGAGGTTGCACAAAAACGGCTAGACTAAATTCAAACCAAAGCTGATGGACTTATTCATAACCCTGCTATTATAAATAAACTACCCTCACTACAAGTAAGAAGGAATGTTGCCTCCCTTGCATTATTTTACGGATATTTTTATGGCAAATGTTCAGACGAAGTTGCGTCCAATGTGTCACCTCAACTCTCCTTGCCTTCCCTCGTGCTACACGGGCATTTGGTAGTGCTCAGGACTGGAATGTCACTCAGCCATATTGCAGGGCTGCTGCCTGTCAGAATCCTTTGATTTCTCGAACTGTATCTCTCTGGAACTCGTTTCTCTGGAGTTGTTTCCCCTCAACCTTCAACCCACAGCTGAACAAGTCCAACTGTTACAGACTTTTTATGAATGGAGGACGCCAGTAATCTCGTGTATGGATATTTAAAATTCATTTGCTTTTCCTCCTTCTGTTCTGTTATTTAAAAAAAAAATAGGGATAGATTATAATTTGATTCTGCCCCATGCTCCTCGTTCTTATTCTTATGCATCTCAAAATTTTTTTGTTACACATTTTCATTATCTCACTCACATTTCGGACACCTATCCCCTTCCGTCTTTCCCCTTACATTTCATTTCTTCCTGTCATTCTTTGCAGGGTGGTTGTCAGTCTGTTTCGTTCTTCTCCAAATCGGCACCACCAGTTACCACCCTGTTTCTTTTTTTTTTTTTTGCAATTTTAAAATCAAACATAGTTTATCATCCTCACTTACCTGTTCTCACTGATTTCCACTCTTGCATGTTCTCTCAATTCTGTTTTCTTCTGTTCGATTCCATATCTCCTTTACTTAGAGTCCTAGTTTCCTTGTTTGTCTTTTCATTTCAACTTTACCCCTCTTTGGCATTCCTCGTATCCTTATTACTAAATCTCCATTATATTTGAAGTTCCATTTCTAAATCACATCCCTTTGCCTTTCTTTCCTAGTTTTCATTCCTTTCTTATCTGAATTCATTCTCCCTGGTTTTTATTATATCTCCAAACTCATTCACTTGTTCCCTTTACCCATCTCCTTTCCTCTTCCTTCTTGATCACCATCACCTTTTCACTTCCCCTCTCCCAATACCCTCGGGCTCCCATCCCAGCAATCTTTCAACTTCCCACACCTTTCCTTATACTCGTAACTTAAATTTTCTCTTACTCCTTCTAACTTTCGTCAGTGAGTGAGAGAGAGAGAGAGAGAGAGAGAGAGAGAGAGAGAGAGAGAGAGAAGGGGGGGGGGAGATGAGATTTAATGCTGGGATCCCGCGTGCTGACTTTCAAGGAGTTCCCTGACCCAACTTACCCTCCTCCCGTCGAGATTGTTTATAAACGAGAAAAGAATTTAGCAGCCTCTCCCCCCCTCCTCTCTCTCTCTCTCTCTCTCTCTCTCTCTCAGTTCCATGGGAGGCTTTCCTATATGTTGTTGTTTGAGAGTGCTGAATGGAGGAGAGGAGGGGTAAAGCGTTGGAGGGAGAACGTTGCAGACAGTATGTTCAAGAGAGTCTAAGAGATAGCCAAAAGCGAAAGAGTGATGGGAAGAAAACGGGAACGAGAAGGAGAAAAAGAGTTTGATATCGGAAGTCGGGGGGATATCAAGTAAGTCGAAGAAAATAAAATGTGTCTGCAACAGATGGAATGAGATTCGAGTTGTATATATATATATATATATATATATATATATATATATATATATATATGAAGCCTCAGTGGTAGTGTGTGTTTTCGTACACTGAAGAGCGAGGGTTCGCTCCCCGCTAGGGTAATAAACTTTGGAAGCGTTCTCCGGCCATGTACTGCTTTGGCGGACACCAGGGGTGCTGTGGTTGAACCAGTGTCGCATACTATAAAGTATGTTTGCACCCAGTCGGCTTGCGGGGGCCGATTACACTTGGTTCGCAGACTACACACACATCCAAAGCCACTACAATCACACTTACAAACACTTCTCACCCTACATGCAATCTCCACCAGACAGCCTAAGCCACTTGGTAGAGATACATTGGCTGTATCGTCCCTATTTCGGTCGGGATAGGCCGGTCCTACAGTGGATACTCAAATGGCTGATGATATATATATATATATATATATATATATATATATATATATATATATATATATATATATATATATATATATATATATATATATATATATATATATATATATATATATATATATATATATATGGTCAGAATCAAGAGAAATATAAGAAGGGAAGGACAGGAGGAAGACGTTCATGCAAGGAGAGTGGGAGGGTTGCAAGAGGTTGGAAAAAAGGCAGAATATAAAAGGGAAGTGGAGGAGCGCTTAGGTAAACATGGATTGGAGCAGATGGGGGATTTCGAAGATGTGTGGTGGAATGAAAAGGTGAGAGCGGATGTGGCACAAAAGAAGAAAGCATATATTGAGTGGATGAGAAACAGGGGTGTGGATGAAGTTGATAGACAGAAGAGAGAGATATGCAGAGCACAAGAGAGAGGTCAAAAGATTAGTAAGAGAGAGTAAGAGGAGTGGATGAGGAATTTGGAAGGAATTTGAGTGTAAAGTGGAGGGAATGTAAGAAAATGTTCTGGAAAGAGATAAAGAGAGTTAGACAGGGTGCCAAAGATGTTAGTTAGGGAGTGAAAGATAAGAATGGTACAGTAGATTACTAGTGGAGAAGGGAGAAAAAGTGAACAGATGGAGAGAACACGTTAAAGAATTGTTGAACATAGAGAATGAAAGTAATGTGAGTATAAGTGGCTGGGGAATGGCTGGGAGAAGGAGGGAGGTGAGAAGACAGGAAGAAATCAGTAGGATGGAAGTTGTTAAAGCAATGAAGAAAGTTAATATGGGGAAAGCCCCAAGAATTGATGGAGTGTGTGGTGAAATGCTGAAGCATGGGGGGGAGATTGTAGTAGAATGGATGTGGAAGATGTGCAGATTGGCCTGGGAGGAAGGTAAGATCCCAGAGGATTGGAAGTCAGGTATAATTATTCGCCTGTACAAAAGAAAAGGGGAAAAAGATGCGGTAATCATAGAGGGATTTGTCTTTTTAGAGTAATACGAAAAGTATATGCTAGGATACTTATGGACAGGGAAATAACAGAGGAAATAGTTGGAGAAGAACAGGGAGGTTTTACGAAGGGAAGAGGGTGTGTAGATCAGATATTCATTCTTAGATCTTTAATGGAAAAGTTTCTAGAGAAGGGAAAGAAGTTGTATGCGGCCTTCATGGATTTGGAGAAAGCATATGACAGGCTGGCTGGACAAGGATTGGGGAAAGTATTAAGAATATAAGGAGTAGATGGGAAGTTGTTGAATACCGTGAAGAGTATTTATGAGGGGGCTAAGGCTGCAGTGAGTGTATATAGTGAACTGAGTGAATTTTTCTATTAGAAGGTTGGATTGAAACAAGGATGAGTCATGTCTCCATGGTTGTTCAATCTGTATATGGATGGGGTTATAAAAGAGATACAAGGTAGGGCAGTGGATGTTGGAGCAGCCCTAGTGAGAGAAGGCAGTGTTTGGAAACTCCCTTTACTGTTGTTTGCAGATGATACTGTGTTGTTAAGTGAAGACGATGGGGAGCTGCACGGCTTGGTGGGTGAGTTTGGGATAATGTGTAAGAAACGGAATCTAAAGATTAATGTACAGAAAAGTAAAGTTATGGTCTTCGATAGAAGTGAAGTCAACGAATGCACAGTGAGGTTGGATGAGGAGGAATTTGGTTAGTGCGATGAGTAAGGATGGAAGTTTAGAAGGTGAAGTGCTTGAAAGGGTACAACAAGGAAGAAAGTTTGCTGGTTCCTTGAAAGCAGTGATAAGAAGCAGGGTAGTGAGCATGGAAGTGAAAAAGTTACTACATGACTGTATTGTGATACCAAGTCTATAGCATGGAAGTGAAGCTTTGACCTTGTTGGAGAGACAGAAGTCAAGAGTGAGAACAGTGGAATGAGTTATTTGAAAGGAGCATGTTGAGTCACATGGAGAGACAGACAGACAAATGAGGAAGTGAAGAAGCGTTGTGGAGTAGATGTGGATGTGACAGGAGGCGTTAGGAGAAACACATTGAGGTGGTTTGGCCATGTGGAGAGGATGGAGAGTGAGAGACTGACGAGGAGAGTGCATGTGAATGAGGTGGATGGGGGTAGAGGGAGGAGGAGGCCAAGGATGAAATGGAGGAATGGAGTGGAGAGGTATATGAGAGAGGGGTGTGTGAGCTGGGAGCAAGGCAGTGAAATGGCGTGGGACAGGCGACATGGAGGTTATTTGTTTGTGGCCACCCTTTACGGGATTAAGGCGTCTGGCAATATATATATATATATATATATATATATATATATATATATATATATATAGGTATCGTTTAGTCTACATGTATAAATGTGTATGATGTATATATGTATATATATGTGCATGACTGTATGTATATATGTATGTACAGATGTATGTATATATGTATGTGTGTATGTATCTATTTATATATCTGTCTATCTATCTATCTATCTATCTATCGTGAGAGGAATAAATAGAGGAATAAATTCTGCAGTACGTTTGCCCAGACGGTGAAAAACACGACTGCCTGCCCAACAGATACCATGAACACGTTTGCAGGTGTGACAGTGAACAGGAGGGAAAGGCGAAGAATAATAGTGCTTGTCAGGAAGTGACGAAGAGTACGTTTGGAAGTTGTGATGTAAGGACGGGAAGGAAATTACCGACTGGGGGGCTCAGCTTTAAGTGAACACTGCTGGAATGTTTTCCATGCGTTTGGTTTGTTGGTTGATTATTTTTGCTTGTGTGAATGATATATACAGTAAACGTCCATGTGCCAGCATGCCTGCCCGTGTGTGTGTGTGTGTGTGTGTGTGTGTGTGTGTGTGTGTGTGTGTGTACCCTAAAGTTCAATGATCCTGCCTGATGTATTCTGTTCATAAGATACTAGACATTTTTTTCTTTATAACGACCGTATTATTTGTCTGCAGCCACAAGAGCATTACTTGGCCGTGCACAAAGAATCAGCATTTTTATGATAAGTTCCCATGCACGTTATTTTTAGTGAATGTACAGCCTCATAATGTGCAGTGGGAGCCTTTTAAAACTTCCCATTCATCGGGTTTCAGCAGGTAATTGAGGTAATCTCACAATGGGAAGAGTTCCCACCCACACTCACTGAAAGCTGACTCGTTTGGATGATTGATATGACCGTCGTTCTGTGTGTGTGTGTGTGTGTGTGTGTGTGTGTGTGTGTGTGTGTGTGTGTGTGTGTGTGTGTGTCTGCATATCTCTCTTTTTCTCTGGAAGTATAAGCACCGTTTTGTTCTTTATCGTTTTCTCTCTGTGTCTCTATCTCTTTATGTCTGTCAGATTGCCTGTCAGTGTCTGTTTCTGTCTCACACTTTTCTTTTTTCTCACAAATGTTTTACTTACCTATCAGTTTTATTCCCTTATTGTCTATTTTTTCCTGCTCTCACAGTAATTCACTCCTTAGACACATTTTGTCACTCATGTTCACATAATGTACTGTTATTCGCTTTGTCTTATTCCTTCTACTTCATTAGGGTACTTCATTTCCTTACTGTTCCTGTCTTTCTTATTTATTCTTTTCCTCCCTTAATTCGCCATCTGTTTTTTTTTTCTTTTGTTTCTAGAAGCCTAACTGTGTTGTTTTCTATATGTAAAATTCTCTCTCTCTCTCTCTCTCTCTCTCTCTCTCTCTCTCTCTCTCTCTCTCTCTCTCTCTCTCTCTCTCTCTCTCTCTCTCAATTCCATTAAAACGTTACAGTTTAAAATGCAAGGAAATACTATTTCCCCATATTTTTCCTGGAAAGCTTCTGGGCCATCCCGTACCCCCACCATCCCTCACTCGTCCCTCTCCCCCCTCGGCCCTCTCATTTCCCTTCACATAACCCCCTCCCCTTCCTCATCCCCGTCCCCCTCCTAACCTCCCCTCAGAGAGCCCCTTCCCGTCCACTACCTCCCATGCGCTTCTCTTTCTCCCTCTCCCCAGCCTACCTATTTTTACTCCTCACCTTTCGCCCTTCCCCCTCACAGTTTATTTACAAGTACCCATCTTCCTCACTCCCTTTCACTTGTTCTACTAATCTACCTTTCACAATCTTCTCTTCTCAATTTTTCAATCTCCCACACGCCTACTTCTCCATTCCCCTCTCCTCTTTCAGCTCCTGCCTGCCCTTATAACTACCCACCTGAACAAAAATTCCCCTCGGAGACAGTTGCTTTCCCACTTTTGTCCGGCGGCTGATTTGGCACCTCCTTGTTAATCAACCTCAACAAAGCACCAGTTGCAGTGTTCTATGATTAGTGGTAAGATTTTTTTTTTTTTTCGAATTTCTTCCTCATTTGCCTTCTTGACTAGCTACAATTCACCAAACAATATTAACAGGAGCAGAAGAACCCCTCAATCGATATTGTAATGATAATGTTCAGAGATGAAAAGTTGCGTTAAGATTTCAAAAGATCTCAGTCTGACTAACACAAGTTTTACATTTAATCGCACCAAGGCCGGTCCATTCTACGCAGCTCTGAACAGTCTAACGGATACTAGAGATAAACATAATGGATAAATAATAGGTAGTTTAATTTTAGGAGATACATGCCCCAATCATGTCACTGTTTCGAAAATAATTTCATAACTACATCTGTCATCATCATAACCGTCATCATCACTAGAATATTACCATGATCAGTGCGACCACCATCGGCGTGATTACTAATATCCAACTCTCTTGTCAATAGATGGAATTGTGGACAGTCACCAGTGGTTTCACTTGTAAAAACCCTAACCCCTTTTTGCGATTCTCTCTCCTTCGGTCCCTCCTTCAGTATCTCCTTTCACAGCTCCTCCTTCATTCCTTGTTTCCTCCTTCCACCTTTCTTCAGTCACTCTTTCCTCATTCTCTCCTTCACTCCATCCTTCTTCATTCCCACCCTTTTCCTTCCTTCCCTCCTTCCTCACCCACTCCTTCTTCAGCTTCTACTTCATTCCCCCTTTCTTCTGATCATGCCCCATTCCCTTATTCATCTCTTATTCCTTACAAAGGTATCTCCCTCCCCATTCCCTCTTTGAGTCCATCCTTCAGCTCCTTCGTCATCCTCCCATTGCTGATTCTGTCTTTGGGTTCCTCCTTCTTCAACATTTCCTTTCTTAAAGGCTCCATCTTCATTCTCTTCTCTTCATTCCCCACTCTTCATTCTTTCTTCATTTCCTTCTTGCTCATTCTTCACTTAATTCCCTTTTCCTCACTCTTTTCTCCATCATTTCCTCAGGACACTTTTAAAATTCTCCATCTCCCTTTTCTTCCCAAATTCTTTTTTAACTGTTCCTTTTTTATTCTTCTTCTTTCATTTTCTCTCACCTTTCCTGATCCCTTCTGTTTCTTATTGTTATTTTTCTTATGATTTCGTGTTCCTACTGTCAATATTTTCTTCTTTTTCTTTTCTCGCTGTTCTCACCATATTTCTCACCCTTTGGTGTCTACTTCTTCTGATTACACTTTTGCTTTTTCTCCTACCAAAGCTTTTCTTCCTTTGATCTTTCTGGGATTCTGTCTCAATATTTCTCTCCTTTCGATTTTCCTTCCTAAAATCCCTTATTCTCATTTCTTCTTTTGACTTCTTCTCGCTTTATTTCTCTCTTACCGAGTATGTCTTCCTCAGTTCTCTTGTCCCAGTTTCTCTTTTTGTTCCTCATGTCTTTGTATTCACCTCCCTTGGATCATCCTTGTGCTTAATATCCTTATTTTACTTTCACAGAACGGATACGATAATTATAGCGCACCATAATAATAAACGGCTCGGGAAAGATCAATAAGTCTGCTGGGCTTTGGTTTGGTGTGAACTCCTTTGTATTTCTTTTCATTCCTCCTTTACTTCTTATCTCTGCTACTCACTCAGTTCCTTGTTACTGTTTTTCGGTTTCATGTTTCCTTTTCTGCTTGCTTTGCTTTCCGGTATTCTTTCTCGATTTACGATTGCTCTCTTCGTCCTTCAGTGTCTCCTTAGCCTTTTATTTCTCTTCATTCTCCTGCTATCCTTTTCTCTTTTCTGTCTTTTTCTCTGACACGTCGGTTAGATCCAGGCCGTATTAGCACCCCGTCATGAACCAACGGGCCTCCTGTCATATGTACTCCTTAATTCTTCTTCACTGTATTTTCTTTCTCCCCATCCTTTTCCTCATCGTTGTCTTCATAATTCTTCACTTCCTTCAACCCACATAGAAAGCTATAAGGTGTGTGTGTTTTGGGGAGGGGTATCAGGTCTAACTAGATCCTAATACCCAGTACCATCAAGGATAATACCCAGTTCCCCTGCTCTGTCCTTCACGTAGCCAGTATGAAGCATGGGCCAATCTCCGCTGTCACAAGATGAAACATCTAATCAACTTGATGCCCTAGAAGGAAGGGTTTATTCGCCTGCTTCCGCCTCACTTGCTTTTCCTCAACTCTGCTGAAAAGCTATTTTAGGAATGGACATTTGGCCAAAATGGGAGAGTAAGCCTAAAATTTTTGGAAGATAGGGCTCTATTTAACTCCTTCTCTTCCCTTATTGCTCTTTAAGTTTTATGCCCTACTTTCCTTTAGAGCCACTACCTCCTCTTGATGTCTTTCCCAGGAGCCTGTTTTATCAAGGCTTTCTCTCACCCACTTTACAGCTCTTTGGAGTATAGTTGGTGTTACTTTTCCACTTTACCCAGATATACTATTCAAGACTTTTTATCTACTCACTAAAATTATAATATTTTTAGCCATACTTTTCTAGAGAGTTTGATGAACGATTAGTTTATTTTATCGTCCAGGCTTTTCGGGCCTATTTCAGTAGAGTTTTGCTTTTTTTTTTTTTTATGACAGTGTTAATGTAGAATAATTTCAGGAAAGCTTATTATGTTCTCTCATCCAAACCTCGTTATGTACAAAGCTTTAATGTCCAAATACAGAAATACATAATTAAAACTGAATTAAACGATAATTTAATTTGCATCTCCTGAGAGCTTTAGTATACTCTCGCTAATGTCAGCCCTTTGTATATTATACTATGTATCATTGTCATCCTTAATGTGGAATAGAACATACAGAGCCTTACATTAGGGGAAAATCATATGCCCTTTATTTATATTAAACCTTATTTTTAAGAGGCCATTATTTTTCATTCACTGACTGAAACATATGCCTCGCACTGACTGAAGCATTTGTCTGAGCTGCAAGGAGTTTGAGCCAGACGGCCGAACAGAAGATGAGGCACTCATGGCTGACTGGACACCAAAGCTGTATTTATGCCTCCATCATTGTTAGTTGCCGTCTCTGTGCAAAAATTTGATCGATGCACTCGCTCCTCACACAACAATAAACACACGTATTCAGATATTACACATAATTACTGTGTTTCACAACATTACCACTTAATGCAAAAAATAAAAAAAACGTGGCCTAAAAAAGTGCTTTTTTATTTCGTATAATTAACTTATCTAAGTACTTAAACGGTTCGTATTATCAATAATACTTGACTTTGACATGATTTTTATCTGCTACTAAAGCACATTATCACCAGTTTCATACATACTGCTGTATAATGATAATGTCGCAAAATAATTCTTCTGAATCACTCAAACTGTCCACTCCTTTTTTTTCGCGGGGGGAGGGGGGTGGAAAGGGGGAAGCACGAATGTCATCAAGTGACAACATTTAGCCTACTCAGGGTAGTATTAAGATATAATAGAATTGCTCAATGAACCACCTGACTAACATTGACTTGCGTACATATTTTGGCTATAACCAAACGTTTTTACTCGTTACATGAAAGTCCCGAGTCATCTATGATGGTGGGAAAACAATGGTTTTAATCCTTGATTAAAATGTTGCTATGCCTGTAAGTAATTACATCCAGCATATGGCAAATTCACGTAACCATTTCACTTCCATGGCGTCATACGTATTTTTCTTAACCTCCGGCGACTTTCCTCACCTTATGAAGTAAGTTTAGGGTTGGAAAAGTGAGAATCAATTTCATTACCACTTTTGCTATAAAGGGTCTCTTGTACTCGGCAGAATCATCCACAAGTAGCTGACGGGCTCCACCAGGACCAGAGGCCGCAGCCTAACCCTGACGGCCTCTCCCTACAGTCTAGGCCGCAGCCTCCGGAGTCAGAGGGTCTCTCCAGGTGTTCGCCGCGGCAGTAGGACGTCCCCCGGAGCTGGTGGCTGCTGCTCTTCCCTGTCGGCAGCCCCTGGCAGGTGCGAAGGCCGCCCTGCCTGGACACCGCCCTCCCCCAGGCCGACCCTAAGCCCAGGCCTCCCTCGGGCCCTCCCCCGGACCTAAACGACGACCAAGGGCCAATGACATGCCACCCGACTGCTGGCCCTCTTTGGCCCCAGCCCAGAAAGCTCTGTCTCCTGTAGGGCTAATGCGGCCAAGGAGCCGCCTCATACACTGCCCCATCCCTCCCTGACTAGTGGCCACCCCAAGGGCCACGCTTTCCTGAGCAGCTCCCCGGGTGGCCCTCCTCCCACGCCTGGCCGCCACCTGGAGCTCCCAACATAGGCCCCCTTCACCCATGGGCCGTGTTCTCCCCTGCGACTAAACTGTGAGTAACAGCTCTCTTGAATTTCTGCGTCCTCCAGTGTGGTGATCCCAAACCCTAGTGAGCCAACCTGTGTGATATCGTTCCCCCCCCATGTAGTGTCTCCCCAGTGTATATCCCGCCCCGTGTATCCCTCCACTCTCTCTGGTGTCCTCCCCCCCTTCTCTGGCGAACCGTGTACCTGAGACTTACGAGCGGAGTGTCTAACCCCACCCATGGGGTAGCTTCCCCCAGACAGTGCAAAGTCAAGTCCCCTTGTGTCACTCGCAGAAAACAACAACACCCCAGTACATCCCAGCTCAGTGTTGTCTCCCCCCCCCTCCCCCTGGCCCCATCCCTATGGAAAACAGTCCCTCCCTATCCTCACTAATACCCCCCTCCCTTCCCCCCCTCAGGTGTGATATACTGTATACTCTCGTCCTGTGTCCTGCGACATAGTCTAAGTCTAGCTAGGGCTTCCGTCCATGTCACTTGGATATATTATATTAGCTAGGACCTTGCCTATGTAATGCAAACACCTAGGCCTAAGGACCTGACTAAACGAGTTGTAGCCGTGGAAAGCCTGGGTCATTTTATCTGTGAATATGCTGATGGTGATATACTTGATGTATTTGCGAAATATTACCTTTGACACTGTGTGCATGCAAATTATATTCCAGGAAAGTGCAAGCCAACATACGAGATATGTAAGCTGAACTAGATGGACAGTGATTGTCATAAACATCGTTCCAAGTTATTATATATTATCAACTTTGCATATAGCATTGTGTGTATAATATAGTAAGGATTGTCATAAACATCGGTCCAGGTTATTATATATTCTCAGTTCTGGATATGGCATTCTGTGTGTAATATAGTAAGGATTGTCATAAACACTGGTGCAAGTTGATGTATATTCTCAGCTCTGGTTATAGCACTGTGTGTGTAATTGTTCTCTGATAATACAGCAGCGTATCTTTTGCCCCGTGGTGTTCGTGTTTTCCCTTCTTGTTGATACTGACCCAGTCAGGAACAAAGAACCTCGCACTGCACCGTGTCTAGACCCGAGAAGTCGGGACTCAGAACATGCTGCATAACACTGGTGGCTAGCGGTGGTTCTTGATACGGTGGTGGAACAGAAGGGAATGGAAAATCCGCAAACATGGCGGGCAAACCACACATTCAACTTCCTAAGTTTGACTCCGAACTTTACGATATACACACATACATGGATATGATCAAAGCTATGTTAGACATAAGTTTTAAGAATGAGAAAAGATAGCAATCACCCTCCCCCACCTCGGAAAGTTTGTCTCAAAATATTGCCACTGAAATAGTCCTGGACCTGATATGGGACCAGTTTCAGCAGATCGTGACCCAAGCTGTCACACCCTCACTAGGGAAAGGCGTCGCCTTCTCCCAGCTAGACGCACTCACTTACGATGGGAACCTAGATGACACTCTCATTCAAACGTGATGTCTTCTCACCACTGCCTACCTGAAGGCGAACCCACAAACCGGGACCTACATATATTTAATACCCTGCTAAGAATACTCCCCAGTGTGGTCAGGGAACATTTTACCATTTACGACCCGACTGGGGACATTGACAGGGATATCCAGTTGGTGAGGTGCCTACTCACCGCCCGCACGACCCCTCAACAAATCAGTGCGATAAGCAGAGTCCCCACCCGCAAGCCGCCCCCCAACAAGCCACGAACATCCACCCTGAACCTGCCGCCCCAGGAGCCACTAGCCCTACCCCAGGCCATCCCCACCAGAAAGCAACCTCCTCCCAGGGAAACATCCAACTTCATCTCCATTAATCCCTGGGAGTTTACAGCATGCAGCCAGCGCTGCCCCATGCACAACATTAGAGAGCATCTGAAGGTCACCCGGCAGAGGGCTGCTAACCAGGGGCGCCACAAGGTGTCAGCCATTCAGGATGACCCACCAGACAAACTTTCCTCCCCTGTCAAGGCCCCTGACGCTGAAGAGGCTGACACTGGCGGTGAAGGAGAGACCACCTCACCCCAACTGCATTTTTAGGACCGTCCCCGCACCTGCCCACGGTGGCGGGGGCCACCTCACACAAGTACCGCCCCCCAGTCTACAACAAGGCCAGGCTGAATGGGGTGAAGACCCAACTGCTGGTTGACACGGGAGCAGCCAGGTTGTGCCTATACCACCATTTCTACTCCCATCATGCCAAAACTATCGGCCCTCTCCTTCCCATCTCGTGGACGCGGGAGACGGCCCCCTGCCAATCCGTGAGGAGACACGGGCTCTTCGTGTCCAAATGCACCAGAAAGCAACCGCCCAACACAAGTTTATCATATTTGACTCCTCTTGTCGTGCCTATGACGGTTGCTTGGGGTTGGATCTGTTACAGAAAATCCGGGGCAACATCGACTGCCACAGAATACGGTTGCAAATCACCAGATTCACCCCCTGAACCTCTCTGCATGTGCTGCACAGTAACACCTTCCTCGCTCCCCTCCCTCATCCCCCCCTCCTCTCCCTCCCAGCCCCGCCCCTGCCCCGGCCACCCTGCCCCCCCCACCTTTCCTGCCACGCTCTCCTCCGCCGTAACTATTCCTCCCCACCATGAGGCTTGGCTCCCTTTGCACCGACCCACCGGTACCCACGTAGTTTTCTCCCCAGTCTCACTGGCGGGCGCCACCGCCTCCTGCCTTCTCTCCCCCACCTTCCTCCCCCTGCACCTCACTGCGGTCCATGCGGCTAACCTCTCCACCTCACCCATCACCCTCCCCAAGGGCCTAGTGGTGAGCAAGACGGAAGAAGCAGAGCCCTGCTCCACACCCCCCTCCCCCACCTCCCACGCCCTACCCCCATCCCCCGACCACCATTCCCAACAACAAACCACTGATCTGAGACGCCTCCTCCTGGACTTTCAGGACATCTTCTCTTTGGGACCCACAGACATCGGCCACACCACCATCCTGTCCCACGAGATACTGTACACACGACGCGTCCCCCCATCCGACAGCCTGCTCACCAGAAGAACCCCAGGATGACTGGCAGGTCCAGGACATGCTAGATGCTGGCATGATGTTTCCATCAGCCAGCCCTTGGTCCTCTCCTGTCGTCCTGGTAAAGAAGAAAGACGGGACACTCCGATTTTGCATGGACTACCGTCGCCTCAATGATGTCACTATCAAAGACTCCACTCCCCTGCCAAGGATCGATGACTTGCTGGACTCTCTCTATGGGGCATCCTGGTTGTCCACCCTAGACCTGCAATCAGGATACTGGCAGGTCCCCGTGCATCCAGAGGATCAAGGAAAGACTGCCTTCTCCACCAGCAACAGGAAGCACTACTAATTCAATGTGCTTCCCTTCGGCCTCTGCAACGCCCCAGTGACATTCTCCCACCTGATGGAGTCCATGCTTATCAGCCTCACCTGGGAGATTTGCCTCGCATACCTCGACGACGTCCTCATCTGCAGCAGAACCTGGGCCGACCATCTCCACTGTCTACGCCAGGGTTTTTTTAAGAATATATGACAAGCCAGGCTCAAACTACGCCTGTCCAAGTGCGTCCTGGCCAAGAGGTCCCTTTCCTTCCTAGGACATATCATAACAAAGGAAGGCATCGCACCCGACCTCGAGAAACTCAGAGCCATAGCTGACCCTCCCCTACCTCAAGATGTGCACAAGATCTGCGCATTCATCAGCCTCGCCTTGTACTACTGCCGTTTTGTAAAAAGGTTCACTACCATCGCCAAACCCTTACATGATCTCACAAAGAAAGGGGAGCTATTTACTTGGACAGAAGATCACCTCCAAGCCTTCCGGACCCTCAAGAACAAACTCATCACAGCCCCCATAATGGCATTCCCAGATTATACTCTCCCTTTCTGTGTCTACATCGACGTCTCACTGGTAGCCATCAGCGCCATATTAGCCCTGGTACAAGACGGCAGGGAACACATTATTGCCTGTGCCAGCCGCACTCTTAACCAGGCCGAGCGGAACTATGCGGCCACTAAGCGGGAATGCCTCAGTATCATCTGGGCACTCGAATACTTCCGCGCATACCTGGCGATTACCCACATTACCATCATTACAGATAACCAGTCCCTGCAATGGCTTCACCAATCTGATACCAAAAATGTGCAGATGATCTGCTGGAGAGAGACCTTGGAAGAAGTTGACTTTGACATATCCTACCGACCTGGCAAACTCCACACAAATGCAGACGCCCTCTCCAGACTTCCTGTAAACGCCATCCAGGCTATACCCACCCTCCTGCAATGTTGACAGGCCAAGAATCGCCCTGACTGGATGCCCGCCCACCTGTTCTCCAAGCTGCAACGGCATGACAACCTCCTATACACCCCCTTTGGCCACAAAGCTCTCCAGCCTGAGGCCGCCCTGGACACCCTCACCCATCTCCACGCCAACAACAGGATTCACCCGGGGGCAAAGAAGTTGCTCCAGGTGTTCAGTGACACCTTCTGGGCCCCACACCCCTCCAAACTAGTACAACAGATAGTACAAGCCTGTCGAGAGTGCACCCTTGGAGTGCACACCAGGCCCCTCCGGCCGTCAGTTGGCCAGCGAGCCATGGCAGCTGTTGTCAGTCAATATTGTCGGCCTGCTTCCTTCTTAATCAGGTTACCATTACATTGTTACTTTTGTAGACACTTACTCTAAATTCCTGGTAGCCTGCCCAGGGAAAGAACATCACGCCCTTGCCATCACAGAGGCCCTGACTCGCCACGTATTCCCATACTTTGGCATCCCCCATGCCCTCCATTCCGATAATGCGCCCAAATTTACAGGAAAAATCTGGAAAAAACTATCTAACATTTCTGGATACAACATCTCCCATTCATCCCCATACTGGCCACAAGGGAACGGCATCTGTGAGCGAAGTCATCGCACTCTGCTCAATCAGGTACGGCCCGTATTCAAGCCACACAAGATGACGATTGGCCAGCGCACGTCAAAATTATACAGTGGGGCATGAACACCTGCCCACGTGAGGATGGCATCACGCTGCACGAGGGGGTATTTGGTGAGTCACCCCTACTCCTCCCCCCTCCGCCACCACCTCCAGCCCCTCTCAACCCTACCTCATCCGACCCCATACTCCACCTCAAGCGGAAACTCCAGCACCTACAGGCCACCCAAGACTTAGCTCCAGATACCACCCCTGCCAACCCCTACAAACCAGGCGATCTTGTCATGGTTGCTACCTTACCTACCCCAAACGAACTCGCCCCTCGCTATACCGGCCCCTACAAAGTAATCAGTGTCCTCAACCCCTACCAAGTCACCATAAACTACCATAACACCACCCGCACCTGCAGAAACTGACACGTGCGTCACTCTCCAGAACCTGACTCACCACCCCCTTTGCGACACAATCCGCTGACCCCACCTCCACCCCTCCCCCCAACACCAAAAAAGTCCTATGCCTGCTACCTCTCCCCTTCCTTCTCCTCCACCAACACGCCCACCGCGTCCACCACCCCGACACCAGCCACCACCTCTCCGTCACCCACACCTGGCCCTTCGACATCCTTCCCCTCCCCATTAGCCTCCCCCACCTCACCCCTCCTCTCGGACCCCGCACCCTCCCCTCGTACACCCCTCCCACCCCCTCCCCCTGCCAACGCTGACCTCTGTCACCCCCAGAGCCCCACGCTCCCGCCCACCCACACCACCCAAACCCACACCTCACCACAACAAATCTCATCACCACCATCACCTCCGACACCATCTCCACTCCCCACACCCCCCATGCACAAGCTCTCCACCCACCCCTCACCACCTACGCCTATTCTCATAACCACCCGCAACCAATCCGGCTGCCTGTCCTGCCCGCCCACCCGCTACACCCACACACCCTCCCCCCCTCCACCCCCACCCATAACACTGCCCCCCTCCTCCACAAATCACGTCATCCCCTAGGAAGTAACCCAATTTCCCACCCCACTAAGCTGATTACCTCAAGATGTTCTCATAAAAGCACTGCTACACCCACCCTCTCCAGTCTCCAGCCAGACTTTCTCCTGGCCGCCCCACCACTACCACCTGAAATGAAAATCACTCTCGTCATCTGGACCCCACCCCAGGGGAGCAAACGCCGCATCCACAGCACCAACCAACTCCTCCGCCTCCTGCGACAAACATCAACCCCTTCATCCCTCACCGTCATATACTCCCTGTATCTCCACCCAAACCAGCGAACCAACCACTAGACCAATTTCCTCCATCACCTCACACCATTACATCACACCGCCAACTCTGACACATTCCAACTCCAGTCACTGGGACGTGACTTTTCCACCCATGACGGTGGTGAAATGCACGTGCGGCAGGGTGAACCCGACACCACCTCCCCAGGAGGAGAGAGTGAGGGGGTGATACCCACCCCACTAGAAGATGGAAGAGGGGCTAATTTACCTGACCCCGACGTCCTGGCATCAACGACATATGGCCCTCGTGACTTGGGGCCCCTCTTCCACTCAGCCAGACCACCCGGCAGTGTACAGGGAAAGTACAGTACTCTCCAACAGAGGGAACACTCACTAGAATCGGGGTGGGACTTGTACTGACAAGCTCCCAAGCACACCCTCGGATGCCAAGTCCCTTGGATCGGCCTCCTATTTGTATAAGGACACAGGAGGAACCTCTAGGGTTGCTATCCCCCTACCTCGACTGATGGAGGGCATGCTCCACCGGAGCTGTGGTGAAAGCCGCGAGAGTATGTCTGACCTCGTCCTCCCAACATCCCAGGTGTAGAACCTTCCTCGACGGAAGGAGGGCACACTCCACTGGAGCTGAGACGTAAGCCGCAAGAGTACATCTGACCTTGTCCTCTTGATGTCTCAGGGACAAGAGACTACCCCTGCGGCAGGAGTGCAGATTCCGCCGGAGCCGCGACTACAACCGGGACCGTCCCACGGGTGCCCGCTCCCAGTCGCCAGGACCGGCAGTGTCTAGGACAGGCTCGCCCGACCTCCCCTGCACCCCTGACCCTTGTAGGAGCACAGGCAGTGCCCAGCGGGGCTGCGTGACGGAGGGAGTTGCTTCTGGCTCCCCCCCCCTCCCCTGTGTCTGAGCAGCACGCCCCTCCCCTCGCTGCTCTCCTCGAGAGACAAGAATCTCTTCCCCTACAGGCTCCCCCCCCCCCCGATTCCACTCCAGGCAAGGCATCCCCGAGGCCCGGTATCCAGTCCCTCCAGCCTGGCCCTCTCCAGATGCTGATGGGCTCCGTCAGAAACAGAGGCCGCAGCCCAACCCTGATGGCCTCTCCCTACAGTCGAGGCCGCAACCCCAGGAGTCAGCGAATCTCTCCAGGTGTTTGCCGTGGCAGTAGGGCATCCTCCGGAGTCAGTGGCCACAGCCCTTCCCTGTCATCCACCCCAGGCAGGTGCGAAGACTGCCCTGCCCGGACACCACCCTCCCCCAGGCCAACCCTAGGCCTGGGCTTCCCTCGGTCCCTCCCCTGGACGACCAAGGGCCGATGACGTGCCGCCCAACTGCTGGCCCTCTTCAGCCCCAGCTTAGGAGCTGCCCCATCCCTCCTGGACTAGTGCCTACCCCAAGGGCCACACTTTCCTGAGCAGCTCCCCAGACGGCCCGGCTTCCACGCCTGGCCACCACCTGGAGCTCCCAGCATAGGCTCCCTTCATCCATGGGCCATGTTCTCCCCTCCGACTAAACTGTAACAGGTCTCATGACTTTCCGTGTTCCCCAGTGTGGTGATCCCAACCCCTAGTGAGCCAACCTGTGTGATATCGTTCCTCCCCTGTAGTGTCTCCCCAGTGTCTCTCCCTCCCCATGTATCGCTTCACTCTCCCCTGTGTCCTTCCCTCCCCCCCTGGCGAACCGAGTACCTGTGACTTACGAGTGGCGTGTCTAACCTCACCCATGGGGAAGCTTCCCCCAGACAGTGCAAAATCCCATTGTGTCACTCCCAGAAAACAACAACACCTCAGTGCATCCCAGCTCAATGTTATCTCCTCTCCCCTCTCCCCCTGGCCCCATCCCTACGGAAAACAGTTCCTCCCTATCCTCACTAATACCCCTCCCCTCCCTTTCCCCCCACAGGTGTGATATACTCTATACTCTCGTCCTGTGTCACGTGACATGGTCTAAGTCTAGCTAGGGCCTCCGTCCATGTCACGCAGATATATTATATTAGCTAAAACCTCCTCTATGTAACGCGACCACCTAGGCTTAACCCCTTAACTGTGGGGATGTCGGATGCGGTCTCTGCATGTCTCGCAGGGCTAATCGCTCTCTGACTGACTTTATTAAAATATTTGCCAAAAATCAGTTATTAATCCTAGAATATTATAGTTAAATATGCTTATAGCACATACTTTCACTTTCTCGTGGTATGTTTATTGAGCCTTCGTCGACTACCGTAGGACTTGTGGAGACTTCTGAAGTTGGGTAACGAAGTCTCCACTTTACACTTCCCGACACCCCGTAATATGATTACCAAAGCTTTATATTATCACTAGAAACACTATTTTATGATTTTCAAGTAGTTTGGAATCTATAATCCAAAAAGAAAATATTGTGAAAGCAGTGGATATTACGAGCGCTTACCAGATTCCCAACCGGGCTCATTCCCCGCTGATATTCTGTCATTTATTATTCATTAACACACTCACACTTTTTATTCTTAGTACTTTATTACACTTATATATATCTACAGTATTTATCCATAAGTTTCCTTCAGTAACAGTAGTTTATTTTCACTCCAGGCATTCACTTTCTTATTCTGTAAACTATGTTGAGAGCGAAGCTTTCACTTTCACTGTCATTATTCCAAGTATTTGTACTCATATCTTATATGACTAATTATTTACATTTCTATTTACATTTTCTATTGTATTTACATTATTTACACTTCTATTTTATTTACACTATGTTATAAACTGTCACTTGCAGTAAATTATACAACTATATTCCACTGTTCAATCACATTTACATCCATTGCTTTCACTTGGTATTTACACATTATTTACATTTCCACTTGCACTGTTTTAGAACTACGTTAGGCTGTGGTAATCAAAGAAGCAGGTTACGCAGAGGGGAACCTGGCTCTCAGTGCACTGCCAAGAGGTGCGTTTGTGCGTCTGGTGGTATGTTCACACACCTGGAACCTGTGGATCGCAGCCTTCCTCTTCGCTGTGGCAGGCATTTGCACCAATCTGTTCCAATTCATGTATGCCCCCTGCTCAAGTCTGTCAGGAAGTCTAACAGAATGGTGCCTTGGAGCTGTTGCTGTCACCCTACCATACTTCTCAAGCAGCTGCTGAACACAAGTCCTGGCAAACAGCCTCAGGGAGGAAGGACTTGGGTGGCTTTACCTTCATCTTGTACATGATGAAGGCGTTCATCATCGTCATGTTAATGAGATGCAGAAACACTTCCTGTACCACCTAGTATTCTTCCTGAGGCAGTCGATCTCTCCAATCATCATGTTGGACTTGTCCACCAGCTGCATGTTGATTTTCAAGGTCACTCCGACTGACCCTAGGTTGCCGCATACTACTAGCAGCCCTTACCCTAGAAGCTACTCTACTTTTATGACGAGTAAGGGATTTACCTCATCCCCTACGGCCTACCATCACTGTAGGTGCTGGTGGAGACTCCGATGATGAAGACTCATGAGAAATTTCCACTGAAGAGGTGGAAGATATTAGTGAAGTGGGGCTGGGAGAGTGGGGAGGTGATTCAACACGGGACTCATGGCGGTCTGGGTCATGCGGGGCCATTGTTCCGGGGCTAACCTGCCTCCTCTTCATTTCCTTCACAAATTCCTTCCCTTGCTGCACTAAGGGCTCCTTTCCCTTGGAGCCAGGACGAACCTGGGACACTGAAGCACTTGTACTGGCAGTTTCTGTCACGATTTCCTCCCCAGGCTCATCACACAATTCACCTGAAAGATCAAAGTCACTATCCATCATTATCATTGATAAATCAATCAGTTCACATTCCACAGCAGAGTCACTTAGTCCTTTACCCCTTCCTACACGAGGCTTAGTAGGGGTAGAGGTCACAGGGCCCTTTGCAATGGGTACAGAAGCGGCGGAAATGGAGGGGCACGAGTGTGACATGGTTTCACCTCAAAAGACAACACTAAACTGAATGATGTGGCATAATTATGGGCAGGCAAGGGTTGACAATGTCAGCTTGCTGACAGCTGCTAATTTATATGCTATGAAATGATTGGAAGGAAATCTAGACAATACATAATAAAATAGGTAGTTCCAGATGAGTGTAAATATCACTTAGGCTTCTCCCTTCCTATCTTATATGTATTTTTATTAACCTGCCCCGTCCCGGAGACGTGAATTCACGTCCTCACATGATGTGCACTCATATCCCGGAGACGTAAATAAACGCGGCAATATAGCAAGTTCCCTAATTTGCACAATTTTCAATTTTCGTGAGTGATTTTTGGCACGTATACACGGGACACCTTCCTCTACAAGATGCCAGGCAGGGACAATGCCTTACCCAGCATGACCTCCTCCCCCCCTCTGCATGACCTTTTCTCAGCAATTCACCTGTTATCAGTGACCTGGCCAGTAAAGCCATGTCATGCCACGGTACGAAATTCAGGGCCAGAGTGATTCCCCAATCGATGACAATGTGGAGGACAAACATTAGAGGAAGAAACAGTCAGAAATGATGATCAGGTAATGTGGCAAAAAAAGGTCAGAAATGGTGATGAGTTAGTGAGTGAAACAATGCTTATAATGCCTATATTACCGTTTGAAAACCAATATACTCTCATACTACATATAAATTCGTACCAAATAAATAAATAAATACCGTTTATGAGTGGTGTAGAATAGTTATCCTCCCATAGAACTCGTTTTCTTTGCAGCCAGGCTGATAGAAAACCCTGTAAGGTAAGGAGGTACTCCTACCTGGATCGAGTATTTTTAACCTCAGGTGAGCGATTTCTCTATGAATTTTCAATGTTTCTCACCAAAAGTGGATGTTTGAGCCAAAAAAAAAAAAAAGGTCCAAAAATGTCAAGACTGGGGTGTACCACTGCCCAGAAAACGTCGGGATGGGGCGGGTTAAAAGAATAGGTCATACGGCATATTTCAAGGGGAAATAAGCAGGGAAAATTAGCTAATGAGTGCACATGGGGTGTTGCCAGGTGATAATTAGCCAATTCCAGGTGTATGGCACTATCAGTTTTATCCGCCCCTGTGTGGAGTACATCTCTCATGTGTGGGGAGGCTCCCCACATACATCTCTTCTCAATAGGGTGGAGTCAAAGGCTTTTCATCTCATTAACTCTCCTCCTCTTACCAACTCCCTTCATTCTCTGTCCCTTCGTCTCACTGTTGCGTCTTTATCTCTTTTCTGTCGCTACGTCAATGGTCACTGCTCCTCTGAACTGTTGGTATGCATTCCTCCACCTCTACGACAGGCACATAGCACCCGACTAGCAGCAAACTCTCATCCCTTTTCTGTCCAACTTTCTAATGTAAGAGTTAACCGTTACTTCCAGTCCTTCATTTATGCAACAGGTCAACTCTGGAACTGAATCTGTCTGTATTTCCTGCTGCCTATGATCTCCAGTCTTTCAAACGCAGTGTGTCCAGGCATCTCGAAATGATTGGATCTTGAATTGGCTCTCTCTTGTATTTTGTTTTTCTCTTGGAAGGAGCAATTTTGCAGGCTTGTCGCCCTTGGATCCTTCTTCATCACATTAAAAAAAATTACCTTTTTTCTTTTATATATATATATATATATATATATTTTTGTATAAGAATAGGGCATAGGGCTCATTTCAATAGATGAAATCAGTGGAAAAATCCGGGGAAGATTTGCGCAGCGCGGCGCAGCCGGGCAGGCGAGAGGAGAGGGTAATGGAGGGGAGGTAGGGAGGGGAGTCAAGAACATGGAAAAATGGCTAAATTGTCAAGAATGGATGGAAGTACAGATGACATTAGCAGCACTGACTATTGTTGGACACTGGCAGTACTGATAGATGATACAAGTCACCACTTGAAAGCCCGGGTGAATTCAAAATAACACAGAATCACAAAAGTGACGCCCCATGGTCTGATCCATTCTGCCCAAGCGTCATGAAAGTGATGCCCCATGGTTAATGGGTTAAGGACCTAACTATACGAGTTGTTGCCATGGAAAGACTGGGTCGTGCTAGCTATGAATATGCCGATGGTGATATACTAGACGTATTTGTGAGATATTGCCTGTGACACTGTGTGCATGCAAATTATATTTCAGGAATGTGCAAACCCACATACCAGACATTTAAGTTGAACTAGGTGGACAGTGATTGTCATAAACATCGGTCCAAGTTATTATGTATTCTCAACTTTGGATATAGCATTGTGTGTGTAATATAGTGAGGATTGTCATAAACATCAGTGCAAGTTGTTGTATATTTTCAGCTCTGGTTATATTCTCTGATAATACAGCAGTGTATCATTTGACCTGTGGCGTTTGTGTTTTCCCTTCCTTATTGATACTGACCTGGTCAGGAACAAAGAACCCAGGGCTGCACCATGTCTAGACCAGAGAAGTCGGGACTCAGGAGACGCTGCATAACATTTGTCTTGGTATCTTTACCTATTTTCTCAGGTTTGCTCTAATGCTTTGGATCATTAGATACAGTGCAACTTGTAGAAAAGTGTGAAACTTTCGGGATGTGAACGAAAATCTGGGACATGAGACTGACCTTCACTTCACCCTCTCACATATCATCTGTCAGTTCACCACCTGCTGTCGTGACAAGTGGATGTACGTTTTTTTTCGCTCATGGCCATGCCTAAAAACACACAGTCACACCCATTATCTCAACCCAGACAGAAAATACAATCTTTTTCCTTCCTTGCTAAACACACACAGCCACCCTGTTTACGAGACAGCAATATATATTGCAAATATAACAAGGTGAAATGATAAAGATGAACGTAAAATGATAAAGATGAACGTTATTATGGAAAAAAAAAGTTTTCCCCCATCTGTAAACGTATTTATTTGTGCTTTGTGTGTGTATTCATAATAATTAAACTTATTCTTAGTTCTGAAACTGCATTACGTTTCTATTTTCAGTCATGTTTGTGGTGTGGGAGCTCGGAGTTGCGACTCAACTTACATACTGCTAATCGGATCTGACCCTCCACTTTCATCTCCCATGGCAGGGCCTAGTCTCGGAGGACGTGCAATTTTCCCATTTAGGACTGAAAATTCAACCCTTTCACTCCCTTTTCCAAGCACGGACACAAAGATAACATAAAAAATAACTCAAAACTACCATAAACATATTTTATATAAAAAGGTGAAAAAGTATTCATAACATTTTTTTTTCAGCCATTCCTAACATATTATGCACTGAAATCTTTCGATATCATCATATCTCATATGCACAACATTTCAGCACCATTCACATTGTTTTGGGAGGGAAAAAAATAACAACATCTGCTTAGTTGCACTGCAGCAGCACCTCTCGGCAGCGGATATCAGTCGCCAATATTTCTGCAACTTCCGCACTCCATTACAAGCCACACAATGCATCTAGGAAGCTGGGATTTGCACTGTTAGATGTGTCTGAACTTTCTCTTCAATATGGCAAGAAAAAAAAAATCAGTTTTCGAAACTTCAAAAAATGACCCCGGCATCGACCTGGCATGAACAGAAAATACCGGGCCCTCGGTCACGAGTACCCCATTTCTCCTTTGCTTTGTATTTGTAGGTGGTAGAGTTGTTCATCTTCAGTGGATAACCACTGACCATTTACTTTTGATATCAAAAAGTTTATTTAAGGCATCATATTTTCCCCTCTTGAGACATTCATCTTAAGATTTTAGCACCTTGTCAAGCGTTGCTTGTATTGCTTGATCTGACACATGTAGAAAGTTCAATTTATTCTCCCATGATTTTGTAATTTCTTTGGAAATTTTGACTATTCATTATTTTCTTAAGTTGATTTTCGCTCAAAGGAACTGGTAACATCCAACAACTTGCCTCTGGTTTGGCATTCTGCATTTTCCTTCTAATGAAGATTCTTCTAAAGGCACCATTCATCTTCTTCTATGTGACTGCTGGAACCTCACTGAATTATTTGTCCAGACATCCTTGTTCTTCTGTATGATAGTATCACTTCTTTTGTGTGACATCATGCTTATCTAAAAAAAAAAAAATTAAATATATAACAGTAACACACTAAGCAATTATTTTGCTGACTGTTCACCTGCAAACTGCGAAGATAACTGTTAGATGCTGAAAACTGTGTCCAGTTTTATAATATTTAGAATATTCTAGAATGTTCTAAACAGTGTTAAACCATACTAGAATGTTACAAACTGTTCAAGTTCTAAACAGTTCTAAAATCTTCTGTGCAAGTCTATAAAGTAAAAAAAAAAAATCTATATAAAGATTAAGTAAGTGATAAAACTTGCATGTGGTTACATTACCCTGCTGTATCCCGTTGATGTACTATTGCGGCCAGGAGTTCTTAGCCACCCTCGTCCAGCCAACCCGTGTGTGTGGCAGCGTCGCAATCAAGAGCACAGAAGTTGCCTTCGATGCATTTCTGTTGAAAAATATCCCTTCAGCTTTGGGCTTGTACTAATGGATAAAGCAATAGTAATATTTACTTTGAAGGTTTATCTCTGATAACACGAATATATCATACTTATTATTTAATAACTTGTTTCTCGTACAGAGCCAAGCAAGTGACAAATATGTATATTTGGTTCCACTCCACGACTTCCTGTAGGTTTGAACCAGCGAACACAGACTGAACAAGTTCGAAGCATTCATTTGTTACCAGGAGAGAGAGAGAGAGAGAGAGAGAGAGAGAGAGAGAGAGAGAGACAGACAGACAGACAGACAGAGAGTAGCGGGTGCCTGTGAGTTTTAGAGGAATGAGGTGGAGAAATGAGGTGCTCAACACAGTTAAACAGGGATTTTTCCTTTCGTTTCGGTTGGCTTTCTATGCCTAAATGACTAAATGAAGGTAAATCATGAAATATAATGACTGGATGACGAAGTGGTAATAGGGTCTGGCTAATGGTTGTTTGGTCCAAGGTGTGAAATGGTAAGCCTAATTCGAGGCAACGATCTTTGTTAAAAGTTGGATATTTTAGGTCCCATTTATTGTAAATATCTCCATGTATGTTTACAGTACGTGTATGCCCCTATGGACCTATTATCACCCCATGAATATTTTTATCATTGAACATTTTCACCACTCGGAGCACAATCCCCCATGGACCTATTTTCCTTAATGACTTTTTTTTTTTTTTTCAAAGACGCCTACTTTTCTACGTAACCTGTTTTCCCACGAACTAATTTTCCCCACTGATGTATTTTCTCTCCACAGACCAATTCCTCCGTCGACCTTGAATCTCTCCATGGATCCAGGTTTCCTACATGGACGTATACCCATGGATGTAATTTTCATAATGAACCTATTTTCCCCATAAACCTGTTATCCGACGTGGTTATATCACCCACTGATGCGTGCAGTTGAAACACAGACCCCTTAACCAACAGACGTATTGCTCGATGGACCTGTTGTAACCCACTGGATATATATACCTACTTAAGCATGATTCCAGAATAATATCCCCTGTGCACCGATTTTCCCAACTCGGACATTAACTCAAATCACCTAACCCCAGTGGCCTGTTATCCCACAATCCGTCCATCCACCTACACACCCACCCATCAACGCACATACCCACAACCTTACTCAATACAGTGTGTCTCAAAAGTAGGACGACACAAAACCGTCTCTTGCCTTGTCCTACAGGTAGCCCCACCACCCACCCCACTTAATGCACGAACCCCACTCCACACCACTTAACCAGCCCAACAACCCTTTCCCTCCCTCTCGCCCACCCACTCCACCTAATCCGCCTGTGAAACAACCAGCCTACACTAACCAATCCACCCACCCAGTCACCAACCTACCAACCCTCATACCATGCTCCACAAGTCAGATTACTCTCAATTCAACACACACACACACACACACACACACACACACACACACACACACACACACACACACACACACACACACACACACACACACGGAGTCGGGGTGGATTTCCTTACACGAAAGATGAGTCTCACCGCTTAACTCAGTCTGTCAGTAGAAAATAGTACCGGGTACTCTTTACAGGGAGTTTGCCAGGCCGTAGGTAAGGGGTTTCATTCCGGCTATATACACATGACTTTATGAGATATGAGTAAATAAGGTGCTCGAGCTAAACAGGGAATTTTTTCTTTGGCTAATGACGAAAGAGTTTATTTATCCCAGGATAACGTCTCGTCGGACAAAATGAAAGATGGGTTTTATTCTGGATAACGCCAGATGATTTTGTCAAATAATTTGGCAGGCCACGTAACTTCTGTTAAATGTCTTATGTTTGCATTTTTTTCTCTCTCTGGTGAATGGCACCTGGAGATTATTGGCAAACTCATGAGTATTTTTCTCATTAACTGGATATCTCTCTCTGGACAGAGAGGCAAATTACTTTCTTAAGCACAGCTTTTTGTTAAATCAACAGCATTTTTCTTCTAATTCATTATTCCAACGAAAGCAGTCCCCCCAAAAAAAAATATATATATATATATATATATATCACAAAGCAAGGCAAGTTCTAGTGACTGATGGAAGAAATATTCACACTGTGGCCTGTTTAATGGATCATAGGAATCCAGGGTTTCTCATCCCTTGCATTTCCCTGCGGCAGTCTGCCTCCACCTCATTTTTCCAAAATTCACAGGCGCCTACCATACACTCTCTCTCTCTCTCTCTCTCTCTCTCTCTCTCTCTCTCTCTCTCCTGGTAACAAATGAATGTTTCGAACTTATTCACTCTGTGTAGCTGGTTCAAACTTACAGGAAGTCGTGGAGTGGAACCAAATATACATATTTGTCACTTGCCTGGCTCTATACGAGAAACAAGTTATTAAATAATAAGTATGATATATTCGTGTTATCAGAGTCAAACCTTCAAAGTAAATATTACTATTGCTTTATCTATTAGTACAAGCCCAAAGCTGAAGGGATATTTTTCAACAGAAATGCATCGAAGGCAACTTCCGTGCTCGTGAATGCGACGCTGCCACATACACGGGTTGGCTGGACGAGGGCGGCTAAGAACTCCTGGCCGCAATAGTACATATGTGCCCGAATGTTTGTCACTGTGACTCCCATTGACGTTTATAAACGCGCTGCAATTGTAAGGTCCATCATTTGCACATTTTTCGAATTCCATGCGTGATTTTTGGTATGTACACGTGAGACTTTCCTCTACCCGAGACCAGGTGGGGACAATGCCTTACCCCACGTGACCTCCTCCCCCCCCCTGCATGCCATTGTCTCAGCCACTCACCTGTTACCAGTGACCTGGCCATTAAAGACATGTTGCGCCACAGTACTAAAATCCAGGTGAGAGTGATTCCACAATTGATGACAATGTGGAGGACAAAGTTTACGTGGCATTACAGGTAGAAACGTGCAGACGTGATGAGGAGGTAATGTCACCAAAGAGGGTGTGGTATGTTGATGTGTTTGGTGAGTGAAACAATGCTTATATTGCCTATATTACTGTGTGAAAACCAATATACTCTTGTGCTACATATAAATTCGTACCAAATAACTATCTACCTATTATGAGTGGTTTGGAATAGTTACCCCTCCCATAGAAAGGTCTTCTCTGGAGCCTGGCTCGAGAGGACACGGTACCAAGGTGATGGTACCGTCACCTGTACTGACATTTCTAAACTCAACTGAGCACTTTCTCGCTGAATTTTCATTTTTTTTTTTTTATGTGGTGGTTTTAGCAGCAACAAAAAAATATATATATCGAAAATCTGCCGGGATTTGGGGAGGTCATTGGTGAAAAATCTGCCGGGATGGGGCGGGTTAAATATATGGTTATCCATTTTTTTTTAAATTTGCAGGTGACCTTTTTTTTAAACTGTGAGGAATAAAGGCTTTTTCTTTTTGTTTTTAAACAAAAGCTCATCAGGTTATGATACAGGCTACCTTTTATTTGAAAAAAATAAAAAAGTCTTGACCCTAATATATCTATCTATCTATCTATATACCTAGGCTGCTTCCCCCAAGGAAAGGGAGGTAGCCGAGACAGGACGACTCACTCTCCATTTGCTCATCCATTCAAACACATTCATTCGCATCTTAGCCCCAAAGGGGAGAACAGACAGATCCTCACTGCATCACACCGCACAAGGGTCAACTGCGCAATGCAAGCAGTGACATCCACAGCAGGGCCCTACAGCAGAACTGGTTTACCCCTGCCACATCATAACAGACCCATCCCCTTACCCGCACCTGACCTGATCAGCTGATACATATATATATATATATATATATATATATATATATATGTATCCTGTTAAAAAATAATGGTGAGCGAAATGCATGCAAGAATTATCGTGGCATAAGTTTACTGAGTGTTGTAGGGAAGGTATATGGAAGTATTTTAAAGTAAGAGAAATATCAGAAGTCCTAGTGAGTGATGAACAGGGTGGCTTAAGGAGTGGCAAAGGATGTGTGGATCAAATCTTTGCAGAGACACAATGTGGAGAAGGCTAAGGCTTGTGAGAAGGACTATAAGGTGTTTATGGCATTAATGGATCTGGAAATAGCATACAATAAAGTAGACAGAGAAGGACTGTGGAAGGTTTTGCGCATGTTAGTTGCAGATGGTAAGCTGCTTGATGCCATCAAGAGTTTTTCAGCATGTGTAAGCGTAAATGGGCATCTAAGTGAATGGTTCATGATCAATGTGGGCGTGCGACAAGGCTGTGTGAAATAAAATCGCAAGTAATGGATGATGATGGATGCAATATCTCAAGTTTGTTGTATGTTGATGATGCATTGCTACTTGCAAATACGTGACAAAAACTTGGTAGACTAGTGCAGAGTGGTAGCCTAGTGCTGATGTGTGTAAGTGTAGTGCCATGGGAGTAAATGTAGAAAAAAGTAAAGTGATGGTTACTGAGAGAGTAGGTGACTCCCAGTCTGCTGTTACAGTGAATGGAGAGTGACTGGAATTGGTGAAACAGTTCAAATACCTGTGTACAGTGATAGAAAAGAGAGGAAAATATGCAACAGAAGTGGAAAGTAGAGTGACACAAGGAAGGAAAGTAGCTGGTGCTATGAAGGCCTTAATAAGGAACAGAAGCTTGAGTGTTGCAGCTGCTCGGGGCTTACATGAAGTAGTGTTAGTACCAACTTTAACATATGGATGTAAGACTATGGTGTGGCATGAAACTGCAAAGTCAAGAATGAGAGCAGTGGATATGGGGCTTTTGAGGAATGTATGTGGAGTACAGAGAGTGGATGGGTTACGAAATAATGCGATTCGTGAATGATCAGGAGTGAGAAAGTCTTTGGACACCAGAATCGAAGAGTGCACTGAGATGGTATGGTCATGTGGAGAGAATGGATAATAATAGTGGTGAAAAGGGTCCATCTGAACGAATTTGAAGGAGGGAGGAGGCGAGGTAGGTGAAGGAGAAGGTGGGGGGATAAGGTTGATGAGTGTGTGAGGAAGAGAGGTATGGAAGTCGGTGAGGCTAGGGGGCTGACATGAGATCGAACTGGCTGAGTGAATTTTGTGAGATGAACTGCATGCTCAGGGATTTGGCATCGCTTTTTCATGTGACAGCTTTCGGATTGACTCTACCTGATACGTTTATGTGAAGCTACAGTAAATGGTGAAAGTTTTTGGCATATCCGATAGAGCCAGGATTCCTTGGCCTTGAATGATGAGTGAATGCAAGCGTAGCCCATTGGACTGGGCAAATTTGGGCTGCCTGGACGGTGCTACTCCTTACCCTGCTCAAAGGTAGGAAAGGAGGTCCGGATGCTGCTGCTGCTAATGATGATGATGATACGTATATAAGGGTTATATAATAGTTCCATCATATTCTACCCTTATTGTATCATATGTTCTATAATCATTAAAGCATGTGAAATGGAAACGAACATATACAATGGATGAACATTTATAGGAAGAGGGATGTTTTAGGTGATCCAGTGAACATTCCTTTTTAATAATCTGTAAATGATGTAAGCGTACTTAACCAAGCAGTTCCACTGTTCTTACGCGGAAATCATGACTGTTTAGTAAACACTTCACGTCGTCAACGTCCCTTTTAGCTCCAATAGAGTGAGAAAGGATTCTGATGGGAAAAAAGAAAAGAAAAGAGGAAGGGGGAAGGTGCAAAGTACTCAAGCAACCTGTAATCTGTAACATCACAAATAAAGTCAGAATTTTCAGCCTGACTATTACGTACCCATTATTGATTCCATAATTTACTTCTACACCTTAACTGACACCTCCCTCATTTACACCTTGTTTGACGTTGAATGGTAATGCTTTCACCGTTCATCTAATTACATCTTCATGAAACTGGTATCTGTTACACTTCTAAGCTTCCCTCTCTCCCCGACAATGTATACCCGTGAAAAGAATGAGTAAATATTTACAACAGAACACTCTTACCCTGGGACTCTGGTGTTTATTCTTTCCCAGGGCGCTTTTTCCCACGAAAGGTAACTATCCTGGCCCAACCAGAAAGAGACTATATTGAATTCCAGTGTTAAAGCATAATGAAAGAAATTGATCAGATTAACTGTTAAATTGGCTTACAATAGTGCAATGCATTATGTTTTGTAAGGGACTGATTCATTTCCCCATTATATCATTGATGTAAAAGAGCTGTCTAGATTTGAAATTAATCACTTCTCTTCAAAGATCAATTTATTTAACATTACTATCACCATCCAATTTAGCTTAGCTTAGGGTGAGATATCAGGCTATATTGCGATTAATGGAGAGTGTTCCTGAACCCTCCTGTAAAAGGCTCTTTAAATATCTATATAATAGTTAGGAGGAAGAAAGAATAAAATATTAATGCTTCCATTGGCTGAAAAGATTTATCCAGCCACTTCTTAGTAAAAAAATTCTATCACTTTGCCTGCTAACTTTACACTAACCAATATAAATATTTAGAATGGAAAATAATATTATGTATTCTGAGGGTAAGTTAGGTGCTGGAGTAGGAACCTTCACTCGATGGCATCCACATAACCTGGCAACAGATCTCTTATAAAAACGGGTTCACTCTCTCATTGTCCTCAAAAGGGTGGTTTTGCAAACTGAAGAACGGGCAACTTAGATTGTAGTCCATCAGAATCAAATATAGATTTGCCTAGAACTAACAACCTACAAAGTAGTTCGTTCCAAAATCGTTCATTTCGAAATGTTGGGACACATTGCTTTAAAAACGATGGAGGTCATTGACAAAGAGAACACAGGGTTGAGGAAGTCATTTCCAGAGTTGAACTCTTGCATATATGGAATCCTCTTCAAACACTTCCCTTTGTCACATGTTAACATCCTTCGCTTCTCAAGTGTTCTTCCTTCCTCTGCTGTCTTCTCTTACTCACCCTCATGCGTTCCCTTCCAGTCTTATTTTCACCTCCCTTTCTTTCCTTCATCCACCAAGTTACCTCACTTCCTTCCTTCCAACTCTCTCTTGAGCGCTTTTTGGTATTCCCCTTCCTCCAGTGTGTCCTTAGAGAGGTCTACTGAGACCGTTTACGGCTCGTTTCCTCCAGATAATCACTGGAGAATCATCCCCTCGTCAGCCATCTCGCCTTGTCTGTTTCCCATCTTCTTAAAAGCAGTCGTCGCTTTCCCCCTCTCATTGCTGGCTCTCTGATCAGGCATGTAATATTTCCGAGAAGTTCTTTAAAGACGCAGCCACAAGCAAAATGTGAGGGTGTGGTTGTGAATGGACAGATATATTTGAGCTCTGTATCATGCCATGGACGCGATATTGCATGCAATATTTAGGAAGTAACAGCTACTTTTAGAAAATATATCCTGATATCATGGAATGATTTGAAATAGGGAAAACAAAAATCCACATATTTGTAGTTACATACACTGCATTAAGAGTAAGCTGCGGTAGCATGGAAATGGGATAGAGATGAATGATAAGAATGATGGATTGAGATACACTGGAGATAATTTTTTTACTATTTTTATGTTTACGGTAGGAAGATGAAATGGGAAAACAATAAACAGCTTTTTTTTTTTTTTTTATTGCTGAGATGCGCTAGTGTTTCGTCAAAACTGAATGACAAGCCTTTGCCTTTATGATAGTCACTGTGGGAGACTGTTTTTGTATTAAAGATGATTTCACAGGTTTCTTCATTCCCTCCCACCTCATCCCTGCTTCTGGCTTGAAATACTGAAGAGATGTTGTTACCACACAATGGTAAGATGTAATGTGACTAAACATAAAGTAACTACTCTTTCTAGTCCTTTATATAGGTTTACGTAAAGTTAGCAGGCAAAGGAACAGATATTTTTTTTATCATGTAAATCGCCTTAAAAAAAAAAAAAAAAAAAAAAAAAAAGCCTAGGACAATTCAGGAAGAAAAAGTGTCTTGCTTATCACCATGTCAGAGATGGAACAGTCATGAGACAGACTGGATGAACCATTACAGTATTTTTATTATCAAATTTTGCGTCTAAGCCGACAATATCAAAGCTGGCATCATACTGGGAAGATGTGGTAGCGATGGAAAGAAGTTGGAATTAGCGAAGACATGCCTTTCATATCCGTATTGGTACGTCTAAAGTGTGATCGGGGGAAGATACGACAATAATGAGTTCATATATTTGAGCCTATATTCGTTTCCCTGATGAGGTCGTAGAAACAAAATATAAACAGACAGACAGCTTATTTTCCCACTGTGTCTAGGAATTGTTCTTGTGAAACGGAAAAGACAGTCGAAATAAATTCTCCAAAAAATAAATCTCATCAAATTTCACTCTTCATTCCAGGCCCCCAAAATGTCCATCCCAGCCTCCATAAACCCCATCCCAACCATCGACAATATCCATGCCAATCCTTCAGAGTATCCTTCCCAACCCAGCAAAGTATCCTTGTCAACCTTCCACAATATCCATCCCAGTCCTAGACAATGTTCATCCCAACCTTCCAATATCATTCCCAACCGTCGTCCAAAAAATATCCTTGAACGTAAAAAAACAAAACAAAAAAAAGTAAACCAGAATAAGAGAAATTGAATGTCGTCTTGTAATGGTATCACGAGAGCATAGAAAACTGAATGAAAATCACAAACATAGAACGTGACAGAAAAAATGTCAGTTTTTACAAGAAAGGTTGCAACCAGAACGTAAGTATGAGTAATGATAATAACTTTGGGATATTGGACGGTATTGATAACCGGACACCAAAGTAAGTAAATAGGCTTAATATCACTAGCAAAGCCAAGAATTAGTGACATAAAACTTCCCGACATTTCTTTTTACACAGTCCCATCACGTTTACCGTCTAACAGCAAACACACACACACACACACACACACACACACACACACACACACACACACACACACATAGAGCCAATATAAACTCGTGCAGTAAATGTGAATCAGATCTATACTTTCCCGCGTTACCATAAAACTAATTAACGTTTTAACCTTGCCACCCACCCACAGAGGCAAATCACGTAATAATTATGGAACTTTGGACCTGCCTACGAATTTAGCGATCGAAGTTACCTGGAAAATGGTCTGGTAAAATGTCTGGATACCTGGCTTTGGATTCTGTGATTCAAATTACTGTACCTCTCATTGGATTCTACGTTATAGCTTGCCGTTTACATTATTAAATCTAACTTGCTGCTCTATGTATTATGACAGTACATTGCTACCCTTGCATTTGATGTTGCAAATTTTTACGTAACTGGCGTTTGAATCTACCTCATTTATAAATATATCTTGCCGTGGATTCTTTATTTAAATTTGCGTAGTTATAATTGTACTCGTTGTTAAGTTTGTGCGTAGCTTTCCTTCGTATCTCTGTCGTTAATGTGCGCAGCTTGCCTTAAATTCATCACTGCAAATATTACAGTTCCCAGCCGATTCTTGCGCTGTAAATATCGTAGTAGTGCACTGATTTTGTGTTGTATATTTACATTACTGCACTTCGACTCAACGATGCAAAATCTACGTTCCTATCCGTCTAGTCTCTGGTCCGTCCTAGAATGACCCAATCAGTTTTACTAGGTCATTTTTATACTACATATCACACATGAAAGCTTCTGTGTTATTGTTCCAATTCATTTACAATTTCAAAATCTTTGGTGCGAGTTTGAAGGCCAAATGTGTAAGGCAAGTCGCTAAGGAATAAGTGCAACATTGCTTCCTCTGCCGACAAGATTATGGGTCTCTTTTTTTCTTTTTTTATTACATCCGTCAAGGAGGTTATGTTTTTGCCGGCATTGGTTTGTTTGTCTGCTTGTTTGTCTGTTTGTTAGCAGGATTATTTAAAAAATTATGAATGGAATTTGATGAAATTTTGTAGAAGGATGGGCCATGGGCCAAGGAAGAAATTATAAAATTTTGGGGCGGATCCGGATCAGGATCCGAATTATCTCCAAATGTTCTCAACGAATTTCAATGAAATTTTGTGGAAACGTGGGCCATGGACCAAGAAAGAACTGATCAAATTTTGGGGGCGGATCCGGTTCCGGATCCTATATCCACTGATCTGTTGGCAGGATTACTCAAAACGTTCGAACGGATTTTGGTGGAATTTTGTGGAAGGGTGGGCCATCGGCCAAGGAAGAAATGATTAAATTTTGAGCGGATCCGTATCCGTATTTGGATCCTATATCCGCGGATCCGGATCCGGATCCTTATTAATGGCAATGGCATTGGCGATGGTATGCGCTCTCTGAATGTTTCCTAGTTATTTATAGAGTTTGCCACGGATTTGACCCTGTTACTTTCCACAGCAACCCTCGGATTCTGTGTTGTTAAATGCTTACCTTTCCTCAGACCCTGGGTGGATAGCTTGCCCTGGGATAATAGCGCTGTAATTTTGCACATTTGTAATATATATATATATATATATATATATATATATATATATATATATATATATATATATATATATATATATATTAGTAGTTCTGTTCCACTGTAGGAGTTTAGGCTGTAAGTTTAGGTATCAGTGCCTTGGACTCCACATGGTGAAATGCCCACTCGTCTGTGAAGTCGGGATCTTTAATCCCTACAATCCGAGGACGTATTTTTACCTCCGCCACCGAGGTTATGATTTTGTCAGCGTTGGTTTGTCTGTTCGATAGATTACTGAAAGAGTTATGAACGGATTTTGCTGTAATTTTTTGGAGGGGTATGATCCATGGAAAAATTGGTTATATTTTGGTGGTGATTCGGATCATCATCCGGATCCAGGAATTTTTTGTTCATTTGTCCACAAGATATCTCCTAAACTTTTCAATGAATTTCAATGAAATTTTATGGAACGGTGGGCCAGGGGCCAAGAAAGAATCGATTAAATTTGGGGAAGGGATCCGGATCCTGCAATGACAGTGGCGGAGGTATGCACTCTGATGCTTTCTGGTTATGAAATTATTTTCATTCTACACGTGATATATATTTTGTTCCGTAATAGCGAACGTTGTAATTGAAGAGGTTAGTGAAGGCTGTCTGTTGCATCTCTGGCTTGAAAGCTGAACAAAACTACACGGAGAAAGCAGCAATAAAATAAGAATCACGTTATAGGCATGAAGAAGCTAACCAATTAGCTGTACTTGGTTTTTACGTCCTGAACTAAGTGGCTGTCATTGGAAATTGCATTTGTGACCCCTTTGCCCCATGACGACTTAACTAATACTCCTTATTACTCACTAATATATTGAGCTTTGGAGATACTTTCCTTAGTGGGAGAGGTGAACAGCAATAGTTTTTAACATCTTTACTAGGACAGCTTTTCTTGATGTTAAACAAAATCATCTGGAAGTGGCATGAATGCATTTCTAAAAAGTTCTCCTTACGAACGAGTTAATGGTTTGATGCCATTATAGTCTGCGTCTTCAAGTCATTCAGCACGAGGATGTAATATCTTGTTATATTCCTGCTTTCACCATGCAGTTTCATGCAATGGAGTAGAATTCCATGGTAGTAAAAGACGTAGTAAAAACTATATGTAACCGCACCAGGTTGTTGAAGTATATCCCAGTGTGAAATAAATTGGTCAAGTCAATATAAGAATATAAAAAGATAATGTCCTAGGGCTGAAGGTGTGCCTGCGTTCTTGGCTGGGTAGATGTCTTTGAACTTTCTGACGTAACTGCATACATGGCATTGGAATCGGGATCTTTAATTGTGCATTTTTTTTTTTTTTAGTCTGGTCCCTTCGAGTTTCTCTTCAGTTACATTTATATCCTTTGAATCTGTATCTTTAGTTGTATACGTGACTTTAGAATCTGTGTCTATAATAACCCACAAGCCCTTGTAGACTGGCAGCCCAGAGAGTTTATTCAGAGTCTTGAACACAGAAGGTTTGACAATATGAACAAAATTTTCCTACTACAACCCGTCAGCACTATGTTTGGGGCAGATCAGAACTCGAGCTTAAGGTTCAAAAATGAACCTCAAAGACGAAAAAAAAAAAAAAAAAGTTTTTATCTGACTGATGAACGTATTGTTGAAACACTGCTAAAACCTTCACTGTGCTCTTGTGAACCCAGATTGAGCAATGCTAACAAATATATCCTCCAGTAACCCTCAAAGGGATTCTAATTCACATTTATTTTGAGAGAAGAATGCACAGCTTATACTTTCTTCAAACATTCCTTGGGATCTCCTGAACTCAAAATGGTTAGTACCAGCAACTTGGCTTCTGACATCCTACCCGCCAGCAACTCCTAAAGCTGGGATACCATGGTTCAGCAAACTTTATACGTGGAGACCTCTATAGTACCAGCTGGCAACTCTGTCCCCCTCACATATCCCTACTGAAGACTGAAAATCACTGTTAAAAGCTCTTTAACGACTTTTAAATTCTCTGTGAGTAATAACAAATTTATACAATGGCCTTTTATTAGAGTCATAACTTCAAGAAATGCACTCTGTAGTGTAATATTCAGTTACAACAGCCTTTTGTGACGACTGATTTGTTTTCTGGCAAAGGGATCTAGATATGAACACTAAATTAGCTGACGGGATGACATACTGTATGTTCTGTAATTATTACCAATTTCGCCTTGTTATTGGTACACTTTTGTCATTACCTCGCCATCAAAAATATTAGTGTGTGTAGCATGTATTATGTATATGCGGACTTAACCATTATGATGAAACCAAGTATAATCTCCCAAGAAAGGAATGGGCCATTACGATCTAGTTTGTGTATAAAGAAACTGGATTACGAAGGACCCAGGCTAGGATATGCATTGCCTAGTCTTTCATTGCAAGGAATGATATGTACGTATGTAATATATCAGCTATGATAATGTAACTCAGCCACAAATCTTATATAACTGTTAGTGAAAAGAAGATATGTGTCATATTTAATGTTCACCAGACTGCATCAGGCAAAGGCTTAAGTGATGTACTTTGTGTGAAGCTATTATAATGAATAATGTACGGTTATTTTCTCGTATAAATCGACAGTGCATGTTCTTAAGAAGCCCTGACAAAAACCAAAGAGGTGTAGGATGCGATATATTTTAAGGTTATTTGCATTCCTGGGGAACCGTGCCAGCATCAAGCGAAATATGTCACCAAATATTAAGAGACGTGGGTAAACGTCATACCTGGGGAAATTAGATTGATGATCTAGTTGCAACTTACAAAATTCATGGAAGTAATTGAGATTTTGAGGTGGATAGACACCGATAAGTTATCTGACCGCAAGGGTAATATTAAATGGGGAAGAACAGGTGCTTAATCTACCAGTCTACCAAAGGTAAATGTTACGGCTTTAAACAGTTAGTCCAACTACGGTTAATTTTTCACAATAAGCAGTTTCCTTGCGTATGCATGCATTTTTTTTTTTTTTTGTACTGTACGCGCCTCTTTGATATCGACCGTAAATTATAAAGGCCTACAGTACCTACAGAAAAGACTTTACTCCAGTTCTGTCTGTCTCTCTCTCTCTCTCTCTCTCTCTCTCTCACACACACACACACACACACACACACACACACAGATAGATAGATAGATATAGATATAGATAGATAGATGGATAGATAGATAGATATAGATATAGATAGATAGATAGATAATGATGGCCAGCAAAACCAGCGTGATGATATATATGATTTATTGGTGACGTTTCGGTTTTATACACAAACCATCTTCAGACCTAAGGAAAAAAAAAAAAAAGTAAGACCAGTATATAATTTTCTTATCTTCAACTAACAAATATAAAATAACAGGGGACTGAGTAGGTTACATGAAATAAAATATATACAATTTACCAGTTAAAAACAGAGCAACTGTGTAGAGGAGTCGTGCGAGCCAAGGGATGGTCTTAGCTCTGCTGTGAGTAGAGACTCCGCTATTATTCTCAAGTCATCCTGTGTAGTGAATAAAATTCGAAAGTTTTGACAGTTTATAGGGTGACTTTCCGATTCAGCGATTCGAAACCATTCTGAATCGGAAAGTCACCTTATAAGTAGTCAAACCTTTCGAATTTTGGTCACTGCACGGGATGACTTGATGAGAATTTTAGCGGAGTCTCTACCCACAGCAGAGCTACGACCATCCCTTTGCTCGTACGAGTCCTCTACTGTACACAGTTGCTCTGTTTTTAACTGGTAAATTGTATATATTTTCATGTAACCTACTCAATCCCCTGTTATTTCATATTTGTTAGTTAAAGATAAGAAAATTATATACTGGTTTTACTTTATTTTTTCTTAGGTCTGAAGATGGTTTGTGTATAAAACCGAAATGTCACCAATAAATCGTGTACATCATCACGCTGGTTTTGCTGGCCATCATTAGATTCCGCCTCCCACAGCACGATAGTATCGCTACTGTTATATATATATATATATATATATATATATATATATATATATATATATATATATATATATATATATATATATATACACACAAGCAAACTCAGTGAATCGGGATGTTGCATCACCAATTAGATGGATCCAGAATCTTTGAAGGTGCATTAAGAAGATGGGATTAGCCCACACACAGCAAGGCATGGCCCTCTACAAGCTAAGTAAACACTTTGACTTTCAGAAAGGAGAACATAGTGAAGTAAAAGTTCTCAAAAGTGAAAAAATAAAAAGATAATAAGTCGACACTCATAGTAATAATGGGAAACTACTGCAGTCCTTTTGTAGTAAATTACAGTTCAGAACTGGTTAGTCTGTCTTCAGGAAAAGCAGCCAATAACGCAACGAGGTAATTTCTCCTAGAGATCCTAAGCAGAGGAAGGCAAATGTGGGGGAACATTTGAAACAATGCTCGGACGAGACACGGCTTTTTATAATCAGTATCGTGAATAACGATGATAACTGTGCAGTATCTAAGGATGCAAATGCAACTGAATCATGCATATGGGACGTCCTTTGCCAGGATTCTCACCATGTCAACAAGAGCAAACAAACACATGAACCTTCATTTGTTGACCTTCCCGCTGAATACTGCACCACTAGTGCTGGCATACACAGATCGCACACATTTGAAAACTGACAGAAATGAATTAGCCAAGTTGCTAGCGAGTCAGCAAACTGTAGCTCTTAACGCTTCTAATATTCTAAACACCAGAACAACGGTAGTTGATGGAGGCATCACCTTACACGAGTTTGTACTACAGCACACCAGAGATTCATTTGGCACAAGGCACGAGCTTTACAGGTGAAGGCTTGTGCTGTCCGTCGAGAAGTCCGTATCATTTTTGACCAGTAATGTCTTATTCCATCACAGATTACGAGAGAGGGCTTCGAGAAACTACTCACCAGTAGTCATCACAAGCCCTGATCAAGACCAGTATCAAATTGGACACCAGTGAAAAATGTTCAGATAAAGGAAGAATTCTCCCACTGTAATAGCTGAATGTATGAAGCCACGTTTTGGATGTGTCTGGCCAAGGTAGAGTAAATATATATATATAAATATATATATATATATAATCACGGAGTGCGGTAGGACTCCGTAAGTAGGAAAGGCGCAGGTTCAGATTGGCGTCCTGTCTTATAGGGTAGAGGAGTATTTTTGCGAAAACGGTTGCAAAGCTTAATTCTAAGCTCGTGAACTAAAAGACCTTTGCTATTCAAGTGCTAAACTACTCGTAAAGTCTTGCTAACTTTCGTATGGGTCGCAAAATCGAACCGTTAAAATATCGATTTTATTTCCTCTTCATCAGTCATAACTCCAAAACAAAAAGGCTTACGCGAGCGTACTAAACACCAAAACACTGCTTGTCAAATGTAGATGATTCTTTTCATGTCTAGAAAAGCATTCACGCCACGGTTTGCGAGTTACGGCCTGAAAACCGCATCAGTTACCCGTAAGTACGCCATTTTGCGGAATATAGGTTAACTACAGCTCGCCCCTTGTTAACCTGCCCCATCCCAACCACTTTTCCACCACTGACTCCCCCCAATCCCGACCATTTTTGGAAAAAATTTTTTTTGGCTAAAACCTTCGCTTTTGGTGAGAAACATCAAAAATTCATAGAGAAATCGCTCACCTGAGGTTTAAAATACTCGATCCAGGTAGGAGTTCCTCCTTACCTTACAGGGTTTTCTATCAGGCTGCCTGCAAAGAAAACGAGTTCTATGGGAGGATAACTATTCCACACCACTCATAAACGGTATTTATTATTTATTTGGTACGAATTTACATGTAGTACGAGAGTCTATTGGTTTTCAAACGGTAATATAGGCATTATAAGCATTGTTTCACTCACTAACTCATCACCATTCCTGACCTTTTTTTGCCACATTACCTGATCATCATTTCTGACTGTCTTCCTCTAATGTTTGTCCTCCACATTGTCATCGATTGGGGAATCACTCTGGCCCTGAATTTCGTACCGTGGCATGACATGGCTTTACTGGCCAAGTCACTGATAACAGGTGAATTGCTGAGAAAAGGACATGCAGGGGGGGGGAGGAGGTCATGCTGAGTAAGGCATTGTCCCTGCCTGGCATCTTGTAGAGGAAGGTGTCCCGTGTATACGTGCCAAATATCACTCGCGAAAATTGAAAAAGGTGCAAATTAGGGACCTCGCAATTGATTCGCGTTTATGTACGTCGACGGGAATGGCAATGACAAAACGTGTGGACGTTAATTCACGTCGACAGGACGCCGCGGGTTAAAGAACGTACCAATACACTTCTTTTCGGGGGAAGGCACCCTAGTTTTATGTCTTTCATTATGCTATTCATGTATCAATCAAAATCTAACACTTGCTTTATGCTTAATTATACTACCACTAAAAGATCAGAAACTAGAAAACAAAAATTTTCTACTAAAAATATTGTTCGGAAGTAGGAATGGCAAAAGTACACAGACAAGAGATGAAAAAACACAGAAACGAGAGATCATTCAGGATAAGAGAAGATTTGGAGACCTATATCCATTACTACATTCCACCAGCTACAAGTCTGTGGCTAAAGTGTGGAATGTACTACTGGGTAGGCCTATATCTGTAGGTCTCCAAGTCTCCTCCCATCCTGAATGCTCTCTTGTTTCTGTGCTTTGTTCGTCTCTTATCTGTGCACTTTTGTCAGTCCTACCTCTTAACAATCGTTTTAGAATATATATATATATATATATATATATATATATATATTCCGGAGCTGATTGGCGAGGCATTGCACTGGGAGGGTACAAGGAGTACTGCCCTCCACCTATCAGCTCATAGTCGCGAAGCTCATAGGTCCCTACCCGGGGGTTCCCTACTTTATTAAGATTTGAAAATTCTGTGAATATATATATATATATATATAGATAGATAGATAGATAGATAAATAGATATACACACTCCCTCGCTTGCCTGTAATAATGACATTTTCGGGCCGAATAAGTTTAATTCAAAGATAGCTTTGAATTCGCCAATCTGTATTCGTTTGTGAAACTTACACCGAGCATCTTACTTGCCATTTTCTCTTATAGTAATATTTTGTTTTGTATTTATGCCATTGTTAAATAAAAGTGCTAAAAATAACATACAAAAGATTAATAATCTATAATGATATATTAATCGCATAAAGGGGAGGTGGTATACATCCTTTTAAGGAGATGAAAATACAGTCCTGCGTCTGCGCGTCGAAAAATTGCCAGTGACTGTGACAAAATGGGATATTAGCCTGTGTTGCTCAGCCTTTTTCAGCACTGCTGTGCTAATTTTTTTTTTTTTTGTCCCGTAATTTTGCACTCTGTTGTGTGTGAGAGAGAGAGAGAGAGAGAGAGAGAGAGAGAGTGGGGAGCAATGAAAGTGGAAGTAACAGTAAAGCTGAGTGAGCGAAAAAATCCTGGACCAGAAAAATTTTCAAAGGGAATACGAAGTTCATCTAATCGGGCCATCCAATATTCCGGGTGGTCTTGCTTTTACCGTGCAGGGTGGGAATACAGCTGAATCAGACAAAGGTAAACAGCTCGACAGGCAGGCAGTCATACAGGACGTCATAAGAACGACGCAGGAAAACACGCATGGGGACAGTCATATGTGTGAGATAAAAGGGAGGCAAGTATGGTGCAGGCAAGCAGGCAACTGGGTAGATCAGATGGAAGGAACAAAATGCAGTCTCACGCTATTTATCTATTGTCAGACCACTTAATCCCGTATGTGGTGGCCACAGACAAATCGCCTCCATGTCGCCCTGCTCACAACTCACACCCCCCTCCCTCATATACCTCTACACTCCATCCCTCCATCTCATCCTTGGAGTCCCCCTACCTCTCCCCTCCTCCACCTCACTCACATACTCCCTCCTCGTCAGTCTCTCACTCTCCATCCTCTCCACATGACCAGACCACCTCAATGTGTTTCTCCCAACGCTTCCTGTCACATCAGTATCCACACCACAACGCTCTTTCACATCCTCATTTGTTAGTCTGTTTCTCCATGTGACTCCACAGGCTCCTCTCAGATAACTGATTTCCACTACTCACTCTTGACTTCTGTTCTTCCAGCAAGGTCCAAGCTTCAATTCCATACGTTAGAGTTGGTATCACAATACTGTCATGTAGTAACTTTTTCACTTCCATGTGCACTTCCCTGTTTCTTATCATTGCTTTCTAGGAACCAGCAACCTTTCTTCCTTGTTGTACCCGTTCAAGCACTTCACCCTCTAAACTTCCATCCTTACTCATCACACTACCCAAGTACTCACATTTTCCATTTCCTCCTCATCCAATCTCACTGTACATTCAATGACTTCACTTCTCTCGAAGACAATAATTTTACTCTTCCCTACATTCACCTTTAGATTCCGTTTCTTACACACTCTCCCAAACTCATCCACCAAGCCTTGCAGCTCCTCTACGTCTTCACTTAACAACACAGTATCATCTGCAAACAACAGTTCAGGGAGTTTCCAAACACTGCCCTCCCTCAGTAGGGCCGCTCCAATATCTACTGGCCTACCTTGTATCTCATTTATAACACCATCCATGTACAGACTGAACAACCATGGAGACATGAAATATCGCTGTTTCAATTCAACCTTCAAATAGAAAAATTCACTCAGTTCACAACATTCAGCAACTTCCCATCTACTCCATATATTCTTAATACTTTCCACACTCCTTGTCTATCCAACCTGTCATATGCTTTCTCCAAATCCATGAAGGCCGCATACAACTTCTTTTCCTTCTCTAGAAACTTTTCCACTAAAGATCTAAGAATGCATATCTGATCTACACAACCTCTACCCTTCCTAAAACCTCCCTGTTCGTCTCCAACTAATTCCTTTAGTATTTCCCTAACTCTGTCAATAAGTATATATCCTACCATATACATTTTATATTCCACTATGAAGACAAATGCCCCTATGATTACCACAAACTTCTCTTTCCCCTTTTCCTTTGTGCAGGGGAATTGTTATACCTGACTTCCAAACCTCCGGGACTCTACCTTCCTCCCGGGCCAATCTGCAAATCTTCCACATCCATTCTACTACTATCTTTCCCCCATGCTTCAGCATTTCACCACACACTTCATTAATTCCTGGGTCTTTCCTCATTTTGACTTTCTTCATTGCTTGCACAACTTCCATCCTACTGATTTCTTCCCCTCTTCTCACATCCCTCCGTCTCCCAGCCATTCCCCAGCAACTTATACTCACATTACTTTCATTCTCTATATTCAACAATTCCTTAAAGTATTCTCTCCATTTCCTCACCTTTTCTCCCTACTCCACTAGTAATCTACCATTTTTGTCTTTCACTCCCCGACTAACTTCTTTGCCACCCTAACTCTCTTTACCTCTTTCCAGAACATTTTTTTACATACCCTTCACTTTACACTCAAATTCCTTCCAAATTCCTCATCCACTCTCTTCATACTCTCTCTTACTAATCTTTTTACATCTCTCTTCTGTCTCTCAACTTCTTCCACGTCCCTGTTTCTCTTCCCCTCATTATATGCTTTCTTCTTTTGTGCCACAGCCTGCCTCACCTCGTCATTCCACCATGCTGTTCCTTGCATCCCGTTTCGTCTTCGCTTCACCTCACACACCACCTCATATGCTGCACAAAATTAATTTCTGTGAATATCTTGCATACACCATCCACGTCCTCCATCTGCTCGAATCCTTATTTACTCAGTCGCTTCTCCACTTCTCTTATATTCTGCTTTTTTTTTCTCTCTCTCTTGTGACATTTCCACCCTCCTTGCATATGCTGTTTCCTCCTGCCCTTCCTTTATTATATTTCTCCATATCTTTTGGACCTTGATTCTCACCACCACAAATTGGTGGTCAGAAAGTCAACTCCCTCAACCTCTTTATGCTCTTGTATCCAATACACACCTCATCCTTTCATCCACACACACACATTATGAATCATTGTCTTCCATTCATTCAGTTCACCATCCACCCATCTAATCACTCGCCATGTATACCTATGGATCATTTTGTGCCTGAAGAGGGTATTGGATATCACCAACCCCCTTCCGGCACAAATGTCCACAAAAGGACGGCCATTCTCATCTATCTCAGCAGGCACACCCCACTCACCAACTACTCCATCCACCTTCACATTCCCTACTTTACCATTCGTATCGCCAATCAAAAACACTCTCATTCCTTTCAAACTTTTCCATCCACGCTTCCATGTTTGTCCTGAACTCCTCTCTCACTCAGCTTGAACGATCTTCCGTTGGCGCAAACATGCACACAATCGCCAACATTTGTATTCCAACTTTCAATCTTACCCACACAGTCCTGGAGCCAACTGATCCATACTCTCTTATATTCTCCTTCCATCTGTTATTCACCACAATACACACTCCTTCATTTGCCCTCTCATTCCCCCCTACTCCCGCGCACATACCCTATCTGTACTCTCATTCTTTTGCACTCTCACCTCTCCATTTAGTTTCTGTTAATCCACATACATCCACTTTCGCACCCTCAAGTACCTGGACAATCTCTCTATCTCTTTCACCTCATCATTGGCACCCCTTACACAGGCGCACATGCATGATTGAAAGTAGAGTAGAATGGCTGGCGGGATGACAGTTAAGTAACATAGACATGCTGACAGGTAGGAAGGCAGATAGCTACTTATACCATGTGCAGGCAGACAGGTAAACAAGTAACATAATTTTGCGTACAAGTTGGTAGGCAGGTAAACAGAAAATATACACGTGATACATACGCAAGCGGACAGAAAGGCAGGCAGGTAGGTAGGCAGATAGACAGCACAAGGAGATTGGCTGCCAGTTAGATAAGCAACACACACAGGTAGGCAGGAATGTAGGTAGGATAAAGGGGCAGGTAGGACACACAGGCAAGGCGAAAGCTAAGCAACGCCGACAGAAAGGTAAATCGGTAAAAAAAAAAAAAAAAAAAAAAAAAGTGGGTAAGAAAGGAGGCAGAGAAGACAGACAGACAGACTGGCATGCAACACACACAGGCAGGCAGGTTAGCCACTGCAGACAAGCAGGAAAGTACAGTAGGTAAGCAACCGAGGAAGGAAAACACGTAGCCACACCAGACAAGTGCGTAACGTAGACCTCTTTGTCGCTGTGGGCCGTTCAGGAGTAGCCGCGGCAGACAAAAAGGCAAGTAGGTGAGCAACGCGAGCACACTTGTCAGTAAACCGCAGGCATGGAGGTAAAAATACCAAATGTTGTAGGCGACCTGTAACATGTTCTTGTGTGTGTGTGTGTGTGTGTGTGTGTGTGTGTGTGTGTGTGTGTGTGTGTAGGAGAGGGAGAGATGGACATGGGGGGAGGTGCAGGGACGGAGAGCACGGAAGGAAGAAGAGCGAAAGGGGAGGAGTAATTTGGAAAGCAACTTGCAACCAACTTATTCGTCCTTCCTGTTCTGTTTGTTACTGGATATGCTACGATTAGCAAAGCAGTTCTCTTTGTCAAAGACACGGATAGGAAAGCAAAAAGGAGGAAGAGAAAAATACACACACACACACACACACACACACACACACACACACACACACACACACACACACACACACACACAGAGCGTATACTACTTCAAGGCAGGTGAAATACTTATGAAAATAAATATTCTAATTTTTCACGTGGGAGTAAGATATGCACTACTAATGAGCTGGATGGAGTCTGAGAAATATATCTTACTTTCAATTATTCCTTGTCTTCTTCCATTACTAACTTTCCATTTCTCACCTTCTCTGACATGTTTCGTTCCTGAACTCAACTGATTTTTCTCCCACTTTTATTTTTTTTCATTTCTCATATCTTATAATCTTTTTTATTTCCTTGTTTTGCCTAATGTTTCACTCTGCATTCTAGCTTCTTCCTCAAGCCACTAACACTGCTTATAACACCATCTCATCATGTTCTATCTGTTTTTGTTTTTTGTTTTTTTTTCAAATACTTTTCCTCTCAATCTTCATCCACTCTTCACTCCAGCTTTATTATTATTCCTTCCTTTTGTCAGCCTCGTCGATACTGCATAGGTAACTTCGTGGTACCCAGCACCTTGTATTGCCATATCACACATTGATATATTTCAGTATGTTACGAATGAAAGCCATGTCGTTGGGCATGCAGTCATTTTAATAGAAGAGAATATTAAGGTGTAATATGAAAAGGAAATCTCCAAGGAAAAGGTGCTACAAAAAATTCCAATGTTAACGAAAAATGCCACTCCTTATCCTGCTCCAAAGTCTTCCTTCACAATGTGTCCATTCGTCATACTAGTTTTGTCTGTTAGTCTTCCTTCGTTGTTCACTCAGTTTCCATTCATTAGTTCATTTACCTTACTGAATCAACTCACTTTCCTTATTCTTTCACCTTCTCTTTTGCCTCCTTCTTCATACAACATAATTATCATCCATTCATCCAGTCACCCCCTTCCTCACCGCACCTTACTTTACTCACCTCACCTTTAATAATTTACCCAACCCCATTTCTCACCGTAACTCTGTGTATCTTCGTATCTCTTTTCACTTCGGTTCCTTGTGTTACTTTTATTCATTACTGCGCTCCTCAGGCTTCCAAACTAATTCCATAATTCGTAACTCAGTCCGGGCTGTTGTTTCTCACTCTACCCGCGGTCCTTATTTCAGCTCATTTCCTCAGTCCATTACAATTCATCATCTCATCGCATTTCTTCTCTGCTGTTTTCTCTATTTTGCATGCATTCCTTATTCTTCATTTACTGATATACTGTACCCCAAATATCCCAGCACCCGTTTCCTCATATACCATTCTTCCTCTTATACATCATATACGTCTTTCCTCACACCTTAAGTAGAGTAAAATCTCTTGCAAGTAAGAAGAATAAACTGAATCAAGTGGTTAACAGCCTTGCAACCCCCTAGGGTTCATCTCCCTTCCTCGTGTTCCTCACATTCTCATCCCATGTCACCTCAGTTCAAACAGTAGATCGCAAATGATCAGAAATCATATTGCATTAACAAATAGCATAAGAGCACTACTGTATCTTCCAGAACGAAAAGGCATGCTACTTTTGGGCTGCTTGAAAATGTCCCAAGATCAGGTGCATTTTTCTCTTTCACCAGTTCTATCTATCTATCTATCTATCTATAGCCCGACGCCCTAATCCCGCAAAGGGTGGCCGCAGACAAAACGCCTCCAAGTCGCTCTGTCACCCACCATTTGACTACCCTCCCCCCAACTCACCCCCCCCCCTCCCTCATATACCTCTCATCTCCATCCCTCCACCTCATCCTCGGTCTGCCTCTCCCTCTCCCTCCCTCCACCTCACCTACATACACCCTCTTAGTCAGTCTTTCATTCTCCATTCTCTTCACATGTCCAAACCACCTCAGTGTATTTCTCCTAATCTTCTCAACCACATCCACATCCACCCCACAGCGTTCCTTCACTTCTTCATTCGTCAACCTGTCCCTCTACGTCATTCCACATGCTCCCCTCAAGTAACTCATTTCCACTGCTCTCACTCTTGACTTGTTCCCCTCTTGCAAGGTCCACGCCTTGCTTCCATACGTCAGGGTAGGGATCACAATACTATCATGCAGTGACTTCTTAACTTCCATACTCACCTCCCTATTTCTCATCACTGCTTTCAGTGTACCAACAACCTTCCTTCCCTGCTGTACCCTTTCACGCACTTCATCCCCCAAAGTTCCATCCCTACTCATCACACTACCCAAGTACTTGAATGCACTCACATTCTCCATATCCTCACCATCCAACCTCACTGCACACTCTGTGACTTCATTCCTCTCAAACACCATAACTTTACTTTTGTTTACATTAACTTTCAGAGTCCTCCTCCTACACACTGTCCCAAATTCATTCACCAAACCTTGCAACTCCCATTCATCTGCACTCAACAGTACTGTATCATCAGCAAACAGCAACACCGGAAGCTTCCAAATCTCACCCTCATTCATTAGAGCCACCCCCACATCCACTGCCCTACCCTGCACCTCCATTACAACCCCATCCATGTACATTTTAAACAGCCATGGAGACATCACACAACCCTGTTTCAGTCCCACATTGAGATCAAAGAACTCACTCAGCTCACCATCCACTCGCACCGTAGCCCTAGCTCCCTCGTACATACTCTTCACAGCACTCAACAATTTCCCTTCCACTCCATATATTTTTAATACCTTCCACATACCTTGCCTATCTATTCTGTCATAAGCTTTCTCCAAGTCCATGAAGGCAGCATACACTTTCCTTCCCTTCTCTAGATACTTCTCCACTAAACATCTTAGAACAAATATCTGACCTACACACCCTTTTCCCTTCCTAAATCCCCCTTGTTCTTCTCCAACTAGCTCCTCTGTCATATGCCTAACCCTATCAGTTCTGCTTCTTCCTAAAATAAAGCAAGGGTACTCACTGATCGCCTCTAAGTCCTCCATCAAGGCTCTACATTTCGGAAATTGCTTCCAAATGCTGTCTCTTTTTTTCTGCCCTGTGTCACTAAAATCACATTATTCCATATTCCTTAGTCGTTCAACGGGTAAGTATAGGGTAGGCGTCTGGTCAGAGGGAAGTGAGTGTTGGGTGGTGAGTGTGAGGGAAGACACAGGTAAAGGAATGTGGATGTGTTAATGGTTGTCCACGAGTTCTTTCACAATTGCCCTTACTCGTTGGGGCTATGAAAGTAAGTGTGGGACGTCTAATTCTTAGCTGGACATGAATAGTGGGAATAGAATAGGAAGGGGATGATGATAACGATGTTCATGACGATCAAGAATGGATAATATAACTGTGATGACGATGACAAATATAAGTGAGCCATAACTTTCAAATGTCAGTCTTGGTGATTACAAGGAAACATGGTTGGGAGGAGAATGGTTATGAAGATGACAGGAAATGAACTGAAAGAAAGCTCATTTTTCTGTACTATTTCGCAAAAAATAAAACCCATCTTCATAGCATCTGGGAATAAGATGATGATCAACAGTGGAAAGGAAGGTTGTAAAACTATAATAATAACAACGAATACTGGCAAATTGCTCGATAATGTTGATAACAGTGTTGCTGCTGATGATCGTGTTTATCACCAGGCAACTTAACTAGCTCGTAAACTTAGACCATAACCTAAAGTCCTAAGATAATGATTCTTAATTTAAATGGAAGAACTCAGCCTAATTAGACAAAAGACACGTACTGATAAATCAGTTATCTTCACTTGGGCTGATGTGGTTTATAAAATACGCAATAAATAAAATCGCAGATATTAGACCAAAATTAGTTGACAAGATAAATCCACTTATAATAGCCATGAAGAGTTTAATTGCAAGAAATGAAGCTCCACAAAAACCCACGAATCCACAGAGCTCCACCGATCAACCGAGGTTACAGTCCAGTTAGAGGGCCACAGATGTAACGGCAGCCGCGACTTTTTTTTTTTTTTTAACACTCCACCGGACAGTGTCAGAAGAGAAAGTTCTTATCATTGGGATCAATAGTGTCTGTCCATAGAGTTTTTGTGAACCTGAGAAAATGAAGGGGCGTAAGGCCAGTCTGGATGATGAATTACCTACCGTTCATGAACTAGTAGTACCACATGACCCCCTCAACAACCGCCAGCAATTCTTTCAACTGTGCTGTAATTTCTCTCTGCTTATTCTTAACTTTCTGCTTGCATATGACACTGGCCACAATTCATCACCATGGTATTGCATCAGTATGGCGCCAATACCTACTCCCGAGGCATCTGTCCTTAAAATAAAGTTCTTTGTAAGACCAGGTGAGCGTAATATGGGCTTATTAGTAAGCTTATCCTTTAACCTGCGGCGTCCCGTCGACGTTCTTTAACGTCCACACGTTTTGTCACTGCCAATCCCGTCGACGTACATCAACGCGAAAAAATCGCAAGGTCCCTAATTTGCACAATTTTCAATTTTCGCGAGTGATTTTTGGTACGTATACACGTGACACCTTCCTCTACAAGATGCCAGGCAGGGACAATGCCTTACCCAGCATGACCTCCTCCCCCCCCTGCATGCCATTGTCTCAGCAATTCACCTGTTATCAGTGACCTGGCCAGTATAGCCATGTCATGCCACGGTACGAAATTCAGGGCCAGAGTGATTCCCCAATCAATGACAATGTGGAGGAGAAACTTTACATAGCATTAGAGGAAGAAACAGTTAGAAATGATGATCAGGTAATGTGGCAAAAAAAGGTCAGGTATTAGTGAGTAAAACAATGCTTATAATGCCTATATTACTGCTTGAAAACCAATGTACTCTCGTACTACATATAAATTCGTACCAAGTAAATAAATAAATACCGTTTATGAGTGGTGTGAAATAGTTATCCTCCCACAGAACCCGTTTTCTTTGGTGCCAGCTTGATAGAAAACCCAGTAAGGTAAGGAGGTACTCCTACCTGTATTGAGTATTTTAAACCTCAGGTGAGCGATTTCTCTATGAATTTTCGATGTTTCTCACGAAAAGCGAAGATTTGAGCCAAACAAAATTTTTTCCAAAAATGGTCGGGATTGGGGGGAGTCAGTGGTGGAAAAGTGGTCGGGATGGGGCTATCGCAAATGATATCTGCTCATACTCCGTCTAGGCAAGTGCTCGTGTGATTTGGCTCATTCTTCGTTAAAGTAGTCAGGGGTTCAGTAGGAATGAAATCTCTAATAACCCCCCAAACTAAGAAATGAACAAACCTGTTTCTTACTCCTGGGTAGAAATGCGATTCTGATCTTTCTTATCTTTTTTTCTTCAGGCTTCCCTAAGCCGTTAACTGTTCTGTGGCACAGATAACAAATTTTCAGGTTTGTTTCAAACTCTGTAGGATTCACCACTAGTCTAGCATCCCTTGGCCTACAAAGAGCCTGATCCAAGGACATCAAATGGTCCTCAGACATCGAAGAATATACCAGTATGTCGTCCAGCAAAAAGTTCATCTGCTGACAAAGAATTTAAAAAATCACCCATTATCCTGTTGAACACTTCTGGGCTGTTACAAAATCCAAATGGAAATACGTTGAAATAATATAAGCCCTTCCTCGTAGTGAACGCTGTGTTCTGTCTACTGTTCTCGTGTACAGGTATCTGGAAAAATCTCCCAAGTCCAGCTTTGATAAGTAGTGAATACTTGAAACCATGAAAATATATTTTTTTGCCTAATCACTGGCTCAGCATCAAAATGAATTACACAGTTCAGCCTGCAAAGATCACCACATTCTAAGTCCATTATCCTTCTTTCGGACCACAGCACTAGGACTGTCATGAGAATCATATATATCAAATGTTCTAGCCTTCTCCAAGGAATTAATCTCCCCATCAACAGCAATTTTTAGATTATGAGGATTGGGTGAGATCAACAGCAATTTGAAGTTTTCTCCACTAATGTGATTGCATGAGGGGATACTTTAGACAGTTTTTTTGGTGCTGCAAAACGTCTCCGAGTCCCTACTCAATATGTCAGATAACTTCTGCTTCTTACCAACAGATAGCCGATCTGCTAACCTCACATCAGACCATGTCTCAATGAAAATCAAAGTAGGCAGTGACAAATTACCCACCTCTTACCAAATCATCAGTGATTGCCGATGCACTTACAGCCGGATCACTGGCATCTACAATATCAGTTTGGCTAAAATCACTCTCCTTATATCTCTTCAACATATTTATGTCAATCTTTTTTCTATGTCCACCAACATCAGTCACATAGTTCAAAGGACATGGATAATCTACAACTTTTTGTGGACCCCCCCACTGCACTAACAACTTATTGTTATCATTAGGCAGAAAAGCATTACCCTATCACCAACTTTCGAGTTTCTATCCACAGCCATCCTATTATAGCAGTTTCTGTGTAAATTTTTGGCTTTCACTAGTTCTTGCGTGGCTGATTTACAGGCCTGTTCCAGCCACTCAGCACGGTCTAGTACATAGTTATAATTCTCAATTACCCATTTGTACTGACTGTCTTGTCCGAAATATCCTTGAGTACTGTACACTCAAAGTACCTCTTATTGCTCTGCTGCAGACGAATTCAAAGTAGAAAAATTTGATTCAGGACTGAGGCGATTCACGGTATGCAAGGAGTAGAGGATCTATAATCTTAGTTATTGTTTAGGATCCTCAGCAAACATACGTTTAAATATTTTTTTTTATTTTTTTTTTTGGGGGGGATGCCGTTAAAACACTCTACACGACCATTTGTTACTTAATCGTAAGATGTGGTTTTTAATGACATAATAGAATGTAATCTGTTACTTCTTCCATCATACCAGTGTAAACTGGCTTCCCCTGTCTGTTGGTACTGCTTTAGGGAAACCTCTCCTTGAGTAATCATGATACAAGCACCACTAAACAAAAAAATATAGGACACATTTGGCAAACAGACAGGTCAGTACTCGGTCGATAAACTGGGAAATGAATCGGTCAGAATTCATTCCTAACAGCATGAACAGCGGCAGCATTATAGGAGTAAACCTGAAGAGCGGCAACAGTACCTTGGTAGATTAAAACAGAACCAAAATATACTAGTGGATTTGAGAAGTGACACAATTACAGTGGTAAATTTTGAATGGTGACAGTGCTGTAGATCTGAAGTGCAGTGGCTTATGTAAGTATACTAGGTTAGTATGATGGAATCTCTACCAGAATGTTGTTAAGATGCTAATGGGTAACAAGCAGAAAGGAGGCATTTTAGTACGGTATTGAATTTGCATGAGCATATGCATTCATAATTTGTCTTTATCAGCATAGTTTCATTTTCTTGTCCTCTTGAGTGATTTTTCAGTGTGGCTTATTTTACAAGCGAAGGGGATGGGACGGAGAGGTTGATGGGGAAAGAATTTCTTTTCTATTCTTTCTCTGTACAAAATTGACAACAGGAATCCTTTCACAACATGGGGCTGATCACCTTACAAGGACCAATACGTGTACATGATCTGTGTATCTGTGTGAGTCTGTAAGTTCTAGTATCACGCTTCTTTACTTGATTCATTTATTGCATGTATTTGCCTCACTTCTGACATCAGCTCGATTTGCTTCTGTTTGCTAATTTTTCTGGTATATAAACCACAGAGAAAAGACGAAATAAGGTTGTTGAGAAAATCAAATTTTAAATTGTCTTCAGAACAAGATTTTCAAGAGCAAATGATTTTTCTTGGTTATGTAAGAGAAATAGACCCATCCTCGTGTGGAAGGACAATGTAGGTTACTTTGGAACAGTGGTAGCTATCTGAAATGACACAGCATCAGGAAACAAAGATCTACATTAACCCCATTAATCCAGGTGATGCTCGTTTTATTTCTCATCCTCCACCAGACAGAGTCAGAGGAGGATGTTGTTATCACTTTGATTAATAGGTGTCCTTACATTGAGGTGGGCAGCAAGTGAGCTGGCCAGCCGTAGAGATTTCGTTTCCAGGCCAGAACTCGGAAATTATTCACTGTTGAGTTATGAAATCTGACACAGCTTTATGTCTTAAAATGAACTGGTGGCTCTATATCAACAGTGCTTTGTCTTATTTTTTTAAAATAAAAAAGTAAAAAAAAAAAAAAATTCCGGAGACTTCAATGCATCTTGAGCAAGAAATCTGAGGGGCCTAGGTTGTGTCCTCCTGACGTTCTCTTTACACCCACCTGTAAAAGAAAAGATTGTGGGGGGAGGGAGATGCGGGCTGTTGTGCACTTTTTTTAGGTGTGCAGGGAGGTTGGGGTGTGTGTGCTTGGTCAGACAGAGAGTTGCAAGAGCATAGTGTTGCCTCTCTCCTCTCTCTCTCTCTCTCTCTCTCTCTCTCTTATGCTATTAACCGCTGTCCTACACAAAGGCCTAAAGAGATAATTAGGTAAACCTAGCTACTGATTCTCAGAAGACTTACATTATTGGGTATAATACCTGGACCGACAGAACACCATCGATTGTAAATATTTAATGCCTCTCTACTATACATTACACACCTGCACTTATCAACTGCTGACTGTCAGGTGAGGCACATGTATCAATATAGGGGACATCAATATATGAAAGAGAGCCAGAGGAGTCAGGAACCATTCCATTAACGATAACTGTCAACCGCAGATAAGAAATCCTACACAAACGGATGCAAAACATTAATATATGTACAAAAAGCGAAATACCTTACCCAACGGAACACTGTCGACCGCAAATGCACAATACCCCTCTATACTGCAATCTTCACCCATGAACTGGTGACTGTCAGGTGAGGAATGGGGTCATATATAGGGGAACATCGACATAGCAGGAACTATTTCATAAACGTCATTTGTCCATCATGATTGAAAATCGAAATATATACAAATATGAAAGTAGTAAAAACCACAACCAAACTGAAAAAAAGTCCCATCATCCTTACCAATTTGGTCTCCCTCAAGCAAGTCATCGAGTTATCAATCATAACAAGAACCCTGCCACTGAAGATGGGGGAAGGGGTGAATGGGACGTCCGTTGCACAACGATATTTTATATATGATGCGCGTTCATGAATACATTCTCTCTCTCTATCTATCTACCTATTTCCAGACGCCTTAATCCCTCAAGTGGTGGCCACAGACAAATTGCCTCCATGTCGCCCTGTATCCGGCCATTTCACTGCCCTGCTCCCAGCTCACTCTCCCACTCTCTCATATAACTCTCCATCCCCCCATCTCATCCTCGGCCTCCCCATCCCCATCCCCCCCTCCACCTCACTCACATACACCCTCATCGTCAGTCTCTCACTCTCCATCCTCTCCACATAGCCAAATCACCTCAGTGTGTTTCTCCTAACGCGTCCTATCACATCCACATCCGCGCCACAATGCTTCTTCACTTCCTAATTTGTCAATCTATCTCCTCATGTGACTCCACATGCGCGTTTCAAATAACTCATTTCCACAGCTCTCACTCTTGACTTCTGTCCCTCCAACAACGTCCAAACTTCACTTCCATACGTTAGAGTTGATATCACAATACTGTCATGTAGTAACTTTTTCACTTCCATGCTCATTTCCCTGTTTCTTATCACTGCTTAAAGGAACCAGCAACCTTTCTTCCTTGTTGTACCCATTCAAGTACTTCACCCTCTGAACTTCCATCCTTACTCATCACACTACTCAGGTACTTAAACGCACTCACATTTACATTTTCCATTTCCTCCTCCTTCAACCTCACTGTACATTCACTGACTTCACCTCTCTCGAAGACCATAACTTTACGCTTCCCTAAATTCATCTTTAGATTCCGTTTCATACATACCCTCCCAAATTCATCCACCAAGCCTTGCAGCTCCCCTTCGTCTTCCCTGAACAACACAGTATCATCTGCAAACAACAGTAAAGGGAGTTTCCAAACTCTGTTCTCTCTCATTAGGGCCGCTCCAACATCCACTGCCTTACCTTGTGTCTCATTTATAACCCCATCCATGAACAGACTGAACAACTATGGAGACATGACACATCCCTGTTTCAATCCACCTTCAAATAGAAAAATTCACTCAGTTCTCTATCCTCAAGCACTGTAGCTTTAGCATCGTCATACATACTCTTCCTGGCATATCCTCACGCACTGTAGCTTTAGCATCGTCATACATACTCTTCCTGGCATTCAGCAACTTCCCATCTACTCCATATATTCTTAATACTTTTCACAATCCTTGTCTATCCACCCTGTCATATGCATACAACTTCTTTCCCTTCTCTAGAAACTTTTCCACTAAAGATCTAAGAATGAATATCTTATCTACACAACCTCTTTTCCCTTCCTAAAACCTCCCTGTTCTTCTCCAACTAATTCCGCCGTTATTTCCCTAACTCTGTCAATAAGTATCCTACCATATACTTTTCCTATTACACTAAGAAGAAAAATGCCTCTATGATTACCACATAATTCTTTTTCCCCTTTTCCTTTGTTGGAATAATTATACCTGACTTCCAATCCTCCGGGACTCTACCTTCGTCCTCGGCCAATCTGCACATCTTCCACGTCCATTCTACTACTATCTCTCCATCATGCTTTAGCGTTTCAACACACACTCCATCAATTCCTGGGGCTCTCCCCATTTTAACTTTCTTCATCGCTTCCACAACTTCCGTCCCACTAATTTCTCCCTCTCTACTCACATTCTCCCAGCCATTCTCCAGCCACTTATATTCACATTACTTTCATTCTCTATGTTCAACAATTCCTTAAAATGTTCTCTCTATTTACTCACTTTTTGTCCCTTGTCCAATAGTGTTCTACCATTTTTATCGTTCATTCCCCAAGTAACTTCTTTGGCACCCTGTCTAACGTTCTTTACCTCTTTCCAGAATATTTTCTTACATTCCCTCCATTTTACACTCATATTCCTTCTAAATTCCTCATCCACTCTCTTCTTACTCTCTCTTACTAATCTTTTCACCTCTCTCTTCCTCTCTACATACAACTCTCTCTTCCTTCTCTCAACTTCTTCCATGTCCCTGTTTCTCATCCACTCACTATATGCTTTCTTCTTTTGTACCACAGCCTCTCTCACCTTTTCATTCCACCATGCGATTCCCTTCCCCCCCCCTTTCGTCTTCTCCTCACCCCACACACCACCTCACATGCTGCACAGATTTCTTCAGTGAACATCTTGCACACACCTTCCACGTCCTCCATCTGCTCCAATCCATATTTACCCAATCGCTCCTCCAGTTCCCTCTTATAGCCTTCCCTTTTTCTATCCTCTTGTAACCTTTCCACCCTCTTGCATATACTACTTCCTCCAGTCCTTCCCTTCTTCTATATCTCCATTTAGTTTGGAGACTGATTCTGACCACCACTAAGTGATGGTTATAGAGTCCACTCCCCCAGCCCCTATATACTCTTGCATCTCTTACACCTCATCCTGTCATACACATAGGTAATCAATCATTGCCTTCCGCTCATTCAGTTCACCATCTACCCATCTAATCACTCACCACGTATACCTGTGGATCATTTTGTGCCTGGAGAAGGTATTGGCTGTCACCAACCCCCTCCCGGCACAAATGTCCACTAAAGCATTGCCATTCTCATCCATCTCTGCAAGCACACCCCACTCCCCAACTACTCCATCCACCTTCACATTCCCTACTTTTCCATTCCTATGTCCAATATAAAACACTCTCTCTTTCCTTTCAAACTTTTCCATGCACACTTCCACATTTGTCCGGAACTCTTCTTTCACTCTGCTTGCACGATCTTGCGTTGGCGCATAAACGCACACAATCGCCCACATTTGTAGTCCAACTTTCAATCTTATCCATACAATCCTTGAGCCAACTGATCCATACTCTCTTATATTCTCCTTCCATCTGTTACTCACAACAATACACACTCCTTCTTCTGTCCTCTCATTCCCACTTACTCCCGTGCATATATTCCGTCCATACTCCCATTCTCTCACACTCTCACCTCACCATTTAGTTTCAGTTAATCCACATACATCCATTTTCACATCCTCAAGAACCTGGACAATTTTTCTTGCTTGCACCTCATCATTCGGTCCCTTACATTCCATGTAGCTATCCGTACTATGTCCTTTGTTCGGTCCTTAGTCGTCACCTTTTGGTCAGTCCTGGTCCAAGGCTTCTTGTTCGTATTTTTAGTTAGTTGTTTTCCAGGGAGGGGCACTAACCCTCTGCCAACCCACTTGTTGTCACCTAGGGAACACATGTCGGTTAGTTATAAGGTTACCACCAAGCGTTGTAAATGCTTTCCTGGTTTACAGGAAAACATTTGGCTTGCCACTTAGTGTAGAGTTACCCTAGAAACAGAGCAATACTACATAAATTGGGTGGATGATGGGCGCCCCCACCTACCACAGATGTCACAGTGCGATGGAAATCGTCTCTTAGTACGAGTATATGGCATTATATGAGTGAGCTGCATGCAGTTAATTCGCAGGTGTGCTCGTATTCTCTTTTTCAGGTGACTGGGACGGTATCCCATTGGCCAAGTAGTGGCTTGCAAGTTGGAATACGCAGTCTGGTCCAGTGACTTTGCCACAAAGCTTTATTGATTTCTTGCCGAGGAAGCGACTCGACTGTATATCATGAGGAACGTCCCAAGTCTCCTTGAGCTCCACAGCCGACTTCGCAAGTAAGTCAGGCTGGTCACTGCCATATAAAAAACAATGGCCAAGCACCCTAATCAGAGTAAAGGGCTTGTTGCACGAATGCAATTTATTTCCAATGAGGCCCTGGATCTCATGAGAATAAGTAGTGCAAAAAGCGATTGCCTGAGTCAATAAATGACAAATGAGGCATGATGAGAATTCAGAGCTTAGTCTATGGTTCGTTAATTGCAAAAAGTTCGGAGATAAACACTGATGTAAAAGACAGAAACACATACCTTGGGGCACATTCAGTCGACGACACACTATCACCCACATACTCTATTTCGAACGATTGGTGTACAATTTGTGGGACACCAAGTGACGCCTGATGATGTTACCAAACAAGTGGTGCAGTTCCGCCTCCGTTACCTTGGTGTTAAGCTCTGGGAGCCATGAAACATCAGCAAAGTAGGGTGGCTCCCAAGGCGTTATATTTAAAAATATGTTAGTCATTGAGGGCCACACGAAGCTCCAGAGTTTGTAAGTGGGGGCGAATGGCAAGTCGCTGACAAATTCCTCGCTTAAGATAATGGTGTTGACGCAGGGGGGTACAGACTACATTCCCGGTATCAGATTTTCTAGTGGTTCTGATGCCATACAATAAAATTAGACTGTCTCGATGAATAAGGAGAGAAGGTACATTTGACTCCACTTCCAAACAAGCTATAAGTATACACCTCAGGGTTCCAAGATACATTCACAATTCTGCAACACATCACACAAATACACCCTCTGTCATCGTAATATGACCTAGAGATGAAGAACCACATTCCCGTTGGCTTAGAGGTTTCATAAGTCCTAGTCATCAGTGACTTTTTCTGCAGCAGGCCAGATGAAGTTACGTGGAGCAGCGTTTTACTCTGAAGTGTCCAGAGTTCCACCCAGATACTGTATCCCTCCTTGTCTTTTGGGGGCATGGCGGCTCAGTGGTAGAGCGCCTGACTCGAGACTGAAGAGTCGTGAGTTCGCTCGGCGCCCGAGAAAGCTGCCTTGCCAGGAGAGGTAGTGCTCTCCTGTCACCTAGCTGATTGTGGCAGCCGTGGTTCAGTGGGTTAAAGCACTATGACCGAAGGGTCCGAGTTTCGAGGCCACCCAATGGTCACTGGTAGGCATCAGGAAGGGCATCTGGTCATAAAGTGCTACACGCTCCAAAACCAAAATCCTCTATCAAAGGGTAACGCCTTAGCTCTTATTCAAAAAAGGGGACACAGCGTAAAACTCAAAAAAAAAAAAAAAAAAAAATCAGTCCCTTAAATGTAGCACTAAATGCCGACTCATACACCTGTGAGACAGTCAAGCTTAAATCTAATAAGAGACTCATACACCATTAACAGAGATAGGTTTACTTTTGGCTGTCCCTCTAACTGTCCACCAGATCTGGGTAAAATTGACTAAAAGCCTTTCAAGTTATTTTTGCTTACACACACACACACACACACACACACACACACACACACACACACATGTATTGTCGTGGCTCATTTCAAATTTGGTTCATCAGCTGGGGGCAAATATCGAGGAAGCAGAGATAATGTCATCTCGAACCAGAACAGGTTTCAGAGCTTTCGGGTGTAAAAAAAAAAAAAAAAATCAATTGAAACCCTCATGTGTAAGGTCAGAAAGTCAGAAAATGATTGTGATGTGATGAAGAGTGAAAAAACACATAATGTTACAAGGAGGCTTGAAGTTGCAGTGAGGCAACTGAATCAACTCAGTTCTGTGCTACAAACTGAGTTGCCCAAGGTTAGTAGAAAGAAGGTAGCAATGAAAAAAAAAAAAAGGCAAAGAGTGATGGAAACAACTGAACGGCCCGAGAGTAGTGTTACAAGACTTGGAAAAGAAGCAAGCTAAGTAAGAGACATGTGTATGGGATGTAGAGGGTACAACGATGATAGAAGACGTAAGGAAAGAAGTGGAAGATACGAAAGTCATTCGTGTAAAACTTCAGGCTAATCACGATGTGATGTTACAAGACATGGCTCAGACCAATGAAAAATGGATGGCTAATGGGATAAGTTGCAGATAAGCTTTGTTGAAACTGTGAGTATGGAGAAGAAACTGCAAAGAGAATTTGAGTCTTCTAAGGAAGATTATATAACTGAACTGGAGGTAAAAAAATGTTATCTGTAAGAATGAAAAGTTTGTGAGAGACACAGTGGACAAGAACAAATGTGACTGTATACGGTAATGATGAAAAGGAAATCCAATCATGGATTGTAAGATATAAAGAAGAACTTTATCTAAGAAAAAAAAACAAGATGATTTGAGATATTAATTGGAGACGATGATACTGACGTAGAAATAATGGAATATCGAAGAATAGGTAAGTTCAAGAAAGGTAAGAAAAGACCTTTAAAGACAGCTTTTTGTAATAATCAAAAGGTTGAAAACATTTTTATGAGAACACCTAAACAAAGAGAGATGGAAAATTATGATTGTATCAACGCAAACAGAGATCTATCGCGAAAAGATAGACAAATACTAATGAGAAGAATCGATGAGGCAAACAAACCGACGAAGACTGAAAAACTTTTGCTGCAGAGCTGTTGGGCTAAAGATAAGAAAGTAGAACAGAATGGAAACGCATCCACATTAGGAAAGAAACAAGTTTGATATAAGCCTAAACAGGCGAGAGGTCAGTGATAACAAAAGCTTGCATATAATACTGATCAGTGTTGATGGGTTATTATCAAAGATCCATCCATCCATCCATCATCCAATCCAATGTTGCCCTATGAGAAGCGTAGGATCCCGGGGCTAGACAAGTTGGTCCTGACATTTAAGATGAAGTGACCAGCCTCACTCATCCCTATGTAGCATTACATGAGCAATAAACCCCGACCACCCCTTGGATATAAATCTGCACAGGCTCAATCCAATTGAAGCGCCTTAATTACCCACTAAACCACCAGGCACCATAATATGGTTATATGGTTACCACCCAGCATAGTGCGTAAATGGTTTCCTGATCATAAAGTGCTACACCATTTGGCTTGTCGCTCATTGTAGAGTCACCCATAGACAGAAGGAACAGGAAATAATGAAGGAAAGAAAGACAGGAGCGGAAGGAAAGAAAAAATGGAATAAAGGGCAGTCACCCGAGAGCAGCACTACATCGAGTGAGTGGATGGTGAGCGCCTCCATCCTAACACCAATCAAAGATTCTAGAAGCTAAAGATATTCAGTGCCACAGTAGTCAACAGATACTTTGTTTGACCGAAACAAAACTGAGTGATCAATTTCAAGCTGAGATTTTAACTGCTGGCAGGTATAATGTGTGGATGAGGTACAGAATTGACAAGGGTGGAAGACCAGTTTTGGTTTATCCACAAAACAGTGTCATTGTTAGAGAAATTAATATGAAAAATAAAACAGTGATGCTGAAAATGTTATCATGTGAGATAGGATGGCAAAACTAAGAGTCATTGAAAAAGAGAAGTAAATGAGCTGTGAGGAAGCTTAGATTTCCAAATAGTGCTATTTGTGAGTGGAAAAGATTACTAGAAGAAGCTGCATGTGCACAGTGGATGAATATGTTCAAAGTACAGTATGACAAATAAAAAAAAAATAGGTGGAACACTACAAGATTAGTCTCACTCCGGTAAATCACAATGAGGTAAGAACAATTAGGTAAATACACACACACACACACACACACACACACACACACACACACACACACACACACACACACACACACACACACACACACACACACACACACACACACACACACACACACACACACACACACACACACACAAACAGCTCTAAAAAAAAAAAAAAAAATCGTTTCACTAACGCGAGCAGAGTAAAACAGTGGACTAGTACAGTATTATGCAAAATAGATCGCAAAGATTGAAGTAATACAAACCCTTCAGTTCTTACCCACTGATGTCTGAAGAGATTATCTCGGCTGACGTATTACTTAAGTTATTCTTGTTATTTCTTGGCGACTTCATCACTGTTAGAGGGACCTTTCAGACTGAATAAATTCATTTGGTTACAAGACGAATAAACTGGAGTAAGGCAAAATCTTAAAAACGGAATTTAGTTGACTTGCACAAGGGAGTGTTCTTTCCAATCTATTACTCATTTTCCTTATTAGATCTCATACCTCTTTTGCCTGTTTAGCGGTTTATGTATGTACTTAGATACGTATGTACGTATGTATATTTCTGTTTGGTTTGATGCACGTTTCTCTAAAGTTTCTTTATATCTTCTTTTTTTCCTCATATTTTGCAGTAGATCGAGCATCTTAACAAAATGGATATCTATATATAATGAACAACAGTTGCAGTTTTCTTTAACCAGTTTAAAAGTCACTCTCTCCCTCTCTCTCTCTCTGTATATATATATATATATATATATATATATATATATATATATATATATAGAGAGAGAGAGAGAGAGAGAGAGAGAGAGAGAGAGAGAGACTGATAGACAGATAGACTGATATAGATAGACAGACAGATAGATAGAGAGATTTTCGTTCTTTCCTTTCCAGTAGTCTGCAGTAGATGCCTTAATTATAACAAAAATCAGTACTCAGTATACAGCATTGACATATCTTTTCCAGATTCCCACCGTGTCCTGTTGACGTATATATACGTCCACACGTTTTGTCACTGTCACTCCCGTTGACGTATATAAATGCGTATCAATTGCAAGGTCCCTAATTTGCTCGATTTTCAATTTTCACGCGTGATTTTTGGTACATATACATGGGACGCCTTCCTCTACAAGATGCCAAGTAGGGACAATGCCTTACCCCGCATGACCTCCCTCACCCCTGCACGCCATTATCTTGGCAATTCACCTGTTACCGGTGACCTGGCCAGTAAAGACATGTTATGCCATGGTACGAAATTCAGGGCATGAGTGATTCCCCAATCGATGACAATGTGGAGGACAAAGTTTACGTAGCATTAGAGGAAGAAACAATCAGAAATGATGATCAGGTAATGTTGCCAAACAAGGTCAGGTATTTTGATGTGTATGGTGAGTGAAACAATGCTTATATTGCCTATATTACTGTGTGAAAACCAATATACTCATGTACTACATATAAATTCGTACCAAATAAATACATAAATACCATTTATGAGTGGTGTGGAATAGTTACCCTCTCATAGAACTCTTTTTTTTTTGGAGCCAGCCTGATAGCAAACCCAGTAAGGTACAGGATACTGCTACATGTATCGAGTATTTTAAACCTCAGGTGAGCGATTTCTCTATGAATTTTTGATGCTTCTCACCAACAGCGGAGGTTTGAGCCAAAAAAAAATTTTCCCAAAATTGGTCGAGATTGGGGGGAGTCAGTGGCGGAAAATCGGTTGGGATGGGGCGGGTTAATTACCTTCTGTCTTCTGAGCTAAACACAATTGTCTGGGTTGTTTTGAGATGCCAGGAGCAAATTTGGAATAAGTCACCGATGGAATGAGTTCGCAGTATCTGGTTTCTGTTAATGCAACCTACTCGTTAATCAGTGTTAGCACTAAGATCGGGCTTTGCAACAGATGGCTTGCATTACAAGCGGACTTTGTAAAGGATGCCCAAAACCAATAACGGGTAGAGCAACAGATGGCGTGCACAGCAAGCGTGCTATGTAATGGATAATGAGTGGAGAGCATTGTAAGGAACTGTGCATTAGCTATTTTCAGTATCATGAACAAGATAACTCAGTGTCACCAACACTCCTCGTTTCATAAAGTAGCACTAGATGATATGCAGCACCCACTTTTATCATAAGATTTGGATTAAGATGTTTACTCTACAGTTCGAAACGTACCATTCCATGCTTAACTCCGTAGAATGCAGCGTGGAGGTAGTGTGAATGCAGTCCCCCTCTTCTCTAACAGTAACGACTGAATGTACCAAATATTGCTGAAGACCTTTTCCAGTTCCTCTAGCTTATAACATTATGGAAATAAGCAAAGAACATTTTAGAAAAACTAGTAACGACCATTAAATTACTTCCAGATTTAATAAAGATATGTATGCAGAAAAATTTTAGTTCACTGGGGATTTTGCGTGATCAGAACTAAAGTTATGTTAAGGTAGCTTCCTCCTAATTTGCAATTGACACATTTGATTGTAAAGTCTATCTTATTACATTCAAATATAAACACAATCTACTTTCTTGAACTCTACGGGAACCATTTTTATATTACCTAACCATACCTTCTTAAACACGTACTGGGCAAAGCTATTTACAGTAGCCTACGTGGGTCAGTGTCCAGGGTTTTATTAGTTGTCTGTGTACTTAATATATCATACGTTCAGCATAATTTATGGAAGAATTTTTTTACGTCCATCACAAACTCACACATAGACACACGTCTGACTTTTCTTCATTTACCTATTTACTCACAGATACATAAAATAGATGTAAACATATTTTACGAAAGCAGGTCACCATTTTTTCACATGCTGCAGCCTACTGTGCTGCTCCATATTATATGGTTAATAGATGGTGTTATGGAAAAGAGAAATAGACAGCAAAATAAACATTTACATCAATCCATACTACTTTCAGAAATAATGGGCACCTGAATGTGAAATATCAGATAACGTGTACACGTTTGGTAAAAATTCCTGCTTGTTTTCCGAAGTATACTGTCTAGAGGAAATGATGCAGAGCTGAGTCTACCAAATGAATGCTGCTAAATGCTGGGAGAAGTGTAAACAACGTGCAGCAGTGGGAGGTGTAGGTTGGCTGAACAGTTGTGTGTGTGTGCGCGTGTGTGTGTTGTGTGGATATGTATTTATGTCCATGTGCCTGCCTGTGCCTATATGTGTGTCGGCTGGTACGGTGTATGTAATTGCTGTGTGAGTTTTTGCATGTGGGATATTTCAGCATTTTTTTTTCTTTTTTTTTTTCACTGAAAAAGTTATCACTCTGTCTTCATTACATACTGACACGTATCCAACCTTATGGGCAGACTTGACATTTACCAAATATTATCTCTTGTGGGACGACTGTGTGGTGCATTTTGATAAGCATTTAATATTACAATATGTTTCTGGTCGATGATACTAATGCATCTGGTTGGGAAAAAAAAAAAAAAACTAATTTGTTCATGCGACCTTAGAAATGTTTGAGAAAATATATTTCCAGGTTGTAACACGCGCGCGCGCGCGCGCACACACACACACACACACACACACACACACACACACACACACACACACACATACACACACACACACAATTTTTTAGAAAGTATACGTGATTCGCTCGTATGACACCTTTCAGAAATATGGGTAATGCTGAAGGAGATGAACTGTTAATTTCAAGGGCATAATCTTTGCCTTGGGCTGATCGGAACTATTTTACCAACTAATGGTTACTGCACAGTAGTTTAATAGTACTTTAGCCCAGTTTATTGTGTTTTTATTTGTATTTATAGTGGTGAGCATAGATTGCTTTTTTTCCAAAACGACAGACGAAAAGTGATTCAAAAAAAAAAAAAAAAAAAAATCCCAAACTAAAAAGAAAAAAAATCCTTTTATTTTCAGGTCCTGTATATATTGTTGATATGATATCTATGCAATAAAGTTTTCATTTGGTTTATGTTAAAGGTAAAATGAAAGGTTTCTCCTCGTTTAGAAAATAATAATTATATTTTTCAACTGATTTGTTATTTTTAACAATTTTTAATGTGAGTTATTCTTACGTGAGCTAAACTACCTAAAGATGATGAAATATTTTTTTTTCTTATTATTCACTGCTTCAGATTATTTACTGTATAAAAATAAATGGAGCTGCTCATGTCGTAGCACACAACCGTACTATCATAAACACAGAAATATACTGATACAAGAACAAGTAAAGCTGGAACATCTTGTAGGGAAATAGTTCACAGATTTAGTACATATTTCCACACTCGGGTAACCCATTTGTTTCCATTATCCTAAACAGAAAGCGGGAATGGGCAATTTCGTAAGTTAATAAAGGGGGGAATCCCAGGGTTGGACCTATAAGTTTCGCTATTATGAGCCAATAGACGGAGGATGGTGCAGTTAGTATCCTTCCAGTAGAATCCCTCACACAATAACTCTTACACTAATGCATTAAGGATAGAAGTTTGGAAAGTTTTTCCTTTTCACATTTCAAACACCAAATGTAGAATTTAAAGACCATCATATACGCTTATTTTTGAACCCGAATATAGTATCAAAAGCTGGAAACAACAATACGCTATTTCCCAACCCTTATGAATATTTTACGTTCTATATTGAAAAGGACAGAGATAATCAAGTCGTATTCCTGTCAAGTTGAATAACAAGGATAGATGATCTACAAAGTAATAAACAAGCAACAAGTCTCTACAAACGTAAAACAAGTTCCCATGGCTTTTGGATGCACTTGCTGGTTGTAAATTCCCTGAAAAAGCCATCTACATTCGTTAAAAGAAAACAACAAAAATACAGGGCCACTCAGCAGTATGTTACAAACTCCGGGGTCGCAACATTGAAGTGCCATTGTCGTTACATGGTCTAGTGTACACACACACACACACACACACACACACACACACATATATATATATATATATACAGGGTGTAACGCGACGTATGACAAAAACTTACACCAATGATCTATCATGTAATTTTGAGTATATTTTGTTCTATAAACATATGCTCTCAGCGATCCCAGTTCAACACCCAGCATTCGGCTGTTTTGTGTAAAAGCTTCGTCTCTTGCATATGCCATTGGGTGAGAGCTTGGCAGGGCGACGGGAGACGAGTATTATTAGCTTATACTGTACTATACATAAAAATCCCATATCCTATCAATACACACGAGTTTTAAGAAGAAACTTTACGTAGTCTATTAATTCTTTAACATCAAGTCATGCATTCATGCAATTCTTTTGCACAAATCGACTGAAATTAAGGATTAAATTCAAATTTGATGGCTTGCAAGGGAGAAGGGAGGGAGTGAGGACAGGCTGGTGTGTTGTGCCAGTTATGTAATCTTTGGTTTGTAGGATGTTGCTACCAGCATTATCATAACACCCACAGCTCATTTAGTGAAAGAACATTACTTTACTGAGTGACTAGCATCACTTTAAATCATCAGTAATATTATTATTTATTACAATTTTTCTGCTGCAAGTAAATGTGGCACCATTATTTTCATATGATGTTGACGTGAGAACAGTGATACAGGATTGCCAATGTAACGACTGTGCAGCTAGACCTATTTTTTGCTTCCATTTGCAGCACTAACATCTGGCAACATAATATCTAGCTACATTCTGGATACTTTTGCCATTTTTAGGTTATATTCTAAAGATTTTATCGTATTTTCTAGCGATGTTTTGCAGTGTTATTTATCTAGCGACATTCTAGCAAGTTTTCAGGACTAAACTAGCGAGATTGATAAGGACTTGGCAATCCTGCGCCCACTGTCATAAGTGTCATTTGAACGGGAACATTTGCGGGGGAGCCACACACTTCAAATACTGTTCTCTGCGTTCTGTTGTTCACCGGGTTCAGCTTCACATGTTCATGAAACAGCATGCTACGTACGTACAGCAATGAAGAATATGCAGATATCGTGTATTTTGTTTTACGGATTCTGCGATGGTAATGCCAGTCTGCAGAGACGAACACAGGTGGAGATACCCAAGGGCGCCACGTTTACTTGCAGCAGAAATTGTGATAATATTCTTCCTGACTTAAAGTGAGGCTAATCTCCCTTTAGAATAACGTTTTTTCACTGAATGAGCTGTGGGTGTTATGATAATGCTGGTAGCAACATCCTACAAACCAAATATTACATAACTGGCAACAACACACTAGCCAGTCCTCCCTCCCTACTCCCTTGCAAGTCATAAAATTCGAATTTAATCCTTAATTACAGTCGATTTGTGCAAAAAAATTACATGAATGCATGACGATGTTAAAGAATCAATAGACTACGTAAAGTTTCTTCTTAAAACTCGTGTGTACTGATAGGATATGGGATTTTCATGTATAGTGCAGTATAAGCTAATAATACTCGTCTCTGCCCTGCGTAGCTCTCACCCAATGGCACATGTAAGAGACGAAGCTTTACACCAAAAACAGCCCGTACTGAACTGGGGTCCCAGAGAGCATATGTTTATAGAACAAAATATACTCAAATACATGATAGATCATTGGTGTAAGTTTTTGTCATACGTCGCGTTACACCCTATATATATATATATATATATATATATATATATATATATATATATATATATATATATATATATATATATATATGCAGGGTGTAACGCGACGTATGACAAAGACTTACACCAATGATCTACCATGTAATTTTGAGTATATTTTGTCCTATAAACATATCCTCTCTGCGACCCCAGTTCAGTAGGCCTACCCAGCATTCTGCAGTTTTGTGTAAAAGCTTCGTCTCTTGCATGTGCCATTGGGTGAGAGCTTGGCAGGGCGACGGGAGACGAGTATTATTAGCTTATACTGTACTATACATGAAAATCCCATATCCTATCAGTACACACGTGTTTTAAGAAGAAACTTTACGTAGTCTATTGATTCTTTAACATCAAGTCATGCATTCATGCAATTCTTTTGCACAAATCGACTGTAATTAAGGATTAAATTCGAATTTTATGGCTTGCAAGGGAGTAGAGAGGGAAGGAGGACAGGCTGGTGTGTTGTTGCCAGTTATATAATATTTGGTTTGTAGGATGTTGCTACCAGCATTATCATAACACCCACAGCTCATTCAGTGAAAGAACATTATTGTACTGAGTGACTATCCTCACTTTAAATCAGGAGTAATATTATTATTCATTACAATTTTTCTGCTGCAAGTAAACGTGGCACCATTTTTTTTCATATGATGACGTGAGAACAGTGATACAGGATTGCCAATGTAACGCCTATGCAACTAGACCTATTTTTTGCTTCTACTTGCAGCACTAACATCTGGTAACATGATATCTAGCTACATTCTGGATATTTTTGCCATTTTTAGGTGATATTCTAAAGATTTTATCATACTTTCTAGCGATGTTTTGCAGTGTTTATTATCTAGCGACATTCTAGCAAGCTTTCAGGACTAAACTAGCGAGATTGATAAGGACTTGGCAACCCTGCGTCGGAGCGCCCACTGTCATTTGAACGGGAATATTTGCAGGGGAGGACACACTTCAATTACTGTTCTCCGCGTTCTGTTGTTCACCGGGTTCAGCTTCGCATGTTCATGAAACAGCATGCTACGTACGTACAGCAATGAAGAATATGCAGATATCGTGTTTTTTTTTTACGGGTTCTGCGATGGTAATGCCAGTGCTGCAGAGAGGAACACAGGTGGAGACACCCAGTGGCGCCACGTTTACTTGCAGCAGAAAAATTGTGATAAATAATATTCTTCCTGACTTAAAGTGAGGCTAATCTCCCTTTAGAATAACGTTTTTTTCACTGAATGAGCTGTGGGTGTTATGATAATGCTGGTAGCAACATCCTACAAACCAAATATTACATAACTGGCAACAACACACCAGCCTGTTCTCCCTCCCTCTCTACTCCCTTGCAAGCCATAAAATTCGAATTGAATCCTTAATTACAGTCGATTTGTGCAAAAGAATTGCATGAATGCATGACTTGATGTTAAAGAATCAACAGACTACGTAAAGTTTCTTAAAATTCATGTGTACTGATAGGATATGGGATTTTCATGTACAGTATAAGCCAATAATACTCGTCTCCCGTCGCCCTGCCAAGCTCTCACCAATTGGCACATGCAAGAGACGAAGGTTTTATACAAAACTGCAGAATGCTGGGTACTGAACTGGGGTCGCAGAGAGGATATGTTTATAGAACAAAATATACTCAAAATTACATGGTAGATCATTGGTGTAAGTTTTTGTCATACGTCGCGTTATATATATATATATATATATATATATATATATATATATACATATATATATATATATATATATATATATATATATATATATAGGGAGAGAGAGAGAGGAGCCTCTGTGGTATAGAGGTAAATTGTACGTTTTCGTACACTAAAGAACGAGGGTTCGCGCCCCTCCAGGGTAATAAACTTTGGGAACGTTCTTCAGGCCACGTACTGCATTGGCGGACACAAGGGGTGCTGTGGTGGAACAAGTGTTGCATTTTATAAAGTATGCTTGCACCCAGTCGGCTTGTGCGGGCCAATTACACTTGGTTCACAGACTACACACACATCCAAAGCCACTCCAACACAACAGTTATACTTACAAGCACTTCTCACCCTATATACAGGTTCAACTAGACAGCCTAAGCCACTTTGTAGAGATACATTGGCTGTATCGTCCCCACTTCTGTTGGGATAGGCTGGTCCTGCAGTGAACACTCAAAACGGCCGATGAGATGATATATATATATATATATATATACTGAGAGAGAGAGAGAGAGAGAGAGAGAGAATATATATATATACAGAAGAACATATGAAAGAATTGAATAAAAAATTTCGTACATCTCATAACAGGTGTCCTCCATTCATTAAAAAAAGAAAAAACTAACAGTTTGACCAGAAATGCGCTGGCTTGAAGAATGGAGAGAAACTAATGTGGGGAAGTCAGTTCAAAAGAGAAGCAGTTCTGGGAATAAAGGAATTTTGAGGCAGATGTGACTGTCAAGTTATGAATGTTACCACATGCCCGTGTGGCACGAGGGAAGGCGTGAAGACGGGGCACAATGGATGCAACTTTATTTTAGAATTTGCTATAAAAGTATCTGTATAATAATGCAATGGAAGCAATATTCCTTCCTACTGGTAAGGGAGGTAGTTCATTTGTTACTGCAGGGCTATTAATAACTCTTATTGCTTTGGTCTCAATATTGCCCAGTTGTTTTAGTGTAACTTTTCCACATCCACTCCACAGTTGTAAACAACTAAATATATGAGGTGAGCTATATCATGATTCGTGTAAACTATTGCTAATTTGTCGTCAGTGAAGAACTTGGGGATTCTGCACAATAATCCAGATTTCTTTGAGGTGATTTTAGCAATTAATCATGAGAGGCCCAATTGAGGGTATTTTCAAGCGAAGCATTGTGCTTTTCTGCACTTCCAAAGATGGGAATATTGGTTGCAGTTAAGGTACTGTAGGAATCAGGTATTATATGTCTATTAGTAATCTGGATATATATTTGGATATCCTATAATCAAATGAGACTTTCATTTTGTCATCATTCAGTGATTTAGATAAATGTTGATATATGAATATTGTTCTGCTGAGCTGAGAGTTCGATATATCAATATTTATGTGTGAAGGAACTGTCAAACGTTGAATCATCTGAATATGATTGAATGGGATTTTGAGTGGCAAACATGAGATTGATAATATGAATGAGGAATAAGGCTTGAGCCAGAACTGATCCTTGTGGCACACTGACATTAACTGAGTGAAAATTGGAATATGCATCATTTGTCTTTACTCATATCTTTTTGTTGCTGAGATATGAGGAGATCTGTAGGACAAAAGATGATATGCCATAGCAAGGAGTTTGGATAACGGAGAACGGTGCCGCACTCTGTCAAAAGCCTCAGAAATATCAAATCATACTGCATAGAATTCTCCATGTTTGGCAGTTGGCAGATGAATTATTATGAGTAAAAATGATCTTGGTAAAGAGTTTGACAATTTCAAACTCTTTACCAAGAGAAGATGTGATAGCTATGGGTCCGTAATCAGAGTGATCAGAAGAACTTCCTTTCATTGGGAATGGGTAAATGTTGGCTTCTTCAAAGAATTAGGGAATGAAAGAAGTGCGTATGCACAGTCTGAACAATTTAGCTAAAACAGGAGTACGTTCTGGGGAACACGTTTTTCAAAGCTTTGTTGGTTGGTAAACTGTCTAGGATAGATTTTACGTATCTAGGTTGTATCTTTAGTGTGGCCATTTCGATATACTCAAGTACTAGTAATGACACATTCTGACTGGCTTACTAAGTCAGAATTTCTGGCGAACGTATTGGCAAGAATGGTAGCTTTTCCCAAAGGGTTAGTTACCGTGTCTCCGTCTGAAGATTTTAGTTGGGAAATGGGTGATGCCTTGTTAAGCTTAAAATTCAATGAAATGAGGGTTGACCAGAACATTCTACTTCTACTAGGATTATTTATAGGTTTTGATGTTTGGTTGTGGAGAAAATGTTATTAAGCGAGATTGAATACTTTTCCTGCGTGGCTTCTACTAATTTTAAAGTAAGTGAGGGGTTTGGTAGTATTTTGTAGTTCTATGATATATCTATACATCTCTATCTATAGTATATATATATATATATATATATATATATATATATATATATATATATATATATACACACACACATGGATGGGTACTATATATATATATATATATATATATATATATATATATATATATATATATATATATATATATATATATATATGAGCCTCTGTGGTACAGTGGTAAAGTGTGCATTTCGTACACTGGAGAGCAAGGGTTCGCGCCCTGCCAGGGTAATAAACTTTGGAAGCGTTCTCCCGGCCATGTACTGCTTTGGCGGACACCAAGGGTGCTGTGGTTGAACCAGCGTTGCATACTGTTGAGTATGTTTGCGCCCAGTCGGCTTGCACAGGCCGATTACACTTGGTTAATAGATTACACACACATCCAAAGCCACTACAACACTACAATCACACTTACAAGCACTTCTCACCCTACATACAATCTCTACCAGACAGCCTAAGCCACTTGGTAGAGATACATTGGCTGTATCATGCCTTCTTCGGTCGGGATAGGCCGGTCCTGCAGTGGATACTCAAACGGCTGATGATGATGATAGATATATATATATATATATATATATATATATATATATATATATATATATATATATATACTGTATGTATGTATTACATGCCAGGAAGAAGAAACCAAAGGTTAGGAGCCAGCAAAATAGTTCCTTCCAAGGAAAAAAAAACAATACAAAAGAGAGCCAAATTCAAGATCTGTTCATTTCGAAATGCCTGGACACACTGTATTTCAAAGACAGGAGATCATCATCATCGTCATCATCATCAGCCGTTTGAGTGTCCACTGCAGGACCGGCCTACCCCTACAGAAGCAGGGGCAATACAGCCAATGTATCTCTACCTAGCGGCTTAGGCAGTCCGGTAGAGACTGTATGTAGGGTGAGATGTGATTGTAAGGGTAATTGTTGTGTTGGATTGGCTTTGGATGTGTGTGTAATTTGTGAACCAAGTGTAATCAGCTAGCCTTAAGCCAGCTGGGCGCATGCATACTAGTATGCAAATCTGGTTCAACCACAGCACCCTTTATGTCCGTCAAAATATTAAGTGGCTCGGTGAACGCTTCCCAAAGTTTTTACAACTCTGGAGGGCGGCGAACCCGCATACACAAGAGTGCGAGACGCACACTCTACCACTGTACCACAGAGATTCCACTGGAGATCATAGGAAGTAGGAAATACAGACAGAGGGAGACACTTCTAGAGTTGACCTGTTGCATAAATGAAGGACTGGAAGTAACGGTTAACTCTTGCATTAGAGAGTTGAACAGAAAAGGGATGAGAGTTTGTTGCTAGACTGGCGCTACGCACCTGTCGTAGAGGTGGAGGGATGCAAGCAGACAGTTCAGAGGAGCAGTGACCATTAAAGTAGCGATAGAAAAGAGATAAGGAAGCAACAGTGCATGGAAGAGACAGAGGTTGAAGGGAGCCTGTAAGAGGAGGAGAGTTAATGAGACGAAAAGCCTTTGACTCCACCCTACTGAGAAGAGCTGTATGTGGGGAGCTTCCCCACACATGAGAGTTGTACTCTATACAGGGGCGAATAAAACCCGTGTACAAAGTCAACAACTGTGCAAGGGTAAAGAAGGTACGGAGTCAGCTTAGCACACCTAATCTCTTGGAAGCAGATTTTATAAGAGATGTAATATGATCTTTCCAAGATAAATCCCGAGTGAATAAAACCCCAAGCATGTTCAACGTTGATGCAGGATTGAGCTGGATATTATGAAACATTAGTGGATACTCCTGTGGAAGATTTTGTCTGGTTGATAGGTGTAAAAACTGAGTCTTTGATACATTAAAAACAACAAGATTATTTTTACCCCAATCAGAGATACGAGCCAAGTCAGACATTAGGTTTGCCACAGCCTCATCCCTTGTTTGTTGAAGTAATTGTTGAGATGGACGTTGCAAGAACCGAATGGAAAGGTGAAGGGTGGAATCATCAGCGTACGAGTGGATAGGGTTGGATGTACAGCTTAGAAGTTTATTGATGAATAAAAGGAAGAGTTGGTGATAAGACAGAGCCCTGCGGAACACCGGTGCAGATAGATCTAGGAGAAGAACGATGGCCGCCTACAACAGCGGCTATGGAACGACCGGAAAGGGCACTGTAGATGAAGGCACAGGCGGAAGGATAGAAACCGTAAGAGGGCAGTTTGGGAATTAAAGATTAATGACAGACTCGATCGAAAGCCTTTGAGATGTCAAGTGCAATGGCAAAGCTTTCGCCAAAGTCCCGAAAGGAGGATGCAAGGAAGAAGGAGTCAAAGGTCAGGGGCCTGCAAACTGCTCCCTGAAAGAATAAAAGTAAAACAAGATAACAGGCAGCACAATTCAAGATCCATTCATTTCGAGATGGTTGGACACACTGTGTGTAATATGCATGTAGAACTGAGAGAGAGAGAGAGAGAGAGAGAGAGAGAGAGAGAGAGAGAGAGACAGACAGACAGACAGAGAGACAGACAGACAGACAGAGAGACAGACAGACAGACAGAGACAGACAGACAGATAGACACAGATGAGTAAATGAAATTTAACGTGGAAAAATGTAAAGTACCTAATCTGGGCAAGACCATCATAGATATCAGTCGCACAACTTAGATAATAAAGAAATATATAAATCTTAATGCACAAGATGTCTCGAATCATGGTTAGTAAGGCCCTTGAACCATGGTAACAGTGTATAAAAGCGAAGAATAATGAAAATAGGCTAAAATATAATAAACTGATCTAATTTTCCCTAACGTCGCATTGATTAACCAGAATGAACCTAACTGGTCCTGCATGGTCCAGGATTAACAGTATCTTAAGTGATATGACAGAAATGAACTGAATCTGCAGGACCTGGATAAGTATCCAGTGACTAATGAACCTCTCTGGACCAGAGTAGTTCTGAATTTACCTTCGTGGACCAACGCAGACTGGACTAGATTTAAATGTGCAAAAATGAACTTTATTATTATCTATTAAGATATTAGTTAACTGACCTAAAAACTTAGCCTAAGAGTCCCTGAAGCAGCATTAATTTAACTTACAGGAAACTATTAGATCATTTCGACTGTTGTTCTGAAGATCATTCAAGTCAGATGGCTGTTATGGCGGCTGACACTTTAATAAGGTGACCGTGATGTTGACACGATGCAGGTGGACGGTCAACGAACAAACTTGTTCATAGCCGTATGCGAGTATTCATCTGACTGTGAGCATCCCTACTGTTATTTGCAAGTTAACCGTTTCAGTCAGATGGCGTATTTTTATTTTTTGTTACTTCTTACAAACGAATTTTTTTTTTTTTTTTATAGGGTGACAGAGACCGACTTCATGAAAATTTTATATAATTCCTACAGTTCGAAAAGTCTCTCCTTAGCTGAAAAATATTGGGCAGTGATAAAAGAAAAATGAAACGAAAATTACCTACTCGGGCAGAAGCACTAAACATTGGGTTGCAGTATATTCTTCACGGTAAAAATGATTATTTGCATGCTAATTATTTTTATGTTTTCTTGTTTTCATCACTATGCAATATGTTCATGAAGAAAGTAACTCAGTATGCTTCCATGTCACAAACCAGAAGTTAATTCAAGTTTACACCTTTATTTCTGTGACTGATTTTTGCCTTCCTTGGAAACACTTTCGAACTGGAGGTGTCAGACACAATCTTCATCAACATCCAGAGCCGAGTACAGTGTCTTACTATCCTGACAATAAGGAAGATCATGAAATTGGTATTGATAATCACAGCATCGTATGACTACTCACCTTCATTGCATAAAATCACTTGACAAGCGATACATGACACAGGCGTAGACAGATAGCTTGACTAGACTATGACAGGGTTAATGACATTTCAGACATGTTAAAAGCTTCAGTTTGTAAAATGAAAAGAGTGGTATATTGCTCATTTAAAAAATACACGTCAGTAACTAAAAAAAAAAAAAAAGTGATTACCGTGCTGTTATATATTTCAATACCATCCTCGTTTAAAATACGCTGAAAAAGTGTGGGAAAGTTTGATAGTTCGGCCGTCAATTGTCAGTTCTTATCAACATATATCATTTATAAGAAAAAAATACCTTTAGCACGGCAGTTACAGAGGAAAAAACTGAACAATGTTTTACAAATGACTCGGCTGTGCGTTAAACGAACAATCTGTGTGTTTGCATAATGGAACTGTTATTGTCAGTCATTTGGTTTATTGGCCGATTTTTATGATACTTCATGATAATGTCAAGAGAAAGAGCATTGACGTCAATGCATCAGACTATTGTACAGTGGATGAGTTTCGGTCATTTATTGCCTCCTGAAGTATCTGTGTCAGGTGACTGTTTTGTTGGTAATTATTTCTGTTGTCATTATTGCAGCACACTCTCCTTTTATGTCCCAATGCTCCTCACTTTCATTTTCTTTTTTTTTTTCAACTTTGTTGCTCCATATCATAAGTAAAATTATTACTTCCTTTTCATCTCGTTACTTTCCAAGCTAACTTTTTTTGTTGTATTATATGACACATTTATCATAATGGATTGACATAACCATTGTCATCATAAGATGACACTGGATTATTATGTATGCCACTGCAGATCTTGTTATTTTTTTCCTTTAATCCCAGGAATATTCTTTCCTTATTAATTATCCATGACATTCTTCTCACTGAAAATATACTGAATTCCCGCACAAATTTCTCTGTCACTGAGAATCGGATGTCCAAGACATCTCATTCGCCACTACCATTTTCTTCTTGCTCTTTTACACTGTTTTAATCCCTTGTTTCTTGTGTCAGGACTCCATATTATAATTACAAATCATAACAGATAGATAGACAGACAGATAGAAGCAGCAAGTCAGATGATGAGAAGGTATTGTGTCTGCAAGAATCGAGCAATGCTAAACATGCTTACACACTCTAACACAAGGAATGCTTTATAGGCACACAACAGCGCCTAGTGACCATACACACACATACACACATACTCACACACAGGCTTCTAGAACATTCCAACAACAGTATAACACACGTGACACGACCCCTGCTACACCAGAATTTAGGAAGCAGAGCTCAGAAGGAGGCTAGCCATAGAACCGACAGGTAGTGGAGAGAGTGAACAAGAAGAGGGGTCCAACTAGACTTACTTAGTATACTAAATCTCTGTAAGACATACCCTGCTCAACTTAGATTTTCTCTGAAGATAATAAATTAAAATCAACTCCCTGTATTCATCTTTAACTCCTGCTACAAGAATCGAGAGTCACATTTGGTTGGCAGCGAACGTACGAACCTCGTCTACAAATCAACAGTGAATTCCTACAAAATACAAGCCTACAAGCCTACAAGTCTACAAGCCTACAAGCCTATGAGTCTACAAGCCTACGAGTCAACAAGTGTAAAGTTGATTCTGCATTATCAAGATTGAAAACAACAAATACCTCTCACAACCAACAACTCACAACCAGCTCCTGACAGTATTCTCTCCAACCCCCCCTCCTTCTCCCCGATCATCACGCTGATTAGAAGTGGTCACACGACGCCTTGCCAATAGTTTAACAAAGTACTGATACAAACAATCTTGCAATTTCTATGACGAACCAACGAACTACAACCATTTATGATCAACTACAAGGAACAACTCTACGAGTCGTCTGTATAATCTTCTACACGCACCTACAAGTAACGGCAGTCTTCATCCCACAACGAGTAAATCACAAGAGAAAAGGACCGAAAATACATCCAGAAAAAACGAAACAAAACAAACAAACGAAGAGTGAGACACGACTCACAACTCACAACCGTCAGACCTCACCCTCCTCTCTCTGCTACTGTCATAAAGACTTTGTAGTTAATTGTAGAGAAGTATATTTTAGACTTGTGGTCGAGCGGCTTTTATATCTTGTAGTAGTTTCCCCACCAGATGTCATGTAGTGACGGGAGAGGTAAAGAATAGTATGGGACTATTTTTATTTGTCTTGGAAATATTAAACAGGTATAATAGTATATATACATTATAATGAACTTATAAGCTAATTAAGTGAAATACATAATATTGTAAAGTAACATAATTGTATGAATATTGTATACATATATTATTCATAGTAAATAGTGATTATTCAGTAATATTACGCATATAATTGTGCAATGGTAATACTGCTAGGTTATTACATTACATATTTGAGTTATCACTTTAGTAATGTCTAATATTTCACCTAACTTGTATGATGATACTGGTAATATAGAATTGTGCTATAATTGTATGACTTATAATATTGTACTAACATTGTGGTACTACATAATTGTAACATTTTATGAATTGTTACCAAATATTGTGTTAATGCATAATTGTGTTGGCCTTATAATTATAGTTACATAAAAGTTACATCTTGTTAATGCAACTGTTTTGTCGTTACATAATTGTTACATATCGTTTGTAGGTACATAATTGTTGTTAAAGTTACATAAAAGTTACATCTTGTTAATGCTGCCACCAAATGTCATAAAGACTTTGTAGTTAATTGTAGAGAAGTATATTTTAGACTTGTGGTCGAGCGGCTTTTATATCTTGTAGTAGTTTCCCCACCAGATGTCATGTAGTGACGGGAGAGGTAAAGAATAGTATGGGACTATTTTTATTTGTCTTGGAAATATTAAACAGGTATAATAGTATAAGTCCTGGGTAGCTACCTCCCTGTCTCGCTATCTCTCTCTCTCTCTCTGTTCTAAAGCTAATCTCCGTCTCGACCTCTCTATAGGGTCGCTTGTCTCCTTCTCAACTCTCTTTCCTCACATCTCGTGTAGTAGGGTGTGTGTGTCACGTATCTTCCTCATGGTAACAGAACTTTCTCACGAGAGGACTGCTGACAGCTAACTGAATCATCTCCTTACTGGCCGCTGTCGTCAGCTTTCCCCCGTGTAAGCGTTTAGCGCTGCTCGCTTCTCGCAAACACAACACCTTCTCATCATTTGACTTCCTGCTTCTATCTGTCTCTCTATCTATCTATTTATCTATCTATCTAGTATGATTTGCAATTATAATATGGAGACCTACCACACTACCATCCCCCAACCTCCACCGTTGACGCAGGAGTGAAGAGGTCAAGACAACGAAGCAAATACCATGTCCATATTCACAACCCATCTTACTCACTCATCTTCACTCAAGTTACTCATCGCTACTCATTCACTCACCACAGGTACCAGTGTGGGAAGTCGACTTCATCATGTGTGCTTGCTGAAAAGATGCCACGTCAGTCAACACACCACCTGCACCATCACTAACACTATTCCCACCACGGTAAAAATTAGTGAGTTACATAGTTACTTCATTTATACAATACACAATGATAGACAAAAAACTTCTGCACAAACATATAAAACGTGCTGCATAGTTACAACTTACGTACACACACTTACTTCAATTATCTGCATAACTCAAACACTAAATAATCACCAACAATAAATATTCTACACTGTATATATTCATTCATGTCTTATAGCATTTATTTACTACCAACGAGTGTTACCATTTATACCTACATAAAATACGTGTTTCATACATACAGCTATACATTATTACATCTACAAAGTAATAAAGAAAATATACCATCACAGTTACTCAGTGAGCGATTAAAAGAACTGTATTATACATTTATTAATTAAAGCTACCTAGTGGAAACAGAGAAATTAAGTTACAAGGAAAACCAGGAAAAGAAAAAAAAATGGCCAACACAAATGACGTTAGCAAGAATGAACATCTTCCACACAATCGTGAAGACAAAGATTTCCACACAGTGCTGACACATATATTGGCCACGATAGGTACAAGTGAACAATAGGTCAGTGTATATAGTTAACACTGTATGTAGTGTATATATATTTTATATATAAAATAACAAAATATGGGGCTATATAATATCATTTTCAGTAATATCTGTGCAATATAAACTAAACCTTTAAAAAGGGTCCCAAGGGAATTAGCCAGCAATTATGCAACCTCGAACAACACCGAAAAAACGTAGACAAACGAAAAAAAATAAACTATAGAAAATCAATTAAAAAAAAAATGAAAGAAATACAGTAAGATCACATAACAAACAAATGAAATTAAGCGTAAGTGTTACTACAAATGCCAAAATACCACATAAACTCCTTCTATAAGTGAAATAAAAAGCAAATTTTGTCACCATGAGCCAGTGGCATGTCACATCATCACTAACATCGACCGCAGCATGACCAGATTCAATGTCAGAACTGCAATTATTACAATTATGTAACTACAAGCGACATGTAACAATTATGTAACGACAAACTATTGCGTTATATTACACTTGCTACAATTATGTAATTACAAACAATATGTAACAATTATGTAACAGTTGCATTAACAAGATATAACTTTTATGTAACTTTAAGTACAGTTATAAGGCCAACACAATTATGTAACAGTTGCATTACCAAAACGTAACTACAATTATAAGGCCAGCACAATTATGCATTACCACAATATTATGTAACAATTCATAAAATGTTACAATTATGTATTACTACAATGTAACAATTACAATACAATTATGGAACAATTCACAATGTTACAATTATGCATTACCACAACGTTACTACAATATTATGTAAAATCATACAATTTTACCTCAATTCTGTATTACCAGAATCATCATACAAGTTAGGTGAAATATTAGACATTACTAAAGGGATAACTCAATATGTAATGTAATAACCTAGCATTATTACCATTGCACAATTATATGAGTACGTCTGTTATACATACACATCTTACAAAATGTCATACAACAACCATTGCATTTATTCAAATATGTATACAACTTGTTTAAAATGTAATATTACTAGATCATTGCAATTTACTATGAATATTATATGTATACAATATTATAATCAATATTATGTACTAATAGATTAGCATATGTCAATGATGATTGCTGTCGGAGGACCTTCAGCGGCGTGGCTGAGCAATGTCAGGACTCCATATTATAATTACAAATCATAATAGATACATAGATAAATAGATAGATAGACAGACAGATAGAAGCAGCAAGTCAGATGATGAGAAGGTATTGTGTCTGCTAGAATCGAGCATTGCTAAACATGCTTACACACTCTAACTCAAGGAATGCTTTATAGGCACACAACAGCGCCTAGTGACCATACACACACACATACACACATACTCACACACAGGGTTCTAGAACATTCCAACAACAGTGTAACACACGTGACACGACCCCTGCTGCACCAGAACTTAGGAATCAGAGCTCAGAAGGAGGCTAGCTATGGAACCGGCAGGTAGTAGGGAGAACGAGCTTAACAACATGGGCGAGAGAGAGTGAGAGAGAGAGAGAGAGCGAGACTGGGAGGTAGCTCACGGGACTTTATATTTTACTCTGTGTGAGAGACTTTGTTAATATTTCCAAGACAAATAAAAATAGTCCCATACTCATCTTTACCTCTCCTGTCATTGCATGACAAATGGGAACCAAGATTATCTACTTACAAAGCTACTCACGTATAACAACAACTTTAATATATATATAACTGATTTACAAAACTTACCTACAAGTTTCTACAAATTATATTGTAAGACTTGTTCCATTAATTCTTCTACTTGATAGTCTCTCATGCAGATTTCCGATCCGCTCTTTATCCGGCTCCTGAGCACTCAGTCTCTACCTACTAAAACTTTACTCTGTCTTATCTAATATACTATAGCATTAGCTGTGTGTGTGTGTGTGTGTGTGTGTGTGTGTATTTTGGGCAGCCGAAACTACACATTCTAATAGCACCAAAATTGGCACAAAAAACGAAAAAAGTTCGCTGATGTGAAGAAACTTGGTCCCATCACGATTGAAAAACTTTTACTATATTTAATGAGCAATAAAATTTTGACCAATAAAAGCCACTCTCGGCGCCCGGTCGGTTGCCGTGCCCGAGTGGTTAATGTCTCGGACTTGCGTTCGGCCAACTTGGGTTCCATTCCCAAAGCGAGGTGCGGAGGCGTCCTGGTACACCAAAATTGATATGAAAATCGCAGAAAATTCGCTGATGTCAGAAAACTTGGTCCCATCTCGGTTGATGATTTTTTATTAGAGTTCAGAGCAATCAAAGTTTGGTTTGGAAAACAGTTCATTCGGTACCGGGACTTTTAGAAATCGAGTCTGCTCCGGCCCTAAGGGCCCACAAGCACTTGTATCACACTATATTCCTTTCTTGAATGATCTTATGCTGCAGTTCATATATATCATGTTTCTGGTTACCTATAATACCTACAATTCTTTCATTGCTTATAATTGCTTTTTTCCTTTTTTTTTTAAATTTTCTCTATCAAGAAATATTTTACAGCCGTTCACGTTGTAACACGATGAGTTTTGTGTGTGTGTGTGTGTGTGTGTGTGTGTGTGTGTGTGTGAGAGAGAGAGAGTAAAACTACACATAATTTCATAATTTTTAAACCAAGGATTGACCTCGTGCTTTTAATAATCACTGGGCAAGTTTACTAGATAGCATTTACCTAAACAACTTTGGTTCCAATTAAATCACATCACATTTCCCCACTAAATGAACCACACTCTCATATTGCAAGCAGTAATTCAACACAACTTTAATGAAAGAAAAGCATTCGGGAGCCGAGTGCTAACCGTCCTCCAGAATATGATGTTGGCCAAATCCAAGATATTGACCATATCTTGATACCCATACCCTGACGGTTTCATGTTGATAGCTCAAGTAGCTCAAGTGATATTATTGTGCTAAAGGCAGGCAATAAAATCTAGTTGACATTTGGCAGCCATTTTGGTGACCTTGACCTTGACCCCGAGACCCCATTTTCGAAGTCGTCCAAGATTTTGGCCATATTTTCATACCCTGAAGGTTTCATGTTGATAGCTCAAGCCGTTCTTGAAATATAACGGTGCTAAAGTCGGGCGATAAAAACTAGTCGACTTTTGGCAACCATTTTAGTGACCTTGACCATGACCCTGAATGCCCATTTTCGAAGGCGTCCAAGATTTTGGCCACATCTCGATTTCCTGAAAGTTTCATGTTGATAGCCCAAGCCGTTCATGAGATATAATGGGAACACACACACACACACACACACACACACACACACACACACACACCTACATGTCATCACTTCGGCGCTAACACTCACCATCTATACTGAATACATGCTAGGGCTGTCTCATACAGGACTGGTGTATTGCTATTAGCGGGGGTATTTTTTCGACATGTCGGCGGGTCTTCTGGTAGATCAGTAAAGTCTGATTTTATGAAATTCAAATCCTTGAACTGCTCCCTGCCCCAGCGAGGATCTGAACCTGGGCTCGGTAGGACCGTAGGCCACCTCTCTACCGACTGAGCTACCCCACGAGTAATGATGTCCCATCCTGATGTAGTCATGATACCTGCCTCTGTTCTGGCTATCCGACCGAAATTTTGGATCAAATTAGGGGAAGCGGTGGCTGAATTGGCGGAGAGGCAGTCCTAATGGACCCAGGTTCGAACTTCCGCCGGAGCAGGGAACGGTATAACGATCTGAATATCATAATAGCTGACTTTACTGACCTACTAGAAGACCCGCCGACATGTAAAAGTACCCCAGATAATACCATTACACCAGGCCTGTATGAAACAGCCTTGGCTTATATTCAATATGGACGGTAGGCTTTTACACCGAAGTGGTGACATGTGGTGATGAATGGTATGCTGGAGGACTACTGGACCTTGGGAGCAGACTGCGAAGCCTATGCCCAGAGTCGGACACACACACACACACACACACACACACACACACACACACACACACACATATATATATATATATATATATATATATATATATATATATATATATATCTATATATATGGAGAGAGAGAGAGATGATAGATAGATAGATAGGTATAAAAGCATATAGTCCGACAACACCGAGGGATAGCAGCCTAGCAAAATGAGTTAACGTACAGCAACGTGTGATCTTATGTAATCCCAAGCATTCTTAAAGTCTTTTAGTATAATTTGTGCTAGTGTTAAGATTGTTCACCCCTTGTAATACACTGTCTAACTCTTTAATAAGATAATGAGAGGTAAAATTTCCAATAGGGTTTATTTATTTATATGGATCGATGTTAGGTTTAAAATCTTCCAAAATCAGCTGTGCAACAAAGCTTTGAAGTAATTTCCTGTCTCGTGACTCAGTAAAGTATGATACAGCTTCGCATATTATGACATCTTCACTACAATGACACCATCTTATCAATTATTATTCATACCACTTCTAGCTGATTATATTCGGCTTTGCCTATGGGAGACCTATCGTATATTAATGGATAACGTATTCTCTGAACTCTTCAGCACGAAAAGTCTCTCCCAAGGTGAGTATTATTTTTGGCGCGCACACACACACACACACACACACACACACACACACATACCTGCATGCATATATATATATATATATATATATATATATATATATATATATATATATATATATATATATATATATATATATATATATATATATATATATATATATATATATATATATGGAGCCTCTGTGGTACAGTGGTAGAGTGTGCGTTTCGTACAGAGGTGAACCAGGGTTCGCGCCCCGCCAGGGTAATAAACTTTGGAAGCGTTCACCCGGCCACGTACTGCATTGGCGGACACAACGGGTACTGTGGTCCTTTATATATAAAGTATGCTTGCACCCAGTCGGCTTGTGCGGCCCGATTACACTTGGTTCACAGACACACACACATGCACACACACACACAGAAACCTGCATATACAGTATATATATATATATATATATATATGGAGCTTCTGTGGTACAGTGGTAGAGTGTGCATTTCATACACGGGTGAACCAGGGTTCGCGCCTCGCCAGGTTAATACACTTTGGGAGTGATCACCCGGCCACGTACTGAATTGGCGGAGACAAGTATCACTTACTATAAAGTATGCTTGCACCCAGTCGGCTTGCATGGGCCGATTACACTTGGTTCACAGACTACACACACATTCAAAGCTACTCCAGCACTACAATTACACTTACAAGCTCTTCTCACCCTACATACAATCTCTAGCAGACAGCCTAAGCCACTTGGTAGAGATACATTGGCTGTATCGTCCCGACTTCGGTCGGGATAGGCCGGTCCTGCAGTGGATACTCAAACGGCTGATATATATATATATATATATATATATATATATATATAAATCAGCAGCAGCAGCCGATTGAGTATCCACTGCAGACAGGCCTATCCCGACCGAAGTCGGGACGATACAGCCAATGGATCTCTATCAAGTAACTTAGGCTGTATGGTAGAGATTGTATGTAGGGCGAGAAGTGCTTGTAAGTGTAATTGTAGTGTTGGAGTGGCTTTGGATGTGTGTGTAGTCTGTGAACCAAGTGTAATCGGCCTGCGCAAGCCGACTGGGTGCAAATGTACTTTATAGTAAGCGACACTGGTTCAACCACAGCACCTCTTGTGTCCGCCAATGAAGTACGTGGCCGGGTGAACATTTCCAAAGTTTATTACCCTGGCGGTGCGAGAAACCCTGTCTCACCTCTGTACGAAACGCACACTCTACCACTGTACCAAAGAGGCTCATATATATATATATATATATATATATATATTCTTTCAGGCTGAAAGGATTAATGATCAGTCTCCTCACATGCTCCATGCAGGCGAACCAACAAATACTGAAATGTATAATGAACATTAAAGAAGTATGCATCTACTAAAGTAAAAATACAACTGATGTTTTTGTTCACCAAAGAGTGGAAGATAAATTAATACCGTGTATTTCATTAAAGTTAAGAAAATAAATTTACACAGGTATTTATTTCCAAAGAAAAGTATTAATAAAGTATCAGTTGTGGCAGGAAACTAGCCTAGGTGTCTCTGTCCACTGTACAGCAATGGTCAAGTGGTAGCCAAAATTTTTTCTTCTTCTTTCGTTCCTCCTCGCTTTCTCCTCTAGTAAATATTCTCTAAACTGAGAAAGGGTTGGTACTCTGTCCACTGATGACTATATCTGGTATAATGCTTTAGGGAGGAAAGTAACATGTATGGCTTTACCCATTCATTAACCCGAGGCGTCCCGTTGACGTATGGGTACGTCGCAAAGTTTTGTCACAGTTAGTCCCATCGACGTATCAGCACATCACACAATTGCAATGTTCATATTTTGCACAATTTTCAATTTTCGCGCATCATTTTTGGTACGTATACATGGGACACCTTCCTCTACAAGATGTCAGGAAGGGACAGTGCCTTACCCTGCATGACCTCCCCCCCCCAATGCCATTGTCTCGGCAATTCACCTCTTATCAGTGACCTGGCCAATAAAGACATTCAGTCCCAGAGTGACTCCCCAATCAATGACAATGTGGAGGACAAAGTTTACTTAGCATTAGAGGAAGAAACAGTCAGAAATGATGATCAGGTAATGTCGCCAAAAAAGGTCAAGTATGTTGATGTGTTAGTGAGTGAAACAATTTTTTTTTTTTTTTTTTTTTTTTTATGTGACCGACTCTGGGCAAAGGCTTCACAGCCTGCTTTCAAGGCCCAGTAGTCCTCCTACGTACCGCACACCTCTACATGTCTCATATTGCCTATATTATTGTGTGAAAACCAATATACTCTCGTACTACATATAAATTCGTACCAAGTAAATGACTAAATACCGTTTATGAGTGGTGTGGAATAGTTACCCTTTCATAGAAATCGTTTTCTTTGTAGCTAGCCTGATAGAAACACCAGTATGGTAAGGAGTACTGCTAGTTGTATCGAGTATTTTAAACCTCAGGTGAGTGATTTCTCTATGAATTTTTGATGTTTCTCATCAAAAGCGGAGGTTTGAGCCAAAAATATTTTTTTTTCCAAAATTGGTCAGAATTGGGGGGAGTCAGTGGTGGAAAATCAGTCAGGACGGGGCGGTTTAAGTGATTTATTTCCACCTTTGTGCTACCATTTGCAGATTGTTAGTAAGCTCATAGGATACTTTCAATCGGGAGGAAATAGATGTAGCCTTTAAGGCCTTCACCATCGTTTATATTTATATATATATATATATATATATATATATATATATATATATATATATGCAAGAAAATAAAAGAAAATACGAAATCAAATTCAAGGAGTTAAGCTAGATGCAGTGGAACAAATGGCGAAATTTTGCCCTTGGCCCAAATTTCCTTGGTGAGGCGGGGGAAGTCCAGGAAGTCAATCAATCCCGCTGACAGAATACGTCTGGCTGTCTCATTTGCGCATCCCTGAAGAGATATATAGGAGTGCCCTATTTGCTTCAATCAGGGTCCCGAGGTGTTTTACGACCCTGAGACTGTCCCTCCGACCATATCCGGGGAAGTGGCGTGCTTAGCTCTCTCCCTCCCCTCCATCCATACATACCTTGATGTGCCTCTACACTGTTTTGATTTCACGCCTGCAACTATTATCCAGATTGCAGGAAGGGGGAGCCCCAGGAATAGGAGAAGGAAGCTTGATTTCTGGATGCGTCCAGACTGGATTTAGCGTCAGAGCTACAACACCGACTCGCAGAAACATACTGGAAACGAAATTATTATTATAACTTTTTTGTCGCTATGTTTGCTGATTACATACACGTACGATAATATACGATGATTTTTTTGTTTTATGGTGAGAAAAACAGAACTTACAAAGCTAGTCTCCTTTTTTATTTTTTTATTTTTTTTATTTTTTGTGATGCCTGAACACTTTGCAGGTAAAATCCAGAGGTTACAATCATTAGGAAAGACATACTGAGGAAGGCAATTTCAAAAACGACAAGTCACAAGTATGTTAAGAAGACGTCTTTCTAACTTTAGTCTTGTATCCCCAAGCGATTATTTTTTCTTAACTGAAAAATTTCGAATTGATAAGGTCGTTTAAATTGTAATCCTAACTGTTTTAGCAAAAACTATCTTCCTGAGTACAACTAACCATACATTACAAGAATAAATGACGTCATCAAGAAGGAAATTAACGGATGCATGAGGAAGAAACACAGAAAGAAATGGTAGTCTGAAGAAGCATAGCCAGTAAAGGCTGATATATCTGGAAACCTTCTTCCAAAATTTCAACTCATTACATCGGCTAAATACACACATATGTACACACACACACACACACCGAGGCACCAAGGAGAGCGGATGCACGTCGCCACCACTCTATACCTGGCCAACTTGGCCAGTGGCATTACCTAAATTAGTATCTTTATATGAGTCAAGCTCTGTACAAGGTTAGACTAAATGGTGTTCTACTATAAAAAAGAAGTTTTAAATAAGACTTGGTCAAACAGAAAAGAAAACAAAGCAGCGCAAGAATGTGCACAATCAGCTGATCGTTGTTTAGTCTACAACTGCCCCAGGGAATGTACAGTAAGTACTATATGCACTTTTAGTACTGCAAAATGACCACATACTTTAGTAAAGCAAATTTGGAAAAGAAAAGGGATAAAGGCAGAAAGCAGGATGATGATTTCTACCGAGAACTGGTTGAAATGGAGACTCACAATAAACTGGTGAAACGAGTACACAGGTTAGAGACGGCTTTTCAAAATAAGATTGATGAAATTAAGAAACAGATGCACTTGCAAAAGGAAGAAATAGAAAAATTAGGAAAGGAAGTCAACAAGAAAGACACAACCATAAATGAGCTAACAGTTGAAGTGGGTACACTTAGGAGGAAAATTAGTGAAATGGCAAGTACAGTAGTCAACCACGAGAGTATTATGGAAGAGTTCAAAAATGATACAGAGACAATTAGGCAAGTAAGCAGTCTGACAGACCAGAGCAGCGATATTGAGAAGATAACACAGGTGAATGAAGCTGTGCAAAGCTACAAAAATGTTGTGTAAACCACTTATGGTGAAATGGTGAAAGTAAAGAAAGACTTGGAAACAAGGGTAGAAGAAAAAAGCATTAAAAAGGAAGTGAAAAGAATTATCCAAAACAATCCTAAGTTAGTCAGAGATTCAGTAGATATCAACAAATCTATAGTAATCACTGGTATAGAAGAGGAAGAAGTAAAAAACAAGATGTCAAAAGACAAAAAGGAGATGGCAAATGTAATGGGCATATTGAAAGAAGTATCAGAGGAAATCTGTAGGAAAGACATAGAGGAACACAAAAGGTTAGGGAAATACGAGAAAAGCAAGTCAAGACCCCTGAAGGTAAGCTTCCAGAGTGTAAACACCGTGGAGGAGATACTAAAAAATGCAAAGAATCTTATGGAAAAAGAGGAGTTCAAAAATGTATGGATAAAAAGATGCCTAACACAAGAGGAACTGGAATTACTGAAAGAGAAGAGGGAGGAAGCAAAAACAAAAAATGACGGAAGATCAGAGGAGGAGAAGAATACATTTTTTTTTTTTTTTACAAAGTAATTGGATTGCAGGAACGAAAGTGGTACATAAACAGGAGGGAATAAAAAGGAGGAAGGTAGTAGAACCAAATCATGACAAGTATATAAAAAAGATGATTAAGTTGATGTACTCAAATGTGGATGGAATGGCATCAAAATTATTAGAGATGAATGATTATGTCAGAGAAAATTACCCACATATGATATGCCTAACTGAAACAAAATTAACACCAAGGATATCAAATGACATCCTAAACTTAGAGGAATATAATATATGAAGAAGAGATAGGAACTTAAAAAAAGGAGGAGGAATTTTAATATTAAATAAGAAAAATCTATAAGTCAAAGAAATAGAACTAGATATACCCTCACAAGTAGAACTGACTGCAGTAGAGATAAATACATCTGAAGGGAAAGTAATTGTAGCTAATTTGTACATGCCACCCAGATCAAACACATGGGAAAGAGACGAATATGAGGATCTGGCAGAGAGTACAATACAGAGTTTAAGAGCATTACTACATAAAATGGAAGAGAAATCGGAAAGAAGTATACTGACTGGAGATTTTAATACAAATATAAATTGGAATACTCTAGATATAATAAGCCAAGAAAGCTGTTGGGACCAAAAGCTCCTGGATTTTGTGCAAGAGTTTTTCCTAACGCAACATGTAAGGGAAAGCACCAGAAAAAGAGGTCTCGATGTGCCCTCAGTGCTAGATCTCATATTTACTAGGCAAGAAAATGATATTGGACAATTTAATATATCACCCTCCATTCGGCAAAATACTAAATTGCAAATTCAGGATTGCATATGACATAGTTAACAGCAATGAAAGGTACAAAAAGAGCCTAAACTATAAAAAGGGAAAGTAACATGGCCTAAAGAAGTACTTCTTAGAAACTACTTAGGAAAATGAGCTTAGAGGAAAAGATTTAAATGCTTCATATGAATAATTCTGTGAACTTTATGAAATAGGAGTCCAGAAGTACATCCCACAGCACAAAGAAGCAGAAAATAGAATAAAAAAATGGTTCAATACAGAATGTAAAAAATCAAAAGAAAAAAGAGATTTGTTGTGGAAGAGATACAGAAGACACAATAGCAAAAGGGCATATAATAATTACAAACAGGCAAGAAACGATTATACAAGAATAAGGAGGGAAGCCCAAAAATAGTTTGAGGAGGATATCATAAATAAAAGTAGTGATCAACCAAAGCTATTTTACAGCTACATCAGAAGCAAAACCAAAGTAAAAGATAAAATACAATCCATTACGGACGATGGAATCACCTATACACAAGAGAAGGATATTTGTGAAGCACTAAACAAGAATTTCCAATCAGTTTTTACAGAGTAAAAAAATTCTGAGAGGGATTATGTGGAACATGCATGCCCACACATACTACCAGATATACAAACATCAGAAGTAAGTAAATTAGATAAAGGAAAAGCAAATGGTCCTGATGAAATTTCATGTTGGGTGCTACGTGAATGTGCAAGGGAGTTAAGTAAACCATTATTTTTAATTTTCAAGAAATCCTTGAGTCAAGGTAAACTACCTGATATTTGGAAGAAAGCAAACATTGTTCCCTTATTCAAGAAAGGGAATAGACAAAATCCACTTAACTACCGACTAGTATCACTAACCAGTGTTGTAAGCAAGGTATTAGAAGAGCTTATAAGAAAAGTTTGGGTAAATCACCTAGAAGAACACAGTATGATAACAGAAAGACAGTTTGGTTTCAGAAAAGGAAAATCATGTGTTACTAATCTGTTGAGCTACTGTGACAGAGTAACAGACACATTACAGGAAAGAGAAGGATGGGTGGACAGCATCTATTTAGATTTCAAGAAAGCATTTGACACAGTACCACACCAAAGACTTTTATGGAAACTGTACCATCAAGGAGGAATTCGAGGCAAACTGTATTGTTGGATGCAAGATTTTCTCATGAAAAGAGAAATGAGAACACTACTAACGGGAAATTACTCATCATGGAAAGAAGTGACTAGTGCTGGCACCAATCATGTTTTTAGTGTATATAAATGATATAGACGGTAACACTGGAAATGAAAGCTATCTAAATATGTTTGCAGATGATGCAAAAATCTATCTATCTATCTATTGCCAGACGCCTCAATCCCGTTTGGGGTGGCCACAAACAAATCGCCTCCAAGTCGCCCTGTCCCCCGCCATTTCACTGCCCTGCTCCCAACTCACACCCCCCTCTCTCATATACCTCTCCACCCCATCCCTCCATCTCATCCTCGGCCTCCCCCTCCCTCTTCCCCCCTCCACCTCACTCACATACACTCTCTTCATCAGTCTTTCGCCCTCCATCCTCTCCACATGGCCAAACCACCTCAGTGTGTTCCTCATAACGCTTCCTATCACATCCACATCCACACCACAACGCTCTTGTAAAGAGCAACAAGAAGAATTAAATAAACTTCATGAATGGAGTAATACATGGCAAATGGAATTCAGTGTGGACAAGTGTCATGTAATCAAGTTTGGTAAAAGTGGAAAAAGACCTGCTTGGGATTATACATTAGGAAATAAAACCCTACACATATCAGAAAGAGAGAAGGACCTAGGTGTGATTATCAATAACAGACTATCTCCGGCTGACCATATCAGTGAGAAGGTACGGAGCATGTATACACTGCTTGCCAATATGAGAATAGCGTTCACGTACATAAATGAAGACATGCTAATAAAGATAATAACATCATTCATCAGACCAACCCTGGAGTATGCATCAAGAGTCTGGAGTCCTCGTTTCAAAAAACACATAGACAAGATCGAAAAAGTTCAAAGGCCCGCTACAAGATGGGTACCAAGTTTAAGGGATCTAAGCTACGAAGAAAGACTAAATAAACTGAATCTACCAACACCACAGGAGAGAAGGAAAAGAAGTGACATGATTATGCTATATAATTGCATATCAGAGAAGGAGAAAATAGACATAAATGAGTACTTAACCTATGGGGAAGCATCAGCAAGAGGACGCTGCAAAAAACTGCATAAGAAGAGAGGAGAGAAAGACGTAAGGAAATTTAGTTTCCCAAATAGAGCAATTGATCAGTGGAATGCACTACCTAATGAAATAGTGTGTGCAAAAACAATTATCAAATTTAAGGATATGTACGATAAATATGGTTTAAGACACTGGACAGTACGAGCTTGACTCATTCCTGTAAAGATACAATTACGTAGAGCAATTAGGGTAGGTAAGAACACACACACACACACACACACACACACACAAATATATATATATATATATATATCTATATATATATATATATATATATATATATATATATATATATATATATACACAAGTGCTCGTGGGCCCATCGGGCCCCTCGCAGTTGCTCCTGCGGATGGCTCTCGCATCTATGTGCTGTGCTAGTGTAACGATGTCACTTGGATTTTTTGCAGCTAATCAATTGATCGTGTTATTTGCAGCTTCAGGAATGGAACCTAAGTTGTCCGAACGCAACTCCGAACTACACACACAGACACATGGCTACTGCCGTGTGTCTGTGTGTGTACTTCGGATATCTATCTATCTATCTATCTATCTATCTATTTATATCTATCTATCTATCTATCCACCTATATATATTGTTACGGAACAGAGAAAGATAACGTACACTTTCAGTGAGAATGCTAAAAATCACTACTGTCCCGTAAAGTTCCAGGTTCAAAACAAAAGAGTTAGGTAAAATTACAAGTTAAAGTTTAATGCACAAACTAACAACAAAACATTCAGGACTCATAAGGATAATGTAATGGCAAAAACAGGTTAAATATATGGTTAACTGCAATAGCCTCTATTAACACGAAATTAGCAAGAGTAAATTTATCTAAGTCAGCCCTGATAAAATGAGATACCAGATAATACGCAGTGAATGCCAGATAAATAATTACAGATACAAACTATTATCAAAAATGACTGACATAAAGAACCCTACATGAATTACAAAAACTTCACTAGGCCTACAAATTAAACTTATGCTATACAGTACAAGAAAAAATGCAACAACAGTTATACTCAAATTACACACAGCTGCTAGATGGTTGGAGATTTCTTGAGCACTCACAATAATAATATCTGTACAGGGGAGGACAGAGATGTGAACAAAATGAGGAGCAGATCTAAGTGGCAATGATGCAGAGACTGAGCTCATTATATAGGAGCCAGGAGAGCTTGATACAACTTGTAATAAGGACGCGCAAATGAAGCCATGGGGACATAGAGTTGACAATCCCGCTCTGGACAGCAGAGAGAACGACTTACTCTACTATAACGGTAGAAGGGGGGGACTGAGGCAGAACACGCTCGTGATCAAACATGCAGCATACTGTGCGTTAAAATTACACAAAGGATGATGAAATCATAGGCTATGTAACACCTCCCCACAAAGAAAAAAGAAATTTACAAAGGAAATTTCTTATTACTCTAAAACAATCTGTCTAAAGTCTGGATAAGCAATCTGCAATAACATTTTCTTTCCCCTTGACATGTTGTATGTCTAATGAATACTCCTGAAGAAGTAGACTCCATCTTGTCAATCTCTGATTTTTATCTTTAAACTTACTAAGGAATTTCAGTGGGTTATGATCGGTATAAATGACTATGGGGTCAAAACCAGAACACAAATAAAATGAAAAATGCTGTAAACCCAAAATCAAGGCCAAAAGCTCTTTCTCAATAGTTGAGTAGTTCTCTTGAGGTGGAGTGAACTTCTTACTGTAATAAGATACAGGATGTTCAATACCCTGATCATCCTCTTGCAGCAAAACAGCCCCAGCTCCTGTATCACTTGCATCAACAGCCATCTTAAAAGGCTTAGCAAAATTTGGAGTAGCGAGCACTGGCTGACTTAATAGAATACCTTTAAGTTTGTTGAAAGAGGATTCACAGTTATCGGTCCAGACAAATTCAACTCCCTTTTTCAGTAGGTCTGTAAGTGGTGATACAAGAATAGAAAAGTTAAGAACAAATCTCCTGTAATAACCTACCATTCCCAAAAATCTTTGTAGCTCTTTCCTACTTTTAGGTCTGGGAAGATCACTTATAACCTGAACCTTAGCTCCTGGTGGTGCAACATGTCCATCACCAATTACATACCCAAGGTACTGAACTTTAGCTTGACCAAACTCACACTTTGATAAATTAGCTACAAGATTAGCATGAACTAAACGGTCAAGAAATTTACTGACATGGCATAGGTGATCTTTCCAGTTGTCACTGAAGATTAATACATCATCAATATAAACAACACACCCTGCCAAACCCTCTGTTACAACATTCATGAGCTTCTGAAATGTGGCTGGTGCATTCTTCATACCATACGGCATTACTGAACATGCAAAAGCCTTTCCTAATGTTACAAAACATGAGATCTCCCTAGCACGTTCAGTCATAGGTACTTGCCAGTATCCCTTTAACAAATCAAACTTACTTATGTACCTAGCCTTTCCGATCTTGTCTATGCAATCTTCCACACGAGGGAGAGGGTAAGTGTCTGTTTTGGTTATCTGATTAACACGTCTGTAGTCGATGCAAAGCCTCTGTGACCCACCTGGCTTAGGGACTAGAGTGACAGGAGAACTCCACTCGCTCTGACAGGGCTCAATCATCTTGTGGTCCAACAGGTAGCCAAGCTCCTTCTGGATGAGAGGAACTTTCACTGGGTTCACACGGTAAGGAGGCAATTTAATTGGCTTTGCGTCTCCAACATCGACATCATGCATCAACACAGTGGTTCTTCCTGGAGTGGCACGGAACACTTGCGGGTACTCCTGCAGTAATGCCGAAAACTCCTGCCTTTCCTTGGGTGGTAGATGAGAAAGCTTAGTCTGGAGATCATTCATGATATCAGGATTCTTCCCCAAACTATCACTCAGGCTCATACTGCATGGGAGAGCTTCACTTGCAGACTCGGGTGGAACAGCTACAGTGCAGACTGGATTATTTTCGTCCCGCCTGTGATATAAATTTAGCATGTTGATGTAACATAGTTGCTTGCTCTTTCTACGATCTGGTGTGGCGATGACATAGTTGACATCACTGAGTTTCTTCTCCACGAAATAAGGACCACTAAACTTGGCTTGAAGAGGTTGCCCATGAACTGGTAGCAGAATCAAAACCTGATCTCCTGGCTGAAAGTGGCGTAACCTGGACTTCTTGTCATACCAAGTCTTCATCTTCTCCTGAGCAGCTCCTAAATTCTCTCTCGCCAGCTGCAAAGCAGTGGACAGCCGTTCTCTGAAATTCATCACACACTCCAACAGGTTGACGTCATCTTCCTCCGACAGCCAGCATTCCTTGAGTAACTTAAGGGGTCCTCTTACTTCATGGCCAAACAGTAGTTCAAAAGGTGAGAAGCCCAGTGATTCATTTGGAGATTCTCTTGCGGCAAATACAACAAATGGAAGACCTTTGTCCCAGTCTTTCTGGTGTTCCAAACAGTATTTCTTGAGCATCGATTTGAGTGTTTGATGATATCTCTCCAACGCTCCTTGGGTCTGGGGATGGTAAGCTGAAGACGTGATCTGGGTGATGCCCAACTCTTTCAGAGACTGCTTGAAAACATTCGACATGAAATTACTTCCCCGGTCTGACTGTACCTCCTTGGGCAGACCAAACTTTGTGAAGAACCCTAGCATTTCCTTAACCACGTTCTTTGCTGAGATATTTCTAAGTGGAATGGCTTCAGGATAACGAGTAGCCATATCAATCATGGTCAACACATAAGAAAATCCTGAAGAAGTCTTAGGAAGAGGGCCCACAATATCCACCAACACACGGGTGAAAGGCGCCTCAAAAGGAGGAATGGGAACTAGAGGTGCAACCTTTTCGGTCTGATTACACTTCCCCACAACTTGACAGGTGTGACAAGACTTACAATACCAGGAAACATCCCTGAAGATACCTGGCCAGTAGAAGTGTTTCAAAATGCGTGCCACAGTCTTCCTCACTCCAAGGTGTCCTGCCAAACTGGAATCATGAGCCACTCTAATGATATCCTGCCTACAAACACGAGGGATGACAACTTGATGTACAACCTCCCATTCACAGTCGGCTGATGCTGTTGGGGGTCTCCACTTCCTCATAAGTACTCCTGACTTTACATAATAACAAGTAGAAGCACCGGCTGACTCTTCTTCACTGTAAGCAGAGTTAGCTAGACCTTTCAACTCAGGGTCAGCAACCTGCAACTCAACCAACTCTTGACGAGACAAATTATCAACACTACGGGGTACTGCCTCATCTGGTGAGTGGTCCAAATTAGCAAGAAAAGTGTCAGCTAGGATAACATCATCATCATCATTATCCTCTAAATCACCAGTAACTTTAGACTTAGCCCTAGTGACAGCACATGCAGGGAACACATCAGGGACATCACAATCCAGGGACACAGCCACTGGCTCACTAGACAACTGAGGAGCTGGACACACTTGACTTCCACCAATATCATTTCCAAGTAAGAAAGTTACACCTGACATTGGGAGTGTCTCAACCAACCCAACCATAACAGAACCATTAACAAAACCAGACTCTAAATTCACTCTGCACAGAGGGACAGAGAAGTAATTATTCCCTACACCTTGTAAGATTACAGTTTCATCAGAGGAATTAACATTAGAGCCTAGAACACTGGCCAGCATAAGGGATTGGCAAGCACCTGTATCACGATATATTTTAACTGATTTCCTGTCATTACTGTCCAGAGGACTGACAAAACCATCAGACAGGAAATTAGCACATGAACTCTTGAGAGTGTCACCCACGTTACTGCTCAAAAGAGGAGCTCCATCCTGAGAATTTAAGTTACCCCTCAAAGCAGGTTCAGTTAACTCAGTTAAAGAATTCTGGGAACTCTCAAGAGTGGACACTAGACCAATTGACTGAATATTTAAAGACTCCTTTTTGTTCACATCACGCTGTCTCCTGAAACATCTCTCCGTAGTATGACCAAGCTTACTACAATAAGTACATTTACTTTTCTGAAATCTAGAGGTGAAGCTGGTATTTACTTCCTGAGAAACAACATCTTTATTCTCTTTCCTGTTACCTGTACTCTGAGTAGAGGCAACGTACTTACTCTCAGCTTTCCCTTTTTCTCTAGAATATCTCTTGTGAGTGAGAACATACTCATCAGCTAAAACTGCAGCATCAGACAAATTATCTATTCTTTTCTCATCAAGATATAGGCTTACATCTTTATAAATACACCTTTTGAAGTCCTCCAGCAAAATCATCTGCTTAAATTTGTCAAAATCAGAATCCACATTCTTAGAATTTAACCACTGCTCTAACAAATCTTCTTTGATTTTTGCATACTCAACATGGGATTGCTTATCTTGCTTGTAAGTTGTCCTAAATTTTACTCTATAAGCTTCAGGAACAAGCTCATAGGCCTTAAGAATCAAGCTCTTAACTACATCATAATTATCAGACTGATCCTGAGGCAAAGATGCATAAGTTACTTGAGCTTTACCGGTGAGAACAGTTTGAAGGAGTACTGGCCAATACTCCTTAGGCCAATTAAAACCTGTAGCTACCCTCTCAAACAACTGAAAATACTTTGTTAAATCAGATTCATTAAAAGGAGGGACAAGTTTAACATTTTTGGCCACATCAAAATCATCAGAGCTAGATGATCCAGTTCCACCTTGTTTCATGCGATACTCATGGTCTGCCTGAATCCTAGCAATTTCAACTTGTGCCTCAGCCTCCTTAGCTTTTGCCTGAAATTCAGCCTCCTTAGCCTTAGCCTCCTGCAGGGCTAGCTGTAACTTAGCTAATTCAATCTGCTTTTGCTCATTTGGAGGAGTTACATTGAACAAGCTTTCATTAATCATGGCAACAATCTGATCTTTAGACTGATGAGAGCGAACAACAAATCCCAATTGTTGAGCAACAATCTTAAGTTCATTCTTTGTTCTGTTTTCTATATCACACACTGTTTGCACATTTGACAAAAAATCCCTGGCTTCATCAAGTGTAGAAATAGTAGCCATCATGAATATATCACAGTCACAAAATATCAAACAATATCCTTATGATAATATCCTGAATATCCTGATATGAGGTCGCCAAATTTATGTTACGGAACAGAGAAAGATAACGTACACTTTCAGTGAGAATGCTAAAAATCACTACTGTCCCGTAAAGTTCTAGGTTCAAAACAAAAGAGTTAGGTAAAATTACAAGTTAAAGTTTAATGCACAAACTAACAACAAAACATTCAGGACTCATAAGGATAATGTAATGGCAAAAACAGGTTAAATATATGGTTAACTGCAATAGCCTCTATTAACACGAAATTAGCAAGAGTAAATTTATCTAAGTCAGCCCTGATAAAATGAGATACCAGATAATACGCAGTGAATGCCAGATAAATAATTACAGATACAAACTATTATCAAAAATGACTGACATAAAGAACCCTACATGAATTACAAAAACTTCACTAGGCCTACAAATTAAACTTATGCTATACAGTACAAGAAAAAATGCAACAACAGTTATACTCAAATTACACATAGCTGCTAGATGGTTGGAGATTTCTTGAGCACTCACAATAATAATATCTGTACAGGGGAGGACAGAGATGTGAACAAAATGAGGAGCAGATCTAAGTGGCAATGATGCAGAGACTGAGCTCATTATATAGGAGCCAGGAGAGCTTGATACAACTTGTAATAAGGACGCGCAAATGAAGCCATGGGGACATAGAGTTGACAATCCCGCTCTGGACAACAGAGAGAACGACTTACTCTACTATAACGGTAGAAGGGGGGGACTGAGGCAGAACACGCTCATGATCAAACATGCAGCATACTGTGCGTTAAAATTACACAAAGGATGATGAAATCATAGGCTATGTAACAATATATATATATATATATATATATATATATATATATATATATATATATATACTGTATATACTGCATATGCACCACAAGCTGGATTGCATGAATTAGAAAAAAATAGATTCTGGGATGACTCAATACGTGTGGTAAGTGGTGTGGAGGATGACGAAATTGTAGTTCTGGATGCGGACTTAAATGGTCATGTAGGTGAAGCAGCTCAAGGATATGAAGAAGTAGCCTACATGGGGAACATGCATATGGTACTTACAAGAAATGAAGAAAAGGAAAGGATACTTCAGTTTGGGAAGGCAAAGAACATGACTGAGTGGCTCACATTTTTGGAAATGAGAGAGTGGGTTGATTACATACGAGTCTGGGAGAATTAACAGCCAGATAGACTAATCCTGGTCAGGAGGGCTGATAGGAGGTTGGTCAGGAATGTTAAAGTTATAGGAGACGAAGAGTATGTGCTGCATCACAAATTATTGACATGTGACATGGTGCTTATGAAGCGAGGTATGAAAAAGAGGACATGTGCACCCAGGAGGAAAATAATTATGTAAGTTAAAAAAAGCAAGCAGTAAGGGATACCTTCTATAGCGAAATGAGAAGAGTGGTGGCTAAACAGGGAGCCATTGACCGAAGTGTTAATGAACAGTACAGAACTCTCAAGAACAATCTCCTGAGAGACACTGATATAATGTGTGGATGGACAAAGGGTACCCCAAGACATAGAATAACTTGGAGGTGGGATGACGGTGTAGAAGTTGCAATTAAGGAGAAAAGAAGTCTTTTCTGGGAATGGGAAAGGGATGGTAACAGAGAGGAATACTTGGTTGCCAAGGACTGGGCTAGAAAGGAGGTTTACAGGGCAAAGTCTGCATCTCAGTGACTTTTACTTGGACACCTAAATAGTGTGGAAAGGTAGAATATGATATTTAAGGTGGCAAGTCATATGAAAAAGGAAAACAGGGATATCATACGTGAACAGCGTGTCAAGAATGATGAAGGAAAGGTAATAGTGAACAGTGAGGATATAAAAAATGCCTGGAGAGATCGTTACTGCCAATTAATGAAGGAGGAGTTTGACTGGAACAGGAAAGGCTTAGAGTCCGCAAATTCATTGTTCGGCCGTTGGCCTTCGATTGCCGCTGCTATTGTGTGTAGGACAATATACAAGAGGCAGGTGGGGAAGGGAGCAGGTGTGTCTGGGTTGATTGCTGAATTGCTAATAGCCTAAGGCGATGTAGGAGTGGGGTTATTTACTGTCTTGATAAATATGATTACTTATGGTATGAGTGTGTTGTTCAAGATGAATGACTGAAGAGTATAACTGTCACTATGTGGAAGGGGAAGGGTGATGGCCTGGAAAGACGAAATTAAAGAGGCATAAAACTACTGGATCAGATAATGAAGGTAGTGTGGAGAATTCTAGCAGGTATGATTGGAGAAAATGTGTACACTGATGAGATGCAGTTCGGGTTTATGCCAGGCAAAGGGATCAGTGATGCCCACTAAAGGCATATTCATTGTTGGACAGCTTCAGGAAAAATATACAGGAAGGAAAAGGGATCCCTACTTTGTTTTTGTTGATTTGGGGAAGGCTTTTGACAGAGTTCTTAGGGAGGTGGTGAAGTAGGCAATGGGAAACCTAGGAATCGAGGAGTGGCTAGTTAAGGTCGTTATGGCTATGTATGCGGGTGCTCGCACCCAGGTGAGGGTGAATGGAGATCTTAATGGTGAGTTTTCCATGAATATTGATGTGCATCAGGTGTCAGTCTTGAGCCTCTCGTTGTTTATCTTGGTACTTGAAACCCTCTCACTGACTTCAGAAATAGAGTTCCATGGGAGATGTTGTATGCCGATGATTTGGTGTTGATTGCAGAGAATGAAAGGGGGCCGAGGAATGACTTAGGAAGTAGAGAAATGGTATGAGGCACAAGGTCTTTAGAGTAAATGCAGATAAAACAAAAGTGATGGTATCAAAGGATGGTGGTGGTACTCTCAAAGAACAGGGAGTGTGGCCATGTTCGATTTGCCACAAGGACGTTCAAAGTATTCCATCTTGTGTAGTATTTGTGATAAATGGGTGCATAAGAGATGTAATGATATTAGAGGTACACTGCTGGATAATGCTGATATCATGAGTGTGGTGTGTCGGGGAGAGCATGTGGAGATTATCAGGCGTGAAAGGATTGATTTTGCTGGTGAGACTCTCGAGTGTATGGAAGAGACTTTTTTTTATTTGAGATACATGTGATGTGTTGCAGTTGAGGCTGGGGCTAGCTGTGTGGCTAGAATGAGGAATGGTTGGAAGAAATTCAGGGAGTTGTTGCCTCTCCTGACACTGAGTGGGCTCTCCCTCCGTCCTAAGGGATCTCTGTACACAGCATGTGTTAGTAGTGTAATGGTGTATGGTAGCGAGACCTGGGCAGCAAAGGATAAGGATATTCGTGGGCTCAAACGTACAGAAATGACAATGATTACGTGGATGTGCAGTGAGTCCTTGAGCGAGAGGCCTGGGTAGGATAGGTTTACGTGCAGAAATGACAATTATTACTTGGATGTGCAGTGAGTCCTTGAATGAGAGGCCCGGGTAGTCTAGGTTTACGATGGAAGAATTGAGAGGTAGGATGGGACTGGAGTGTATTGGCAGTATGATAAGGAGAAGTATATTGAGATGGTTTGGACACGTATAGAGGATGGGGGATAATAACTGGGTGCAGAAAGTGAAAAGTGTCAATGGTAAGGGTAAGGTTGCGAGAGGCAAACCGAAAAAGACCTGGGATGAGGTCACTGAGTGCAACTTCAGGGATAAGGGACTGAATAGGGAAGCTGCCAGAGATCAAGCGGCATTGAAAGTCGCAAGCATGATGGAGCCTTTAAATAACGAAACGAGAAACGAAACGATAATGTGTGGTGTGTGTGTGTGTGTGTGTGTGTGTGTGTGTGTGTGTGTGTGTGTGTGTGTGTGTGGCTGTGAATTGTCTCTGAAATGTCCTGTCACACCGCTGGCTATATGTATTGTAAAATCGAAAGACTTACCCCCCAGCTATGAAGCCCTATTTCTGTATGTTCAGGTTATAATATTCTTGACCTGCACATTTCAGTAATGCGCCTATGTTATTGAACTGCGATGGACAAGGAAATGTTTACGAGGTGAATCGGAGCATATTATTGTGCCCTGGTTAACTGGGCGAATGGGCACAAATGCAGCATCCATCCAGGAACCAAATCTTCACACTTTTCCCCATTCCTCGCTGAGGCGAAGCAGTGTCAAATTCAAGCAAACATTGTTTCGCTAGACGCGACCGTCCTACAAGAGCGTTTGCTTGCCTGTGGTTGATGGGAATGCTTGATCAGATGAATGGGTTGATGACCACCACCACCATCAACAACAACAACAACAGCAACAACTGCGAAGTATTATGCATATAGTACTCAAATACACCTATCACACAAGCCGTAACACAATAGTTATTTCGGATACCTCCAGATCATATGAATTTTGACGATTGTTTTCCAAAACGTTTTGTTTTCTGTTGGTTATGAACCTTTCAGTTAAAGTTGCTTAGCCGCTTTTTGTTCTACAGTATTTTAGTGACCTTGGTGTCATTTTTGTCCTTGTTACGTTGATAATAACAAAATAGTGGGATTTTTCACACAGTTGTTTTAGTTGTGTTCAGTTTTGAGTAGTTAGAGTCTCGTCTATAATATGTAGTACTCAGTGAAAACGTCACTGATTAGGTAAACTTAAAAAAAAGCATCACTTGTATAGTACTTTTTCCCACGGAAGTATAGTTCATTTTAATCTCTTATGACTGAGATGTAATTTTAAATTATGTATGTAAAATTGCAAAAATCTATAAATATTAATTATTTAATTAACTGATATATTTATTTTTATTATTATTTACTCATAAAATAATGTGACACAATATAAAATTGTAGCTCAGGACATTATAAACAATGTTTCCAAAAGGATATTAGGCACCTTTAATAACCGTATTAACTCACAGGAGGAAAAAAATCATTCTTTACTTGGGGAGTCTGAGGTGCGAACCCAGGGGTTCCCACCCTCTATAAACTCCCAGTAGTGTTGTACTAATACGCAAAATTGCACCCCCCATAAACTCTCAGTAAAGTTGTATTAATGTTCAGCATTTCGTGTTCATACGTTAAAACTGTGGCATTGTCCACCTTGGGGGCAGTCTTCCTCTTGTGGGAGAGGATATCTGATATCCTACCCAGCCTACAACATGGTCAGGTAGAGCGTCTACCAGTATGGAAAATTTAATTTTTCTTGGTTAAAACCCATGACCGTCCATGAAGGTTTTGGACAGGACCGTTGAGGGCTACCTCCACCCTACTCTCTATGGAGTGATCTCTGGGGGCCTCGCCTTGCCTAAAACATTGAAATATGAAAGATCTACCGCTGTGCAAAATTTCATGTTCTTAGTAAAAAAAAAAAAAAATGACTGTCACCCTCTGGATCCACCCCTCACCCATGTGGGATGATCATCTGGAGTCCCATCCTGCTTAAATCGTGACCGGGGTAAATTTTCAACCACTATGCAAAATCGTGTTTCAAGGTGAAAAGCTATGGTCTTGCATAATGTCTATTCTGGGGTCTCACCATGTTTATAACCTGGCGCGATTGAAGCTTTACCACTAAGTAAAATTCGTGTTCCTAGTTAAAAGATTGGGTGTGCCTAACGGGTTTGGGTGGTTCACCAGTTGATAACTGCTCCCACGGGGAATGGCCCTCAAGGGTCCCACTCTGTCTGAAACCTGGAGGAAGGTCTGCCATTATGTCAAATATTGTTTTCCTAACACTTCTCCTATAAAGACTGGACCTCGTTCTTTAAGAAAGTATTGTAATCAGTGAGTGAGGGAAGGAATCAGGAAGTTCAGGACAATCTCTACACATGGCCGTCCCCGTATTTGCAGCAAATAAATGAAAATATCTTTAATTTAAAATCACTTCCAAGAATAACAGAGTATGTTCACCCCTTCACTGTCTTAAGCTCTTTTTACATAAAAAGGCATGAGCTTCAAACACACACACACACACACACACACACACACACACACACACACACACACACACACACACAAAGTATTAAAACTCCAAGCTGACTGTTTGAGGATAAAAATAAGAGTACCGCAATTCAGTACATGGGCAGTGGACACATGAAGCGTGGAGGTGAACATATATATTGCATGACGTCCTAATACAACATGAATGAAGACGGAAGGCTAAGTGAAATAATTATTAAAGTTCTGTAGTCCTCTTGCTTCGAACCTCAGTAGAGCTGATAACATTAAAAGCTACGTTTGCAAAACCGCCACATATTCCTGTGTGTGTGTGTGTGTGTGTGTGTGTGTGTGTGTGTGTGTGTGTGTGTGTGTGTAATTCACCGGGTCGGTCAGGATCACTTGATGGTCGTGATCGTCAGCTTTTACCCTCCCGGAAGGGAGCTGAGAGCTCATATAGTCCGATCTAAGAGCAAGACTGTGACCTTCACACACGCACACACCCGTCCCCTTGCTCAAGGGGGACAGTAACCACCCACTTCGTCAGTGAAACTTTTCACAACCTGAGCGAGGCGCGAACTCCCGTCCACCAGTTGGCAAGCGGGAACGTTACCACTGCACCAGCGAGCGGTGTGTGTGTGTGTGTGTGTGTGTGTGTGTGTGTGTGTGTGTGTGTGTGTGTGTGTGTGTGTGTGTGTGTGTGTAAAACACCATATTGCAATGGTTACGTAAGACTCTGTATAACTTAAAGACAAGACAAACATACAGTATATGTTGCTGAGGATATTTCATACACTCCTCATTCGGTGGCGTCTTCACATGAGTTACGATTTACGTAAAACTTTTCAAACACTTCACCATTTATTTGTCTCATCCTGTTCATTATGTTTCTCCTGACATTAGTTTTTCAGTTTAGGGAAGTCATAATAAATTCAAATAATTTGATCCAGTCTTCATGAACCCCTCTACTGTTTAATGTCCCTCCTAACTTGATGAATATCATCCCTGGTGGTCTGAGTAACCTTTAATAATTCATCATGGTGAAGAGGTGATGTGTCACGGACAATCTCTCATATTGCCATCTTACTTCCGCCTCTTACTTGCCGTTGAGAAGCTGTTGATTCAGCAATGGTCCTCTTTCAAGGCCACATTCAGTGTCATTTTTACTCGGTCTGTTTTGAATCAGTGCAGTCTGCAAATGTCTGCGTTCTTATGTCATCATTTTTTATTTATCAGGTTTTTATTTACACAGGTTTGTGACAGGTAGTTGTGACAGGAGTTACGTATCAGGAGTAAATTAAAGCACCAGGGGCAGGTTGAGAAACTACTTCACAATGGTTTCATAATTTATTCCGCTAAGAGCTACAGTTGTCTGTTTCATATGATGTTCTTCCTGCTACTGTCGCCACCCCGAGAACAAGACAACATCACAGGGTGTTCACATGCTAGTCACCTTTCGCTAAGGTTTCAGTGAAGTTGCAAATGCTCTGATCTGGCCACAAGAGGCTTCTTAACATCTACGCTGTGCATTTCTACAATTCCTTCATACAACCAGTCATACGTAATAGCATATACATTTTCAAACAACTGGATATACATTAAGACATTTACATTACAGGTCTCCCATGGGAATATGAAATGTCTTCCAGCATAAGATGGGAAGAAAAGATTATCAAAAAGTGATTCGAATAATAGAATAATATTGATATTATGAATGAATAATACGATATAATTTTGTGAATAGCAGTTTGCCAGAATACTAAATTGTGCACTAAGTCTTAACAAAGAAATTGGTAAGTTAAAGTCATACAGTAAATGTATAGAGTAATGAGAAAAATCAACGGTGAAATCAGTATCAGGGAATAAAAGGGGTGCAATAAATGTTCACACAGAAGAAAGAGGATAATCATATCAGTTAATGATATAATGAAGAAGAGCAAAATTACTGTTAATTGTGACAACAAAGGCCAGAGAATGTTCAGGAGTAACTATATGATGGTAGTATGATTGATTACAATATTAATACGTTAGTGATAATATATATATATATATATATATATATATATATATATATATATATATATATATATATATATATATATATATATATATATATATATATATATATATATATATATATATATATATATATATATATATATATATATATATATATATATATATATATATATATATATATATATATATATATATATATATATATATATATATATATATATATATATATATATATATATATATATATATATATATATAATATAATATAATGAGGATATAAAGGAGCGTTGTGGTGTGGATGTGGACGTGATAGGAAGCGTTAGGATGAATACACTGAGGTGGTTGGCCATGTGAAGAGGATGGAGGGTGAAAGACTGACGAAGAGAGTGTATGTGAGTGCGGTGGAGGGGGGGAGAGGGAGGGGGAGCCCGAGGGTGAGATGGAGGGGTGGGGTGGAGAGGTATATGAGAGAGGGGGGTATGAGTTGGGAGCAGGGCAGTGAAATGGCGGGGGACAGGGCGACGTGGAGGCGATTTGTTTGTGGCTACCCCGAACGGGATTGAGGCGTCTGGCAATAGATAGATAGATAGATAATATTTCCAGCTTAGTTGTAAATGTAAACAAAACTTGATGGTAGATGGGGCGCCTATCATCCACTTAGTTAATGTAGGGCTACTTCAAGGTGACTCTACCCTGAGTGAGAAGCCAAAGAATTTCCAGTAAACCAGGAAATCATTTAATGCGCTGAGTGGTAACTATATAACCAAGCAATACATATTACGTGTCAATAAGTGGGTTGGCGGAGAGTTAGAGCACCTACCAATAAAACAACTAAATAAATACTGTAGACAAACAAAATGCCTCAGACCCAGATGGATTTACAGGTGACGACAATGGACCGAACAAGGGACACGAAGAGAGAATGGTAACATGGAATGTAAGGGGTGCAAATACTGTAGTAATGAAAGAGAGAGAGAGAAAGAGACTGACTATGACCAAATTGGGAGGTTAAGAGTGTGAGAGAGTGGCAGTACGGATTGGGTTTAAGTGCAGGAGTAGGTGAGAATGAGAGAGCAAAGGAGGGTGTATGCATTGTTGTGTATTAAGAGATGGATGGAGGTTATAAAAGAGTATGGATCAGCTGGTTCATGGATTGTATGGGTAAGACTGAAAGTGGGCATGTAAGTTAGGAGGACTGTGTGAGTATCTGCCCCAAATGAAAACCTTGAAAGCAGCGTGAGATATGAGTTCTGGGCAAATGTGGAAGCATGCATGGAAAAGTTTGAGAAGAGTGAGAGAGTGTTTTGAACGGAGATATGAATGGAAATGTAGGGTATGTGAAGGCGGATGGAATAGATCGTGAGCGAGGTGTGCTTGCAGAAGTGGATGGAAATGGTAGTGCTCTAGTAGACATATGTTCAGTGAGGGAATTGGTGACAACCAATACCCTCTTTAGGCACAAGAGGATCCACAGGTGTTCTTGGCGAATGATGAGATGGGTGGGTGGTGAACTAGATGAATGGGGGGCAATGAATATTTATTTGTTTGAGGGTGAGAGAATGAGAAGATATTTGCTGGATGCGAGAGTATACAGAGGCTGGGGATGTGGACTCTCTGACCGCTACATACTTGTGGTGAGAGTCAAGGTACAAATGTGCTGGATGAAAAGGAGAAAAGGGCTGGAGGAAGCAGTCCATACAAAGAGGACAGAAAAGATGCATGAATATGAAAAAAAAAAAAAAAAAAAAAAAAGGCCGGATATAAGAGGGAATTGGATGAGCGATTGGGTAGATATGATTTTGTACAGATGGGAGAGATGGAGGGTGCATACTAGGTATTCATACAAGAAATCAGTGAAACGTGTGATATGTTGTGTGGGGTGCAGGGAGAATGAAAGGGGGTGCAAGGAACAGCATAGTGGAATGGAGAGGTAACACAAGCTGCGGCACAAATGAAAGGGGCAAGCGATGAGTGGATGGAAAGTAGAGGCATGGAGGAAGTTGAGAGTCGGAATAGAGAGTTATATGTAGAGAAGAGCAGGTGAAAAGATTATTAAGAGAGGATAAAAAGAGAGTAGGTGAGGAGTTTGGAAGGAATTTGAGAGTAAAGTGGAGGAAATTTTAAAAATTGTTTTGGAAGGAGGTTAAGAGAGTAAGACAGGGTGACAATGAAGGTAGTAGGGGACTGAAATATAAAAATGGCAGATGGCTGGTGGAGAAGGGAAAAAAATAGGTGGAAAAAACACTTTAAGACCTTTTTAATCACAGACATTGAAAGTAATGCTAGTATGAGTAGCTGTGGAATGGCTGGGAGAAAGAGGGAGATAGGAAGGGACGAAGAGCTCATCAGAACAGAAGTGGTGGAATGAATGAAGAAAGTCAAAATTGGGAATGTCCCAGGAACTGATGGAGTATGTGGTGAAATACTGAAATACGGGGAAGGGAGAGTATTGGAATGGATATGGAAGATATGCATATTTTCCTGAGAAGATGGTAGAGAAATTGGGGATTGGAGTTCAGGTATATTTCTTCCTCTGTACAAAGGAAAAAGGAAGAAAGAAGTGTGTGGTAATCGTTTCGTTTCGTTTTTCGAGGCTTCCCCATGCTTGCATGCGTCGGACTTGGTCATATAATGGCGACTCTCCACGCTGCTCAATCTCTGGCAGCTTCCCTAATCAGTCCCTTATCCGTGAGTTCACTCTCAATGACTTCATCCCAGGTCTTTTTCGGTCTACCTATCGCAGCCATACCTTTAACGTTAACACTTCTCACTTTCTGCACCCAGTTATCATTCCCCATCCTCTCCACATGCCTAAACCGTCTTAATCTACCTCTCCTCATCACAACACCAATACACTCCAGTCTCATCATCGCTCTCAACTTTCCATTGTAAACCTAGCCTCCCCCAGGCCTCGCACTCAGGGATGCACTACTCATCCACATAATCATTATCATTTCTGTACGTTTGAACCTTCGAATATCCTCCTCCATTACTGCCCATATCTCACAAACATACAGCATTACACTCCTAACACATGTCCCATAAAATGATCCCTTAGCACAGAGGGAGAACCCTCTCAATGACAAGAGAGGCAACAGCTCCTTGAACTTCTTCCAACCATTCCTCACTCTAGCCAAACAGCTAGCTCCAACTCCACCTCCAGCACATAACATGTCTCCCAAATAACCAAACTTTTTCACATACACGACAGACTTACAAGCAAGATCAGTCCTTCACGCCTGACAATCTTCACATGCTCTTCCCGACACAACGCACACAAGAAATCAGCATTATCTTGTGGTCTACCTCTAATACCACTACATCTCTTCTGCACCCACTTATCACAAACACTGCACAAGATGGACTTAAGTCCCATACCCGTGTGGCAAATAGTACATGGCCACTCACCCTCTTCTTTAACAGTACTTCCACCATCCTTGATATCATTTTTTTTTTTAAATCTGCATTTTACTCTTAAGCACTTGTGCCCCATACTATCTCTCCACTTCCTAAGTCTTTCCTCCATCTCTCTTTCATTCTCTGCAATCAGCATCGAATCATCAGCAGTACTTCTTTGATTTTCCCTGGAATGATTATTGCTTCCGTGGCCGTGAGCCATCTGAGTGTGCCTTGCGCATTACGGAGGTTATTCTCTCGGGCATGGAAGCATACATTCCTTTCTCATATCCTTTGACTAATGCAAGAAAGCCTTGGTTTAATCTGGCTTGTTCTAATGCTGTCCGCAACAAGGAGAGGGCCTACAAAAGGTACCGGAGCCAACCCACCCCTGAATCACATCATCTTTACGTTTCTGCCCGGAATCGTGCTAAGTCTGTTCTTCGCTCTACTAAAAATAATTTCATCCATACTAAATGCTCTCAACTCTCCGACTCGAATTCTTCCCGCTCCTTCTGGCATCTTGCCAAAAATCTTTCTAACAACTTTACCTCATCATCCTTCCCTCCTCTTTTCTACTCTGATGGTTCTGTAGCTATTTCTTCTACTGATAAAGCAGATCTCTTCACACAGACTTTCTCCTCCAATTCTACCTTAGACGATTCCGGTGCTGTTCCTCCATCACTTCCCCCCTCTGACTTCCTCATGGCTGACATTAAAATTTCTTCAGTTGATGTATTTTCTGCCATCACTGGCCTCAGTACTAACAAGGCATATGGGCCTGATTGGGTCCCTCCTGTTGTTCTCAAGAACTGTGCTTCTGTGCTTACACCCTGCCTAGGCAAACTCTTTCGCCTTTGTCTGTCAACTTGTACCTTTCCTTCTTGCTGGAAGTTTGCTCTCATTCAACCAGTCCCAAAGAAGGGTGACCACTCCCAACCCTCCAACTATCGTCCAATTGCTTTAACGTCCTGTATTTCAAAAGTTTTCGAGTCAATTCTTAATAGAAAAATTTTAAGGCATCTTTCCTATCACAACCTTCTTTCTGATCGTCAGTATGGGTTCCGTCAGGGACGCTCCACTGGCGATCTTCTCACCTACCTTTCAGACTCCTGGTCATCCTCCTTTCGGGACTTTGGCGAAAGCTTTGCCATTGCACTTGACATCTCAAAGGCTTTCGATCGAGTCTGGCATAAATCTTTAATTTCCAAACTGCCCTCCTACGGTTTCTATCCTTCTATCTGTGCCTTCATCGCTAGCTTCCTTTCTGGTCGTTCTATAGCCGCTGTTGTAGACGGCCATCGTTCTTCTCCTAGATCTATCAACAGTGGTGTTCCTCAGGGCTCTGTCCTATCACCAACTCTCTTCCTTTTATTCATCAATGATCTTCTAAGCTGTACATCTAACCCTATCCACTCATACGCTGACGACTCCACCCTTCACCTTTCCATTCGGTTCCCGCAACGCCCATCTCAACAGTTACTTCAACAAGCAAGGGATGAGGCTGTGGCACACCTAATGTCTGATTTGGCTCGTATCTCTGATTGGGGTAAAAATAATATGGTTGTCTTTAATGCATCTAAGACTCAGTTCTTACACCTATCAACCCGACAAAATCTTCCACAGGTATACCCACTAATGTTTAATAATATTCAGCTTAATCCTGCATTATCCTTGAACATGCTTGGGGTTTCATTTACTCGGGACTTATCTTGGAAAGATCATATTACATCTCTTGTAAAATCTGCTTCCAAGAGATTGGGTGTGCTAAGCCGACTCCGCTCTTTCTTTACCCCTGCACAATTGTTGACTCTATACAGGGGTTTTATCCGCCCCTGTGTGGAGTACAACTCTCATGTGTGGGGAGGCTCCCCACATACAGCTCTTCTCAATAGGGTGGAGTCAAAGGCTTTTCGTCTCATTAACTCTCCTCCTCTTACTGACTCACTTCAACCTCTGTCTCTTCACCGTACTGTTGCATCTTTATCTCTTTTCTATCGCTACTTTAATGATCACTGCTCCTCTGAACTGTCTGCTTGCATCCCTCCACCTCTACGACGGGCGCGTAGCACCCGTCTGGCAGCAAACTCTCATCCTTTTTCTGTCCAACTCTCTAATGCAAGAGTTAACCGTTACTCCCAGTCTTTCATTTATGCAACAGGTCAGCTCTGGAACTGTCTCCCTCTGTCTGTATTTCCTGCTGCCTATGATCCCCAGTCTTTCAAACGCAGTGTGTCCAGGCATCTCAAAATGATTGGATCTTGAATTTGGCTCTATATTGTATTTTGTTTTTCTCTTGGAGGGAACTGTTACTGCGGGTTCATGGCCTTTGGTTCCTTCTTCCTCGCATTAAAAAAAAAAAAAAAATACATCTCTCACGGGAGTAAATTTCTGCAGCCATGCGAAAGGGTTTCAAGTACAATTATGAAAAATAAGGGGCTCAAGACTGACACCTAATGCACACGGACATTCACTTAAGCCTCACCACTCAACTCTCCATTCACCCATACGTGCGTGCGAGCACTCACATACATAGCCATAACCACCCTAACCAGCCATTCCTCGATCCCAAGCTTTCTCATTGATCACTTCATCATCTCTCTATGGACTCCTTTAATCGCCTTCTCCAAATCAACAAAAACAAAATACAGACCCCTTTTCTACCCCATGTATTTCTCCTATACCTGTCGAATAATGCCTATGGCATCGGTTATCCATTTGCCTGGCATAAACAAAAACGGCAACTCATCAATATTCACTCTTTCTCTAATCATACCTTCTAAAACTATGACCTTCATTATCTGGCCCAAACGCTTTTTGCCTCTATAATTTCCTCTTTTCAGGGCATCATCCTTCCCCTTGTACACATTTACAATATCACTCTTCAGCCAATCATCTGGGACAACACACTAATTTATAATCGTATTTATCAGGTCAGTAAGTAACCCCACTCCTATATCTCATGAGGCTCTTGAGCATTTCAGCAGTCAACCCTGACACACCTGCTGCCTTCCCCATCTGCATCGTGCCTATTGCCGTGCTCGCAGTAACAGCGTCAATCAAAGGCCAAGGGCCTAACACTGAATCTGCTGGCTCTAAGCCTCCCATCTGCATCCTGCCTATTGCCGTGCTCGCAGTAACAGTGTCAATCAAAGGCCAAGGGCCTAACACTGAATCTGCTGGCTCTAAGCCTCCCCTGTCTCAGTCAAACTCTTCATTCAACAACCGGTTATATTGCTCTTTCCAGGCATCTTTGACATCCCTACTGTTCACCACTACCTTTCCTTCATCATTCTTCGCACACTGCACACCTGTGATATTCCTGTTTTCCCTCTTCATATAATTTGCCACCTTAAATATCACATTCTTTCTTTCCACACTATTTAGGTTGTCAAGTGAAGTTCTCTGAGACTAAGACTTTGCCCTGCAAACCTTTTTTCTTGTCCTATACTTGGTAGCCAAGTATTCATCTTTGTTACCACCCTTTTTCAATTCCCGGAAAAGCCTTTCTTTAACTGTACCTTCTACACCCTCATCCCACCAGCAAGTTACTTATGTCTTGGTGGGGGGGGGGGGCTTTTCCATCCACACACCGAATCAGTAACTCACAGGACATTGTTCTTGAGAGTTCTGTACTGTTTAGTAGCACTTCTGTCAAGGGGTTCCCTGTTCAGCCACCACGCTACTCATCTCGCTACAGAAGGCATCCTTTCCTGCTTGGTTTATCAACTTCCACACTTTCCTCCTAGGGGCATAGGTCCTCTTTTTCACCACCCGCTCCTTAAGCACCATGTCACGTGTTAGTAACCTGTGATGCTGCACACACTCCTCGCTCCCCATAGCTTTAACATCCCTGACCAACCTCCTGTCAGCCCTCCTGACCAGGATTAGTCCATCTGGCTGTTTGTCACGGTTTTTATTTAATATAAATGCAATTAGTAAATGATAATGTTCAATAATACTGAAGACCAGGGACAATGAATTGTCTTGCTAAATCAAGCAATGATTACTTTATGCCGGCTCGCTTTGCCGATTCTCTCAGAACGAGAATTTATAAACTTTCTCAACAGTACACAGCAGAGACTAATTACTCACAATTGCTGTTTATTAGTACTGTTAGCCTCTGGAGAAAGTGACTTCATCCCTGACAGTATTAGTTATTTATAACTAATACTATTAATGACATCAGGTTCTTGCTGATGCGTTAACTCCTAGAAGGCACAATGGATTTTAAGCTTAATACAACAAGACTGGCCTAAGTACCAGTTATGAATGGCAAAGCGTTTATGCAAGCTAGGAGCTATAAGGGAAATAAGCTTAATTATGGAGAAATGAAACACGAGTTTACATTACATTAAGCTCAAAGAAAAAGAACTGTTAAATTTATTGATTACAAAGAAATAAATTTAACGTTACATTTCAAAATGAATTCAAAATAGAGATCGCACTCACTCACTCACTCAAAAGCTAAATTCTTACGCCTAGGAAAACATGCGGCGCAGCCGGCCGGCATGTGAGGGAACAGCACACTTAACTAAACTCTTAAGTCTAGGAAAACGAAAAGAAAATACTGGTCAATGTAGCGTATCACCAAGGAAGGGTGGGAGCCTGGAGAACTGTAGTCTAGTGGAGTCTGGGTGCTAGAAGACCTCTCTCACTCTCACTACTGGAGCACAGAACCACACTCCGTCGCGACAGACAAAAGACTGATTCAAATACGATGTATGGGTAATGCACAGGCCAGCAGAAAAAGGCATGGCCAACGATTGAAGCAAGCAGGGGCGAACAATAAAGAAACAATAGTATCGTTCAGTAGAGCACTTAATGACGTGCATTAGATCGGTCACTTTTGAAATAGTGACGAATGTTTTGAAAAAAGTATACCACCGAAATTGAGAGAGAAACGGTTAACTGAACGATACACAGTGAGTTTTCCACTAATAGTTCGTGGTTTCTCACAAAATGAAAATGTCGCGAATTTGATTCATGACATTATGCCCCTTCAAAATGAAATTTTTTCCTTATGGGAAAAAATTTGTGGATATATGTATATATATGTACACATCCTAACTCAGTCACACAAGATTCACAGTGTGGTGTGTGTGTGCTATCCTGCTACAGGAGAAAATCACTATCGCCAATGAGCGTAAAAACCTCGTATTTACGTTAATAGAGGCAAGCTTGAGGGAAAAAACTCCTTGACGATGGTGAAAATCCTGTACTCAGGTCAAACTGAGCGAAAGTTCGCTACATTTACACTGACAACTAATTGTTGTGTAGCGTGGTGTATTTGATACACGGTGTAGGTGTGACAGTTGTAGTGTAATTGTACCTACGTGTAAAATGACACAGTAAATATTAATAATATGGCGACGACAAAGGCAGAGGAGAAGAGGCAGCAGCGTGCGGCAGACGATCAGCTGGCCCACACAGCAAAACTGCTACACCCATCACTGTACCTGCAAAATCAATTAAGATGGAGCATCAAAAGTGTCAATGAGACAAAAATTCTTATTACAATTACTCTCTCTGCCTAGTAATCAGTACATGCTACGAAAGGTACGCTCTAGCTGAAAAATACGAGTGACAGCCTAAGCTTCGTACATTCGAGGTCGCCATTAATTTATTAGGTACATTAACCCTGCTGTGGATGTCACTGCTTGCATTGCGCAGTTGACCCTTGTGTGGTGTGATGCGGTGAGGATCTGTCCGTTCTCCCCTTTGGGGCTAAGATGCGAATGAATGTGTTTGAATGGATGAGTAAATGGAGAGTGAGTCGTCCTGTCTCGGCTACCTCCCTTTCCTTGGGGGAAGCAGCCTAGGTATATAGATAGATAGATAGACATTAACCAGGAAACGTAGTCCCTGGACGCCGTTGGTCTCGAGGACTCGTGTAGTTTACTGGTTAGAATTAACTCTACACTTACGATTAGTGTCAGCTAGTTGAGAATCCTTATGCAAACTCGGGCTCGTGTGTCCTCAGACACAGCCTCGGACTGCACACAGGTCCTCAACCTCTGCCTTAACCTAGTGCCTATATTAATATTGGGGAGCTGAGAATCCTTGTGCAAACTCGGGCTCATGTGTCCGCAGACACAGCCTTGGGTCACCTCTGCGGGGTTCTCTCTCGAACTTCCCCATTAACCTACAGTACTTATATTAATATCGGGGAGCAGAGAATCCTTGTGCAAACTCGGGCTCGTGTGTCCACAGACACAGCCTCGGACTGCACACGGGTCCTCAAACTTCCCCCCTTTAACCTAGAGTACACATGTATATACAATATCGGGGCAGCTGAGAATCCTTACGCAAACTCGGGCTCGTGTGTCCGCAGACACAGCCTCGGGTCACCTTTGCGGGTTCTCGAACTTTCCCCCCTTAACTTACGGTACATATGTATGTACAGGCCCTGGACATACTGTGTCCTGTGGGGCCAATGGGAGAGACGTCAGGTCTGCACCCACTTCACCACTACCCTGTCTCTCAACTGACTCAGAGATTACAGGTGTGGTTACAAACGGCGCAGGAAGGACATGTCCCTGACTGGTGTTACATGGACACACATTGCAGGAACACACAAAACTATCTATGTCTCGTCCCATCCCTGGCCAGAAAAAGTCAGCTCAGATACGGCCCTGGGTCTTCCTTTTGCCCAGGTGACCTCCTGAGACTGAACAATGACCCCAGTGTAACACTGCTAGGTGGTACTTGGCGGGAACGACAAACTGCAGTCGAACCTCGCCCTCGAATGTTCGTGACTCAAGGTAGAACCGTCCTTGTTTACGAAGGAACTTGGCTCGATCTCCCCGTGAATACTTTATCACTCTACCCTTTTGTTTCTTTCGCACGGCAGCAAGTGTCGGGTCAGAATGTTGTTCTTGAACAAGTTGGCTACACATCAGATCTTGCGGTGATTCAATGGTCACTGGAGTGACAGTCTGGAGCCTCAGCGATGGCTCGTGTTACTGTAGCCAAAGTCTGAGTAGTGTCATCTTCGGTGCAACTATCCCTGACACCAGGAATATTGCCTATAATCAGGTCAAATAAAGATTCTGGCATGACAACTGCGAGTGTCCTGCCAGTATAGAAAGGAGATGCCACCTGGATACATGACTCAGGGAACAATCTCACTGATCCATCAATAAGGTTTGCATGGATCTGTCGACCTGTGTACTGCTCAGGCCGAACTAAACTCTGCTTGACAGAGCAACCTGAGGATCCATTATCTCTCAGGACCTTCACAGGAATGCCTCCCACAAACCCTGGCTGAACAAGGAAGGTACTGTCACCTGTGGGAGGGCCTGTGGAGGAAGCAACTAGCCGCTCATGAGGCTGCTGAATAATTGATGCGGCAAACATTGTGCCTTGTGAATTAGATACTTGAGGGGTCGTACTCACTGCCTGTGGAGATGGAACATTGGCCATCTGTGGAGGGGAGTTCACTGTCACTGTGGGACTAGTGAACTGTGGGGGAGTACCCGTACTGGTAGGGACGTGACCACCGTGCTGCTGCTGAGGAATGAAGGCTGCGTTTGCTTCCTGCCTCCTATTCACTTGAGCTGGTGGTGAAAAGGACGGTCCTAACGATCGGTTGCATGGCTGATACTGCTGCTGGTTAGGGTACCTGTTGTACCTCTTCCACTCAGGTTTCTGAGTGTTTTGCCCCTGGTCCTTCCACTGCGGTTTTGGACCTTGACCATTATTCTGAAAATGGCCTTTTTGCTGGGGTTGTCTGAGACGGTTTCCCAGATTTATCAGGTTTCCTGTTCCAGGTATACTGCTTGCGAGTTTGATACCCGTATGCAGTGAAATATGCGTCAGCATTTTCCACCATTTGGCTGGCATCTTTCACCTGGCAGATCTTAAGCTGTGCTATGAGTTCAGCAGGCCACGACCTCTCTAGCTGTGTAAGCAGCATAAGGTCAATTATCCCCTCATGCGTGGAAGGAGTTTCATCTTTCTCCATGCACTCACCTAAGTAAGCAGTGAGACGGTCGAGGAACTGAACAGCTGTCTCCTTGTCTTGGAGACGAGCTCACATGAACTGAACCTTGGCGATGTCTACTGTGAGACCATACGCCTTAATGAGTGCAGCTTTCATCATCTCATACGTGAGATTGTCTCCACGAATTCAGTGGAGAATATCGAGGGCAGGGCCCTCAAATAAACTAAGAAATTGGAGCCGCTTAGCTGCCTCATCCAGTTGATACATGTCTGCCATGTCCTCAAAACGAGCTATGTACGGCTCGATTCGCTCGCCTTCCTTGTATGAAGGAATCTTGATGCGTGGGGTCGCCAGGACATGTGCAGGCAGAACGCTCGTGGAGCTTGGACCAACTGCACCAGACGTGTCTGAAGCCAAGGAATCTCGTTTGAGCTTCAGCACTTCAAGTTCATGTTTTTCGCGTGCTTCTCGCTCAGCACGTTCGTGTTCTCGTTCTCTCTCGCGTTGTTCACGCTCATATTCGCGTTGTTCTCGCTCTTGTTCAAACTCGAGTTCGCGTTGTTTTTGTTCGTGTTCGCGCTGGTCTCGCTTGTGTTCGCGTTGGATTCTACGCTCTTCACGAGCATCTTTCTCACGTTCTTGCTCGTAATTAAACCGTGAGAGAACGTAGCTTTGAATTTTTTCTGGGTCTGTGTGGCCCATATCTTTAGCTTCCTGTATGTAGACACTGGCTGCCATGATGCTAGCTCAATCTAAATAACTAGCGACTCAGTACTGACTGCGATTTTTTTTTTTTTTTTTGCATAGAGAAATGCCAATAATAAAAAATAAAGAATATAGGCACAGGTTAGTGGTGACCAGTTTTATCTAATTAAACTCATAAAGAAAGAAACTAAACAAACAACTGACTGTCAAAACTATTATGTAAATTAATGAAAATGAATCAATTATCACCAGTAAGGTAGTGCCTATAGACTTTAATGATAAATACCTAAGTATGAACGAGTGAGTATTATCTCGTGAATAGCTTTAGAGCTAGGAGTTAATATCCTGGAATTAGGTCGCCAATTGTCACGGGTTTTTTTAATATAAATGCAATTATTAAATAATAATGTTCAATAATACTGAAGAGCAGGGACAATGAATTGTCTTGCTAAATCAAGCAATGATTACTTTATGCCGGGTCGCTTCGCCGATTCTCTCAGAACGAGAATTTATAAACTTTCTCAACAGTACACAGCAGAGACTAATTACTCACAATTGCTGTTTATTAGTACTGTTAGCCTCTGGACAAAGTGACTTCACCCCTGACAATAAATAACTAATACTATTAATGACATCAGGTTCTTGCTGATGTGTTAACTCCTAGAAGGCACAACGGATTTTAAGCTTAATACAACAAGACTGGCCTAAGTACCAGTTATGAATGGCAAAGCGTTTATGCAAGCTAGGAGCTATAAGGGAAATAAGCTTAATTATGGAGAAATGAAACACGAGTTTACATTACATTAAGCTCAAAGAAAAAGAACTGTTAAATTTATTGATTACAAAGAAATAAATTTAACGTTACATTTCAAAATGAATTCAAAATAGAGATCGCACTCACTCACTCACTCAAAAGCTAAATTCTTACGCCTAGGAAAACATGCAGCACAGCCGGCCGGTATGTGAGGGAACAGCACACTTAACTAAACTCTTAAGTCTAGGAAAACGAAAAGAAAATACTGGTCAATGTAGCGTATCACCAAGGAAGGGTGGGAGCCTGGAGAACTGTAGTCTAGTGGAGTCTGGGTGCTAGAAGACCTCGCTCACTCTCACTACTGGAGACAGAACCACACTCCGTCGTGACAGACAAAAGACTGATTCAAATACGATGTATGGGTAATGTACAGGCCAGCGGAAAAAGGCGTGGCCAACGGTTGAGGCAAGCAGGGGCGAACAATAAAGAAACAATAGTATCGCTCAGTAGAGCACTTAATGACGTGCATTAGATCGGTCACTTTTGAAACAGTGACGAATGTTTTGAAAAAAGTATACCACCGAAATGGAGAGAGAAACGGTTAACTGAACGATACACAGTGAGTTTTCCACTAATAGTTCGTGGTTTCTCACAAAAGGAAAATGTCGCGAATTTGATTCATGACACTGTTCATTCCTCCAGACTCGTATGTTGTCAACCTACTCTCTCTTTTCCACAAATGTGTGTCACACAGTCATGTTCTTTGCCTCCCCAAACTCAAGTATCCTTTCCCTTTCCTCATTTCTTGTACGAACCATATGCATGTCCCTCATGTACGCAACTTCATATCCTTGAGCTGCTTCACTTACATGACCATTTAAGTCCCCTCCCACACTACGATTTCATCATCCCACCATACCACTAATTACAGGTATTAAGTTATCCCAGATTCTGTCGTTCTCTACCTTATCCAACCTTCCTGAGGAGCATACGCCGATATAAATTAAATAATTATTCCACCGAACAAAATTTTCCCTCCTATTATCCTTTTACTTACTCTCATTATATTCATGACATATTCTATCCCTTTCTCGTTAACCAACACACCCACACCACCATATCCATCCGCCCTACCCTGCCAAAATAATTTGTAACGACAATCCCTCTCGGCAAGCATTCTGGCTGATCCTCTTCTATATCTACTTTCACACATCCAACATTCACCCACCTGATACTCAACGCCTCACCTACTTCCCCAGCTCTACCCCTCAAACTTCACACATCCCATGACGTAACTACGATCCTCTTGGGCGATTTAGTTTCCTCAGGCATGCTTTGATTCCCTTTCTTTTTTGCCATAATGTGTAGAAATAACGGGGAGAGGCAGACCACAAGCCCCACCTACCCGCACAGTCCCAAGTTCAGGCATTGTTATACCCAACCTAAATTTCAGAAGACATTTGCCTATAGTAGGACTCGCGCACGTTTGCGGCTGTGGTGTAGCCCGCACCTGTGTACAATGGTGCCACGTTTCCCCAACTTACGATGTGAAACGGAAGCTATTTATGTACAAGGCATCACAAATTCGATAAATTCAGATGAATAAAACTTAAAATTGTGTATTTTGATGAATGAATCAACAGTAATCTTATTATGCATAAAATATTTATACAGTAACACAGAAACATGGCATACATATTGTACAGTGTTGCTAAAAGAAATTGTAGTCACTTTTAATGGTTTTTAGTGTTAGTTTTAGGGTGGGTAATAATATCACAGTTATAGATATAAGATAATGAGCCTGAAAAAAGAAGAAATATGCCAATATCCAAAGTAAAAGAAATAATTCATGTAATTCTTGTGAGTGGCAACACTTACACACCCTTTCTGGCCTAAGGTAAAGTACGTACCTCCGTAGACCCAACCATAGCTTGTACAGGTGTTGCTAGGGAAAAATGCTCACATTTACCGGCTTTTACCATAATTTTAAGGACGAGGAATAATCACATTTATAATCATAAGCTAATATGTAGGACCGAATAGTAGGCATATGCCAATACCGAAGTAAAAAAAAAAAAAAAAAATTATTCACTCGCGAGCGGCAACACTTCCACACCCAGTCGGTGAGAGAGCGAGAGAGAGAGAGAGAGAGAGAGAGAGAGAGGCAGGAGAGGGGCATGCATTGAATGCATTGCCGGCATCACTAAATATAACAAAACCAAATTAACAAATGAAAGCACAATTATAAATAACTTATAAAAGAATCAAAAGTACTCAGGGTGGCTCACATTTCCCGCCAGGAGAGAGAGAGAGAGAGAGAGAGAGAGAGAGATAACGGTATAGAAAACGTGGCAACACTGTACACAGGTGCGGGCCACACCACAGCCGCAAACGTAGGCGAGTCCTACTATAGCGCAACAGAACAGTATATAATTAAGCCTAGAAATGGGATGATGGAGACAGACATTGTTAACTGATTACATCTCTAGAGGAAAAGAAGATAACCGGGGTGGAAATTTAACATATACTAGGTTGAAAGAGGTGGATTCAAAATGAACGTGGGAACAGAATGGTTTAGGAGAGGCAGGGAATCTAATTACCCATAAAATGCCTACTGCTCCCTTTAACCTGTATACTACTATGATGTCCTTTTTCTTCTTCATTTATCGAGTGACGATTCGAACAGCAGGTCGGAAGGGTCACATATGATATTTATCAACTTCTTCGTTATGAGAGAGCTCAAATTAGCGTTCAGATCACGGATGTCAATTGCGAGAATAACACGACAGTGACATCATCGGACTTAAAGAGGTTAATGGAAGAGAGAATGATAAAGTACCATTTGCACAGTGTGTACATAAAGGAAAAGTATAACAATTTCTTGGATTTAAGATCTTATATGTTACTTCTTCAGCCCCATGTGTACTTCAACACGTAGTGCGCTCATTGTCTCTCCTAAGGCGTTTACACAAATTGTGTTGATAGTAAATGATATTAGCTGTCTCTGTATGCTGTCAGGCGGCATCGCGTATGGGGGAGCCTTGACAAGAGATCACGCAGGAGTTTCTGTTGCTACTCTGTAACAACCTCTCTACTCACAACACACCACTCTCCCTTGCACATACAGGTATAATAATTCCACAAGAGAATGCTATTACGCTGAATCCAAAATAGATTGAAAGGAAGAGACGTTGCAAATGTTAAAGAGCCGACTAAGTTGAGGGGAGCACTATTCATAGTATCACAGTTGAATGCACAGTGAGGTAGAACAAGGTACAGTATCTTTTTGTTTATTTTATCGTTGACCAAGGCCATTTCTATTTTAGTCACGCTGCTTCCAAACGATTTACTTAACTTTAGAAAAACTTTACGCTTGTTATAAAATAACCCTCACTAATTGCAATAATATAAATACGAATTTGAGTTAAAGGGGTTAAGATGTTTCTACTACATGTGATCTTGATGAATGGGCACCTAATCGCACAAAAGGAACAAGGTAATCGAACCATAAATGGATACATTGGTCATAAAGAGAAATAACTGCGGGGAGAATGGAGACGAGCTGGGATCTAAATTTTCCACTTCGCGTCTTCAAGCTGGAGTAAATTTTATTTTTTTTACCAGGCTACCTCCAGATAATTATATTCTTCTCTAGATGAGATGCCTAGTATTCAAGGTCAAATAAACAGTGTTTCTCTTTCTTCCTGTTTCAATTTTCATGAAGGTGAATTAAAATGTTTACATAAAGTACAACTGTGCTATAAGAATATGTCACTGATCCCACGAATAGAAGGGGGTAAACTGTAACTGAAGAAACATTTGGCTCATTCTTATTGTATCTTCTAAAAAAAAATAAAAAAAAAAAAGCTTGATAAAAGAGCCAGGTAGAGAAATGGTTTCGTTTTGTGCGAGTGTTTTTGTCTCACTGGCATTTATTAAGCTTAGATCATAACCGTTACTAATGGCATAGACTGGTCCCCATCCTTTTAATGTTCTCGATTAATATAGCCTAGAGAGAGGGTGATGTGGGCCTGGCTGTTATCGTTTTTATAAGGAGTAATTTCAAGTGTAAATTCCTTTCCTAAAAAATTGCCCTTCTGTGCTGACACCCTGTTTAGATAATCTATCTATCTATTGCCAGACGCCTCAATCCCGTTTGGGGTGGCCACAAACAAATCGCCTCCAAGTCGCCCTGTCCCCCGCCATTTCACTGCCCTGCTCCCAACTCACACCCCCCTCTCTCATATACCTCTCCATCCCATCCCTCCATCTCATCCTCGGTCTCCCCCTCCCTCTTCCACCCTCCACCTCACTCACATACACTCTCTTCGTCAATCTTTCACCCTCCATCCTCTCCACATGGCCAAACCACCTCAGTGTGGTTTAGATAAACTTGTTCGTATTGGTCTGACAACTTGTAATTTTTCCCTCTTGTTAAATGCTAAGTTTCATTAGTTTATCCTGTCCCGAACAGGGGCGACTGTTCCCAGCCCTATCATTCTCACCTATTTGCTTTAATAGCTTGTATTTTTAAAGTCTTTGAATCTGCCCCTAGCAGGGAGACTGCAAAGTATCATTCCTCTCATAACCTTTTTCTGAGCGTCATTATTAGTTCCGCCAGGGGTGCTCCACTGGCGATCGTGTCACATTTCTTTATGATTCTTAGTCATCTTCTTTTCCGAACTTTGGTGAAACCTTTATCTCAAAGGCTTTTGACTGAATCCGGCACAAATATATAATTTCCTAACTGCCATCTTAAGATTATTATCCAAGTATATGCGCCATGTCTCTACAATGCTTCCTTTCTGGTCGCTCTGTACCTGCTATTTAGGAGACCACTGTCCTATTTCTAAGCCTGTCAGTAATGGTGTTCCTCAAGATTTTGTCCTATCACCAACTCTCTTCCTTCCATTTCTCAATGATATTTTGAACTTTACTTTTAACCCTATCCCCTCCTAGGGGGAGGCGGTGGCTTAATCGGTAGAGAGCTGCTGTTTGCAGATGATACTGCACTGGTGACTGATTCAGAGGAGAGATTGAGACAGTTGGTAGAGGAGTTTGGAAGGGTGTGTGAAAGAAGGAAATTGAAAGTAAATGAGAATAAGAGTAAAGTGATGAAGTGTACGAGGTTGATAGATGGTAGGGGGATGAATATAGTTTTGAATGGTGAGTTGCTTGAGGAGGTAGATTGTTTTAAATATCTAGGGTCACATGTTGCTGTGGATGGAAGAATAGATGCAGATGTGAAGTTTAGAATACATGAAGTAGGAAAGGTGCTGGGAGGAATGAAAAAAGTGTTCAAATGTCGTTCGCTTAGAATGGATATAAGAGAAGGCTGTATGAAATACCCCCGCTAATATCAATACACCAGTCCTGTATGAGGGTGTTGTGGTACCGACTGCGTTATATGGGGCTGAAACATGGAATATAGGTGTAGCAGAGAGGAAAAGTTTGAATGTAATGGAGATGAGGTGTCTGAGGAGTATGTGTGGAGTGACGCGTATGGATCAGGTGCGAAATGATGAAGTGCGAAGGAGAACTGGAGTTGTTCGGGAGATGGCTGGTAGAGTTGAGCAGAGGGTGTTGCGATGGTTTGGGCATATGGAGAGAATGGATAATGAGCGATTGGTGAAAAAGATAACTAGATCTGATGTGAGAGGTGTAAGGCTGAGAGGAAGACCACGAATAGGATGGACGGACAGTGTGAAGAGAGAGCTGGATGCGAGAGGGATGTCTGTTGAGCAAGGAAGAGTGGCTGTGCGTGACAGAAATAAATGGAGAGAAATTGTGAATGAATAAGTGATGACGCAGCCCTGAGGGGATATTCTCCCGCATTTGGTCTGATCAGCTAGTCAGGTCAGCTGCGGGTAAGGGAATGGGTCTGTTATGATGTGGCAGGGGTAAACCAGTTCTGCTGTCGGGCCCTGCTGTGGATGTCACTGATTGCATTGCGCAGTTGACCCTTGTGCGGTGTGGTGTGGTGAGGATCTGTCCGTTCTCCCCTTTGGGGCTAAGATGCGAATGAATGTGTTTGAATGGATGAGTAAATGGGAAGTGTGTCGTCCTGTCTCGGCTACCTCCCTTTCCTTGGGGGAAGCAGCCTAGGTATATAGATAGATAGATAGACTTTTAGCCCTATCCTCTCATATGCAGTTGAGTCCATCCTTTACATTTTCACCATCTTCTCTCAGCAACGGTCACAGTAACTGCCCAGACAGTCACGGTATTAGGCTGTGGCACGCTATTATCTGACTCTGAAATAATTCTGGCGTTTAAAATACATTTCTAATGCATCAAAAACTCAGTCCCTACATCTAACGACCCATCAAAATCATAGAATATCCCTTAAACTGTAGTTAGCGCAGTTCTTCATTATCTCTTAATATCCTTATAAATTCTTTTTCCCTGGGACCTACATTGGATCGGTAAAAACAAAACAAAACAAAAACTTATAAATCTCTTTTCAAGAGATACGGTATGCAAAGCCGACTCACCGTTTTCTCTACACCTGCTTAGCTGTTGTCTTTGTACTGGGATTTTATTCCTACCGACAAGGATGCATAGTCGGGTCAAAGGTTTTTTCTCTCTGCTCCTCACTGACTCCACTTAACCTTGCTCTTCGACACAGTGTTGAATCTATATCTAATTGCAACCTCTTTTTAAGTGGCTAGTAATTTCACGTTTTTTTTTATTCTCATTACATGAATTCAAATATTGGCATGTAGGCGAGGAAGATCAGGTTTTGTATATATATCACAACCGTCTTAAGTTTCGCTTATTGTCTGACATCGGTTTCAGTGATATGAATATCATCTGAGTTGACCCAGGATAAAATCTCTGAGTGACATCCTTCACTATAAAGTAGTAGTGAGTTTTACGCCAAGTATCCCTTTTTTGGATGAGGGCTAAGGCGTTGCCCCTGGGTAGAGGACTTTGGTTTGGAGCGTGTAGCATTTTATGACCGGATGCCCTTCCTGATGTCTACCAATGACCCTTGGGTGGATTCGATCCTCCGACCCTTCGGTCAGAGCGGAGCGCTCTAACCCACTGGGGTTAATCGAAACAGTTGCTAGTTCAAGTGATTTATTGGGGATATGTAATGTAAACAGATGAACTATATTCACTTCAGTAGTGTATACTGCATTCCAAGAGTGACTGTGGAGGCGGGAGTAAGGCGTGGGAGTCTAGGTCTGCTATATGCTAAAGGCCTTTCATAACTCCCCTTTATCCCGTGTAGTGTGGGTGGGAGAGTAATGATGGAGGCAGGCGGCAGTAATATTAGCACCGAGAAATTAGTGTCTTTGTGTTGATCCCCAACTGTAACTCAGGATTACCGCCCCCCCTCCTTCCGTCATCCAGACACCGCCCACCTAATCCTGAGAGAGAGAGAGAGAGAGAGAGAGAGAGAGAGAGAGAGAAAGAGATGGGGGGGATGAGAAAAGAGAAGAGGCAAAGTGGAGGAGAAAGGGAAAAGTAGGTAAAGAGAAGACTTGAGAAACATGGTAGATGGGAGAGAAAGTGAACATGAGGACGGAGAGAGACGAGGATAGATTTCGGTGTGAAAGAGAGAAGAGGAAAGGACAGCTGAGAAGGAGTTAGAAAGCAAAGTGTGGGAAAATGGTGAGGGTATATTTGAGGAAAAGAAAGGAATTATGGAGAATGGTAAGAATGGCCAAAGAGGGCGGCCAGGGTAAGAGAAAGAGAAATGTGAACGGTGGTATGGAAGATTGAGATGCATGATTAAAAGCAGACGAAGAAGACAAAAATATTAAGCATGTTTATTGACAACAAAGTACAACGGAACTACAGTACTATTAGTGAGGTGTTGGGGATCATGAGCAGCAAAAGGTACTGGCCAGTTGGTGTACTTATAACATTTCTATTTGCTATTGTTTTTTCGTGGAATGTGTTGGGTTATACATAAAGTCAAGATTTTCCAGACTCTTAAAAAAGTAAACGGTACAATGATCACGGAAGGCTGGTGGCGCAGTTTGTTGCTGTGGTGGTGGAGATGTACACCCACGCACCAAAGTTTCTGTACCCCGCTGGGTGGAAGGAAGTGGAAGTCAGTGTTAGAGAGAGGGCAAGCGAACGGACAACCCTGAGTGGTAGTTTGTTACTGAGCTACGAGACGAATGGTGAGAAACCGAATGACACTGGATTCGAAACATTGCCATGCTATTCACCTGCAAAACATTATGCGTTTGTAACACCCACATCATATATTATAACATAGACTACTATGTTATCATGGAGTCCTGTGAAACTGGTCCAGACACGACACATCTTTTTCAGATCCACTTCATACAAATAAAGCACCGAGCCTGCTGTAAATAAGCTGCGACTGGTCATTACCACTGCACTGATAATTTTTGCGAATATGTTATTCCTGGACTGTCTGTAACTATAATATAAAATGATTGTGAATTGAATACTGATTTCCACAGTAGCTGTGAGGATGGTTATAAACGTTAAAACTATTATATGTGGACGAATAAACCACATTGTGATGGGCAGCGGAGAGCATTCGCCAACAATTAACTATAACCAGATAAAATTAGAAGCAAACTACACAAAATATTATGAGGCAACGAAGATACAGCTATTGTATCTTGCTCCCCCTCGTTATCCAGGCATTCACTGTTGCTGTACCTCATACGTGCATTCTTTTCCTTCAGTCGCTGGCTCTACTATTACTCTTACTTCCCGGTATCCTCTTACTGCGAGCCGTCATATTCTTTAGGGGGTTTCTAGTTGTCCGCTCCTATAACCGCTACTGTATTACATTATTCGTCACATCATCACTCCCACATAAACAACCATAACACAAGATTCCTGAATCTGTTGCCTTCATTATTGGCACTGCCTTGCCAAAAATCTTTCTAACAACTTTACCTCATCATCCTTCCCTCCTCTTTTCTACTCTGATGGTTCTGTAGCTATTTCTTCTACTGATAAAGCAGATCTCTTCGCACAGACTTTCTCCTCCAATTCCACCTTAGACGATTCCGGTGCTGTTCCTCCATCACTTCTCCCCTCTGACTTCCTCATGGCTGACATTAAAATTTCTTCAGTTGATGTATTTTCTGCTATCACTGGCCTCAGTACTAACAAGGCATATGGGCCTGATGGGGTCCCTCCTGTTGTTCTCTAGAACTGTGCTTCTGTGCTTACACCCTGCCTAGGCAAACTCTTTCGCCTTTGTCTGTCAACTTGTACCTTTCCTTCTTGCTGGAAGTTTGCTCTCATTCAGCCAGTCCCAAAGAAGGGTGACCACTCCCAACCCTCCAACTATCGTCCAATTGCTTTAACGTCCTGTATTTCAAAAGTTTTCGAGTCAATTCTTAATAGAAAAATTTTAAGGCATCTTTCCTATCACAACCTTCTTTCCGATCGTCAGTATGGGTTCCGTCAGGGACGCTCCACTGGCGATCTTCTCACCTACCTTTCAGACTCCTGGTCATCCTCCTTTCGGGACTTTGGCGAAAGCTTTGCCATTGCACTTGACATCTCAAAGGCTTTCGATCGAGTCTGGCATAAATCTTTAATTTCCAAACTGCCCTCCTACGGTTTCTATCCTTCTATCTGTGCCTTCATCGCTAGCTTCCTTTCTGGTCGTTCTATAGCCGCTGTTGTAGACGGCCATAGTTCTTCTCCTAGATCTATCAACAGTGGTGTTCCTCAGGGCTCTGTCCTATCACCAACTCTCTTCCTTTTATTCATCAATGATCTTCTAAGCTGTACATCTAACCCTATCCACTCATACGCTGATGACTCCACCCTTCACCTTTCCATTCGGTTCCCGCAACGCCCATCTCAACAGTTACTTCAAGAAACAAGGGATGAGGCTATGGCACACCTAATGTCTGACTTGGCTCGTATCGCTGACTGGGGTAAAAATAATATGGTTGTCTTTAATGCATCTAAGACTCAGTTCTTACACCTATCAACCCGACAAAATCTTCCACAGGTATACCCATTAATGCTTAATAATATTCAGCTTAATCCTGCATCATCCTTGAACATGCTTGGGGTTTCATTTACTCAGGACTTATCTTGGAAAGATCATATTACATCTCTTGTAAAATCTGCTTCCAAGAGATTGGGTGTGCTAAGCCGACTCTGCTCTTTCTTTACCCCTGCACAATTGTTGACTCTATACAGAGGTTTTATCCGCCCCTGTGTGGAGTACAACTCTCATGTGTGGGGAGGCTCCCCACATACAGCTCTTCTCAATAGGGTGGAGTCAAAGGCTTTTCGTCTCATTAACTCTCCTCCTCTTACTGACTCCCTTCAACCTCTGTCTCTTCGCCACACTGTTGCATCTTTATCTCTTTTCTATCGCTACTTTAATGGTCACTGCTCCTCTGAACTGTCTGCTTGCATTCCTCCACCTCTACGACGGGCGCGTAGCACCCGTCTGGCAGCAAACTCTCATCCCTTTTCTGTCCAACTCTCTAATGCAAGAGTTAACCGTTACTCCCAGTCTTTCATTTATGCAACAGGTCAGCTCTGGAACTGTCTCCCTCTGTCTGTATTTCCTGCTGCCTATGATCTCCAGTCTTTCAAACGCAGTGTGTCCAGGCATCTCAAAATGATCGGATCTTGAATTTGGCTCTCTATTGTATTTTGTTTTTCTCTTGGAAGGAACTGTTACTGCGGGCCATGGCCTTTGGTTCTTTCTTCCTCGCATAAAAAAAAAAAAAAAAACTTTTTACCCCTGATTGTGTCTAATTTCCCTCACAATACTATTACTGCTATTCCTACTCGTATTCCACTATAAATCTGTATAATAATACCTATGATTGTCCTTATGTGTGTGTATCTGCTAACCACATTTTCCCTGTCCCACAGTCGACAAATCGTCACTTACCTTCCTTACTGCTGCCCCTATCTCTCAGCCACCATCGACCTTACTCCTCCCCCACTCCGACACCACACTACCCCTCATCTCATCACTGGACCACCAAACCTGTTGTCCACCCTTTTACCGGTGAATATACGTGGTATATATGCATTAATAATATTTATTATAATAATAACAACAAGAACATAGATGTGTAGTGTTTCTAACATTACATATAAAAGCTGCAAACCCAAAACGTGCCTATATTTCTTAGCACTGATATATTAACCAAAGAACCGACCAGAGACTGTTCTTATCATTACCACTGGACCTTCACTATAGCACTTCTCCGTGGTAATACAACCCATTGTAGTCCTTTGTGGGATCACTACAGCTGTTTGGGAAAAATAACATGGTGCACGACATGCCTAAAACCCACTGAATTACACATTTGATGTTTTTCTGACATTAAGTATTGTGAGGGAAATTAGACACAGTCAGGGGAAAAAGGAGGGTTAGTAGTGGCAGTGCCAATAATGGAGGTAACAGAGTCAGCAATCTTGTGTTACGGTTGTTTATGTGGGAGTGATGATGTGACGAATAATTTAATACAGTAGGAGTTATAGGACCGGACGACTAGAAACCCCCTAAGGAATATGACGGCTCGCAGTTAGAGTAATAGAAGAGGCAGAGACTGAAGGAAAAGAATGCACGTATGAGGTAAAGCAACAGTTAATGCCTGGATAACGAGGCGGAGCAAGATGCCATAGCTGTATCTTCGTTGCCTCATAATATTTTGTGTTGTTTGCTTCGAATTTTATCTGGTTATAGTTAATTGTTGGCGAATGCTCTCCGCTGCCAATCACAATGTGGTTTATTCGTCCACATAAAATAATTTTAACATAACCATCCTCACAGCTACTGTGGGAATCAGTATTAAATCCATAATCATTCAGTGATTCTCTATTATAGCTATAGATAATCTAGGAATAATATATCCACAAGAATGATCAATGCAGTGATAATGACCAGTCGCAGCTTATCTACAACTGGCTCGGTGTTTTATTTGTATGACGAGGATCCGAAACAGATGGGTCATGTCTGGACCAGTTTCACAGGACTCCATGATAACGTAGTAGTCTATGTTATATGCTGTGTATGTTACGAACGCATAATGTTTTGCAGATGAATAGCATGGAAATGTTTCGAATGCAGTGTAATTAGGTTTCTCACCATTTGCCTCGTAGCTCAGTCCCAAACTACCAGTCACTGTTGTCCGTTCGCCTGCCGTTTCTCTAACCTCGACTTCCACCGGGGGGGGTACAGAATCTTTGGTGCGTGGGTGTACAGTACATACCCAGATTTGGTTGCAGCAGCTTCCATTTTCATTTTAATGATGAGAGACGGGAAACATTCAACTTACACCAAGTTACGCAATAATGGATGAATATTTAGTATTTTCATTCACCTAGTAACTAACTTCTTGTAAATGAGCTACTGACGGTGTTTCGTTGAAGGTGCCCGCACCCGAAGCGTTTATAATGATTAGAGTGAATTGAGAGAGAGAGAGAGAGAGAGAGAGAGAGAGAGAGAGAGAGAGAGAGACGGGGGGTGGGGGATGGACGTGGAGAGAACAACAGAGAAAAAAAAGAGATCGAGGAAGGGATGAAGGGATCCGGTTGATGGAGGAAAATTAAAGTTTAGAAAGAGAAGGAGAGGAATTCTGTGTACAGATGGCCTGGAGAGAGAGAGAAAAAAGGGGGAGGGGATCATTCAATAATACGTGACTGATTGATAAATAGAGAGGCACAGACAGGAAGAATCTGATGGAGGTAGCAGAAATGCGTAAAATGGGAGAAAATATCAGGAAGGTGGATGTGGAGACACAGAGAGACAAAGAGATCGATTGACATGCGAGGCTGATACAAAGATAATAATATTATCTGAATTATCATACACAAATACATGCACAAAGAAGGATAAGGATTTCCGGGATTAAACTGCAAATATATTAATGATTAACAGTGTGAATGGGAGAAGTAAAAGAAGTATAAGGAAGAGAAAGAGAAGGAGGTGGAATAAAATACTGATAAGATGGAGGCTAAAGGAGGAGGAGGAAGAGAAAAAGTATAAGATGAGAGTGAAGAAGACTGAGTAATGTTTCTCTGATCAAAGGAGTATGAGAAAGCTTTAAGACATCGTGTTATGGACGATCAAAACACACACACACACACACACACACACACACACACACACACACACACACACACACACACACACACACACACACACACACACACACACAGTCTTATCATCCCATATTTGACCAGCTGATCTTTACTAATTATATATTCTCAGCAACTACCGGTGATTGATAGGGACACCATACTTGACATACAAAGTCCTTCACCTCTCTCCGTAGCCTCCAAATGGATGGGGATGGACTGCAGCAAATGAGTAACTTCCACCTGCCGTCCACTGTGTTCATCTGCAGATGAACTTCGCACCACATCAACAACTACTGTTAAGCTCTTACAAATATCACACTCTGTCATAACCATTAAACCAATCTTCTATTACCACAAAATCATATATATTTACCTATACAGTATGCCTCTCCATCTGTCCATCTGTTCATTGCCCGTCACCGTATCCGATGAGGTGTGCCATCCGCAAAATTATTTTTAGTCTTTTCCATCTCTACTCAGTAACGATTAATTTTTCAAGGACACACCACCCTTCCTCTAACATTCTCGTGTTATCTCTCCACTTGCTCTTGGTTTTTATTACCTTCCTCAGTCATCTACACCAGGCTCATTTTCTTCTTTAATCAGGGGTCGTTTTCACAGAGGATCTTAGCCAGTTTCCATGATACTATAACCTCCAGTGAGATTGCATATTATGAATTGTCTTATTTTGCAGCATTTTTCACGATTTTGTTAACTCTGGTATGACCATGAAGGATTTGATAAAGGTAAAACAAAACTCTTAAGCACAAATAATGGTCAGAAAGATTCATGAACAGGACCTCATGCCTCTCACTCTCCATTAATTCCATATACTCGAGCCATGTGACGGTCTCGATAATAACCACACGACTGTCAGCTATATCTGAAGAAAAATACGTACTGTAAGATATTGTCCATTTTATACAATTTACGGTTAATCTTAGTTCCTTCATTACGATGGTATATATCTTTTTTTCCTTACTATCACCAGACGTATTAACTTAGTATAAGAGAAATTAATCGTGCAGCATCAATAAGATATAGCCTTCATTAACCTCTCAAACAGAAAGAATGTCTCTCAAGCTGAGTTATATCTCTCGGCGATAACAAAAATTATCGTTGTAAAAGCAGGTAATGTTCATCATTATACACATTTTCTGTGTTTTTGGCAATCATCGAGACGCATTATTCTCCGTATCAAGAAATTTATCGTCCAGACTGCGATCCTTTAATGATGAAAATTGTTGCTTCATTCATAACATTTATTTAGGAAGTAGGGATTTACCGAACTAAAACGCGGTCAGAAAATGATGAGAGGGCAAGTTCATTTTTGTTTTTTCTGTATTCCGTATCAGAGCGCTTTTTTTCTCACTGTTATTGAGAAGACACTAGCTTCATCTCCATGTGCTATTCATAAAACTTCCTCTACCATTTGCTTACAACATTCGAGATCCGACAGGCTCTTTCGCGTAATCAACGATTACTCCGTCTTTTGTGGGCTCCGTTCTTTTTATAATTACAAATATTTTTCGACATTTTTTGATCTGGAAGGCTGAAATTTCGACACAGGATTAATCGCATTAAGCCTTCAATATGATGATGCAATTTTAATGATGCATACCTTCGGATGATATTTGACTAAGGAACGACCTCTTATAATGGAAATTCTCTCGAAAGCAGTTGTACCTTCCATTGCTTATTTCCACCTGAAAATAACTCAGGTGTGATTTTGATAAATGTTCAGCCAAAATTGGCCCATGATCTCCGGTTTCGTGAGGTGGCCCGATTAATTATTCAGGTTAATACCAAGAAAGTAAGTGATACCGATCAAAAGGTCATTTTTTTGTCACATGTATGCAATTAGAGACTTCACCAGATCCTGTTTCAGAAATCTGCCACCAGGTTCGCTTCCGTCGCCCAGCTCTGATGCGGGATAAGCACTGGAAAAGTAGCCAGTGCTTAATTTCATTTTAATTTTGACACAAAGTAAAATACCTCAAAACATATTTAACTCGTCGAATTACCCAGATAGCATGATATGCTACAAAGAAATTACAATATGGCAGCCCTTTGATTATATATAATGTATTCTAAGCCTTTTGTAAACCTCGCTTTCGTTAGTTTACTCATCTCTGTAAGCATAACATAGAGACAAAACCTAGGCAATTTTACTAGAATCATCCATAAAGCAAGATAACAGTGATTAAAATATTTGTCATTCGTTAGTATCCACAAAAGAAAATAGATGTGCAGCCGCATATTTAGCAACACCTTTCGATCTGCCGCCCTGCCTGACGTATGACTTTTCCTAACAATACGGACCTGTTGGACGTCTTGGTCATCTTAGTAACCAAAGTCTAACACAAATAATCTTTTTAAATGTTTCTCTGGCTCCACTGCACAGTTTAGTAAGCTTAAACTTCAACTCCTCGTACTCTGTTATGATTATAGTGTCGTACCGCACTGCCGTTTGTTTGGATTAATATGGCTGACTCACCAACTAAGCAATCGTTCAGTACATTATTTTCAGAGTAACTGCTTACTACTTTAAAGCATGCTAAAACACACACGTCAGAAGTCCTGAAGGTAATCTCCTTTTACTAACTGCACACGATTTATTCAAATACTGTACAGTATATGTAAATAGACAGTACACTATTTTAGTCCCCAACCTAAGATTCTCTGAAAGCCTGGTTATTCTTTCTTTACAGGTATATATATATATATATATATATATATATATATATATATATATATATTGAAATAACAGAACGGAGGAAGGAAAAACAAATGGAGAAAAAAAATAATCCATACACCAGATTACTGGTGTCCTCTGTTCATAAAATATCTGTAACAGTTAGACTTGAACAGTTGTAGGTTGAAATTTGGAGGAAAACAACTCTGGGGAAGCGAGTTCCAGAGAGATGCAGTTCGGGGAATGAAAGAATTCTGATAGGCAGAAGTTCTGCAATATGGCTGAGTGACATTCCAGTCATGAGCGCTACCAGATGCCCGTGTAGCACGAGGGAAGGCATGGAGAGGTGGCACCTTGGACGCAACTTCGTCTGAGCATTTGCCAAAAAAATATCTGTAAAATAATGCAAGGGAGGCAACATTCCTTCTTACTTGCAGGGGAGGTAGTTTATATGTAATGGCAGGGTTGTTAATGATTCTAACAGCTTTATTCTGAATTTTGTCTAGTTGTCTTAATGCAACCTCTCCACAACCATTCCACAAGGGTGAGCAATATTCAAGCTGGGAGCGCACATGACTCTTATAAATTATAGCTAACTGCTCATCGCTGAAGAAGTTACGGACTCTGTACAATAATCCAAGTTTCTTTGAGGCGGTTTTAGCAAGTGATCTGACATGAGAGGTCCAGCTGAGGGCACAGTTAAGTGAGACACCAAGGATTTCAATACTTTTGGAGATGGGAATATTAGTAGCACTGAAGGTAATGTACGAATCTGGCAATATCTGTCTATTAGTAAACTGTATATATTTAGTTTTACTAGCATTAAAAGAGACAAGGTTGTTTTGTCCCCATTCACTGATTGTAGATAGATCTTGATTTATGGAGATGGCTGCACTGAGTTGAGAGGTAGAGATATTAGACTTTGTAAATGGATGTCTGAGTGTGAATGAACTATGTAGCGTTGAGTCATCTGCATATGAGTGAATGGGATTGTGAGTGACAGATAAGAGATCATTAATATGAACCAGAAATAGGGTTGGCGCCAGAACTGATCCCTGCGGCACGCCGGCGTTAATTGAGTGGAAATTCGAATATACATCATCTACTTTTACTCTTATTTTCCTGTCACTAAGATAAGAAGAAATCAAAGGAACAAAAGTCGTTAGTCCATAGCAAGGGAGTTTGGACAGCAGGGAACGGTGCCATACTCTGTCGAAAGCTTTAGAGATATCAAGAGCTACTGCATGAGTTTCTCCAAAAAGATCAATTGATTGATGGATGGTATGAGTTAAGAGATTGAGTATGTCAATGGTGGATCTTTCGTGGCGAAAACCGTATTGTCTATCATTAATTAAGTTGTTGGTTTCAAGATGTTTAACAATATGCTTATTAATTAAAGTTTCAAATACCTTACCAAGAGAAGATGTGATAGCTATTGGTTTGTAATTGGAGGGGTCAGACGAACTTCCTTTCTTCGGAACTGGGTGGATATTGGCTTCTTTCCATGAATTTGGGAATAAAGAAGTACGTATGCATAGTCTGAATAATTTAGCTAGGACAGAGGCAAGTTCAGGGGAACACTTTTTCAAAACAATTGGCGGAATTCCATCTGGACCTGGAGCTTTGTTGGTAGGTAAATTGTCTATGATGGATTTTACAAATCTTGTCTGTATTTTAAGTGGGGCAATTTCGGGAGAATCAAGTTCCAGTACTGAGACATTCTGGCTGGTATCATCTATGGTAGAGATTCTTGCAAAGGTACTAGCAAAGATATCTGCTTTCCCACGTGGGTCATTTGTAATATTGCCATCTGAAGATTTTAGTGGGGGAATGGAAGATGACTTGTTAAAGTTATTATTGAAAGAAATAAGAGTTGACCAGAATATTCTATTGTCATTAGGGTTGTTAAGTAGTTTTGATGCTTGCTTTTGAAGAAAGTTTGATTTAGATAGATTTAATACAGCTTTTGCATGATTTCTAGCAATTTTAAATTGGGAGAGTGATTCAGGTGTTTTTGATTTTAAGTAAGAGTTATATGCTAATGACTTTTGGGCTGTTGCTCTGGCACAATTGCCATCAAACCATTTTGGAGAGTTTGATCTTTTAGTGAAATGTTGACTTGGTATGAATAAATCCATACCAGCTGGTATTAAGTCACAAATGTGGGACTGGGTAGAATTGGGATCACTAGAGAAGAAAGACTGCCATGGAACATCAGCAAGATAATTTCTAAATCCATCCCAGTCTGCCCTGTCAAAGTGCCATCGGGTCACCCTGACAGGTTCGGAATGGGGAGGTGTAGGAGGGTTAACTACTGAGGCTTTGATGAGATTGTGGTCAGAGGATCCAAGTGGTGACAGTACCTCTATCCTGTATTGATCTGGATTATTTGTCAAGAATAAATCCAAGAGATGGGCATTATGGTCAGGATTATCGGGTATTGTGGTTGGTTGCTTTACCAACTGGGTGAGATTAAACGATTCCGCAAACAGCTCGCATTCTAGACCAGCGTCGTCAGTCCGGGCAGAATGCAATAACCATTCAACATTGTGTATGTTAAAATCACCCAAAATGGTAATTTCATTGCCAAGGGCAAGGTCAAGGTTACTCAACTGAGTGGATATGGAATCAAATACACTGGGTTCCGAAGAAGCATTGGGGGAACGATAAACTACACAGATATATTTGGTAATGTTTTGGCAATTAATTTATATAATGAGTAATCAAAACTGGATGAAGTGAAGTTTAAAATAGTATCAACTGCATATTGGGATTTGATATAACAACAGGTGCCGCCCTTATTTCGAAAGTTTGTAAGGAGATGGTAACCGGGAAAACAAAATGGAGATATATCGGTAGAGGGTGAGATTTGTGGTTCTGTGAGGAAAAGGGCCAAAGGGGATATGGACTGAAGGAAAAAATGAACTGAGTTTAAATTTGTGGTAAGGCCGCGGATGTTGGTAAAGAATAATATATATATATATATATATATATATATATATATATATATATATATATATATATATATATATATATATATATATATATGTATATATATATATATATATATATATATATATATATATATATATATATATATATATATACGCTTGATTGAATAGGAAAAAATATTCCTATAAATAGCAGTATCATTATAAACTTAGATACAATTTCACAGGTCTTTAAAACCCCGCAAAAATATTTAATCGAGGCTGGGCGACGCTAGACCACCTGATGGTAGACCGCTGAAACAGGTTTGGTGAAGCCTCTAATTGTGGTGAAAGATTTGGGGTAAGAAAGTTCACGGACAACAAGCTTGACGAGGAAGTGCTTAGATGATTTGGGTAGTGTGTGAGAAAGATATACTCGTAATTAGGCTACGGCTATGACTAAGGATTAACTTGGCTGGATGCATTTTGTATGGAGAAGCGCATGACAAGATTTGGTATCCCCTTTTCATTTGTGAGTCGTCGTCGGATTGTGAGAGATAAATATGACGCTACGTCAGGATTCTGAGGACTGGAATAATTAGTGAAAGGGTAGGTGGCCTGTTTCATTGGGTATGGTGTTGATTAGTTCTACTTTAATATTTTCCCTTGTTCCTATCACATTTTGGGCCCAACCGCACTCCAAGTGCAGGTGGGAAAAAAGGCAGAGTGATGATGTAATTTCACTCTTGTTTTATAATATGATTTTTGTTCCTGTTATGCCTTCCTTCAAAATATCCGATGTTCAGTGATATACACTGTAGTCATTATCATCTCTTTTGCCCCTCATCTCGGCATGTTCCTCGACTCATCCATCATTCTGTCATGCCCCTATTTGCTTCTATGCTCAGCTAATACCAGTTCTTTTCCTCTACCCTCTAGTCATTCGTCACTTCTAATGCACCTTTCCTCAAACAGATTTTTTTTTCTTTTTACATTTCCATCTAAGTCCTCTTCATTTTCATACACTCCTATCAACTTTTTCGCTTGGTTTACTTGAACTCAAAATCGCCACCTAACTCGACCGCGATTTATTCTTTCCCATCTATTTCCTCCTCCCGTGTTCATACGCCCTTTTCTCCCTTTCTTTCTTCCTTAAATAAAAAAAAAAATAAAGGGGAAAATGACTCCAACTGTTTCCATGCCAGTCTGACATGACCCGCACTCTTTATTTTCCACTCCAGCTAATACCGCTAACGGGATCAAATATGGCTTGATCCAACTTAATGTGACTTTCGCTGTTGTCATTCCCAGTCATCTGTTTTGATCCGACCTCGCTCCCACAGTCCCACTGAACTCATTTGGTCTGCTCTAATCACAAATGATCTGTATTAACCCCAGTCCACCTGACTATCATAACCTGACCTGAACTCAAGTCTCTCCCCTGTATTTACGTCTCAGTTAACCACTGACCTTACCGCTTCAATACCTGGTATCACCTGCACAACTATCATGCCACCACTACTTACCTACACTTTCATCACATCTGATGTCCTTAGGTGACCTGGCAGTTAATTTGTTCATATCCTTTACACAGTCCCTGACGTGTCATTATTTTCTCCATATTTTCGTCACTGAATTTATACTGGACTAACTTTTTTCTCGCTTATATATTCCAGAGGTCATGTTTTTTCTGTTACACAAGATCACCATTAGAATCATAATTTTCTTCTTACCATCCTTCGATTTGACGTTTTCGGGCTGTGTATTATTCTTCATTAAAAAGGAATATATATATATATATATATATATATATATATATATATATATATATATATATATATATATATATATATATATATATATATATATAGTCTGAACTTTATATATATATATATATATATATATATATATATATATATATATAGTTCAGACTATACCTCCATGGATGCAGTCGTTCCCCGCATCTCAGTCGAAAGCAACAGGCACAGCAAGCTAAGTTAATTTTACCTTGGAAAGAATTTTTGCCAAATTGTAGAGTCGCCCTCGCACAAAGTTATAAACATGTTGAGACCCTCCAGGGTCTCACCCCACTTACGGTCCGGGGGCTTTTTCGTATGTTCCCACTACTAAGTCATAATCGATAACTAAGCTTATTCACCGAAGATAATGAAATTTTACGTACATAATGATGTTCACCTCGGCCACGTTTCTTGAAGGATGGAATCACCAAAGGATGCCTCTCACGGGAAGGGGGTGGTCCCTATCTGTCCTGGTTAATTCATTACCCACGGCCATAGATTTTGATCTAGGAATATGAAATTTCACAGTTTGGTAGGCATTTTTTCCCGGCGATGGTTAAGACAGGGTGCGACCTCGGATGACCATCCCCCACAGGCCAGGGACCAACTCCCAGTGGGTTCAAAGCCATAGCTTTTTTGCCAAGAGCATGAAATTCTACACAATGGTAGATCGTTACTGGAATCACGTTTTTAAGCAGGGTAAATCCCTCAAAAAGTCCCTCCATCCCCGACAGGGCGGAGGAAGGGCTGCCCGTGTGTTCTTCTCTTCAGGTATGCTTAGTCATCCAGCGATACTGGCAGTGTTGGAGCGACGTCTGTGGGAAATTAAGCGGCAATGTCGCACTTTAGCCTGTAAACATGAAACGACTTGACTTATTAAACTAAAAAAATAATCAGAAGAGCCGTGTTTTGAATTTAAACCAACCTATTCCCAATCAACATAGACCTAATGTAACATTAACCTACCATAGTACTGTATTTTATTTGGGTGGTTGACGAAAGTTCGACGTTGCCTAGTCTTTTCTTGAAGCACTCTGTCTGACGTGCTGATATGGCTGGATGGTCAACTATATCTGGAAAAAAAAATGTGGGCAGGCTATTGGTGCCATTGGCAAAGACTTTATGTACGGTCGTTGCCTTTCACTTAAGAACACGAAATACTGCATATTGATAGAAAGTCTTCCCGACGACGCTAGGCAGGGTGGAACGCTTCATGGCTTCCCACCAAATGGAGGATTGCTTCCACGAGGAATAAAGTGACAAGCAAATATTAAAATTTCTTTGCTAATATTTACTCTTTTTTATTGAGGAAACAAAATCAATTTCGTAGGCAAAGTTGTAACAGAGTTATGGTTTTCTTTCTCAACAGCAGAAGTGGTTATTGATTTAAGTTTTGTAACCTGGCATTGATTGTTTAAGACTAAGAAGGCACAATCCTTGGTTGAAGTTGTCATTGTGACAACGACTTGGCTCTAAGTTCTTAAAATGAGTTCTTTGCAGTGAATGTGTTATCATGGTGGAAAGACTCACTGTTAACCCTTCCATAGCCGTGGGTCCGGAATTTTATGTGCACCCAAAGGCCGATGCTGAGTTCATTTTCTGAAGTTTTGGAAATTTATATTTTTTCTTGCCATAGTTAAAAGAAAGTTCAGACGCACCTGACAGTGCAAATCCCAGCTTCCTAGACCCATTCTGTGGCTTGCAGTGGAGCGTGAAAGTTGCAGAAATATCAGCAACTGATATTTGCCGTTGAGAGGTGCTGTCGCACTGCAACATCGCACGTGTTATCATTTTTTTTTTTACCCCCTAAAACAATGTGAATGGTGGTGAAATGTGCAAATATTATATATGATGATATCGAGTGATTTCAGTACATAATATGTTAGGATTGGCTCGAAAAAAATTATGAATATTTTTTCACCTTTTTGATAATTATAAAATATGTTTATGGTAGTGTCGAGTTATTTTTTACGTTATTGTTGTGCTCATGCTTAGAAAGGGAGGGAAAGGGTTGAATTTTCAGTCCTAAATGAGAAAATTGCCGGTCCCCCAAGGCTAGGCTCTCCCACGGGAGATGAGATTGGAGGGTCAGATCTGATTAGCAATAGGAAGTTGAATCGCAACTTGCCGCTACCACATCACGTGCATGGCTGAAAATAGAATCGTAATGCAGTTGGAAAACTATGAATAAGTTTAATTATTACGAATACAGAGACAAAACAGAAATAAATATGTTTACAGAGGAGGGAAAACGCAATTTTTCGGTAATAACAAGTTCACCTTTATAATTTTACCTTGTTATTTTCGCAATATATGTTGCTGCCTGTATGTCGTGAGTGTTGGAAAGTATGATATTTTCTGCCTGGGTAAGGAAAAGGGGTACAGCTGGATGTTTCCCAACACTTTACATCGCCAGAATTGCGAGATGACCTGCCATTCGCATCCCGCACTAGCTGATTAGCAGGAAGGGAAGAAAGTTCTTTTCACCCACGAAAACACCACGTGAACACAAAAAACTATCTTGTTATGCTTGTAAAAGGCAAAGAATATGTAAAATGATTCAAAACAGTGCAACAAACCTGAGCAAATGCGTAAAGATAACAAACAAAAATTAATTTTTCTTTTATTTTCATGTCTTTTTTGTTTATGCCTGTGTTTATTTATAATTGTAAAGAGGGTGGTTCTGTGTGTTTTGCAAGGGTGGAAAAAGTTGATATTTTCTGTCTGGGTCGAGATAATGGGTGTAACGATGATTATTTAAGCATGGCCACGAGTGAAAAAATCGTACATCCACTCGTCACAGCAGCAGGTGGTGACCTGACAGTGACAGATGAGGTGTGAGAGCATGAAGGTCAGTCTCATGTCCCTGATGTTCGTTCACTTCCCAAGAGTTTTCACAGTTTTCTACAAGTCGCGCTGCATCGAATGATCAAACCAGTACAGCAAACCTGAGCAAATAGGTAAAGATACCAAGAAAAAAAAAATGTATTTTTCACTTACCATGTCTTTTTTTGTTTATGCCTACATTAATTCATAATCATAAGCAGGTGGTTGTGTGTGTTTTGCAAGAGAAGACAAAGATGATAACTGGGCTTAGATAATGGGTGTAGCTGTGTTTGTTTAGGCATGGTCAGGAGCGAAAAAAAAATCGAAAATCCACTTATCACAGCAACAGACTCTGAACTGCTTGATAATGTGTATGGAAGTGTAGTGTAGGTCAGTCTGAAGACGTTCACAACGTTCGTTCACCTCCCAAAATTTTTTGCGTTTTATTATAGGCCGCGCTCAAATGACACCTGCGGCCAGTTATTGGCTAAACGTCATTCGAAGCCGGCAGCCATTGAGGGGTTAATATACCGAATACTAAATCCTAACAGTCAAATGTACTGTGAAAAGAAGCTCGGCTCAAGTTTACAAATAAAGCATAAATGTTTCCAGAAAAGGAGGTACCCAGCAGCAAATTTGTTGTCCTGACACTTATTCGACACTAAAGTTTGATATAAAGCTCTCGTTTTCACCAGGAGAGCATTAACCTAACACCAAGGTGTATCCTTGACACAAAGAATACGTAACCCTGCCATCAAGGTGTCCTCTTGACACCAAATATACTTTACCCCGGTGTCAAGGTGTACTCTTGACAACGAGAATGTCATCCTGTCGCCAAGGTTTACTCCTGAGAAGGAGGTCAGAAAATATCATTTTCAATAAAGTACTGGCTCTATTTTGCCCCACATATTACTTATTTTTTCTGTGCTCATCTTGTGATAATAGGTTAATAAATATATAGCCAAACTGAAATTGGGTGGCTTAGAAGACGAAAATAGAATTGTCTTTCAAAGTCTTTTGTTTTGCTTCAGTTTCTCTCATTTTATGTATTTGCTGCTTTCTGCGCCATGGAGGATGCAGCGCAGCTATAATATTCACTCCTTATGATTAACCTAAACTTTATTATCCTGTTCAGAGAAAACCAAATCAGTTTCTTACCTAATATTGTAACTGAAGTAAGAAATCATTTCAAACATTCGGTTAAGTTGTGTAGTTTAGTCGTACATTAATTAAGAATAACCCTTCGTAAGCTGAGTCGGGTCCCTGTGGACCAGCCTGTATTTAAAATGATGGCATTAAGAAATGTTTATTTTTCTGACCTGCCCGTCCCCGATTGTTATTGTAGATGGTTACTGTACAGTATAATATGGTGGTCCTTAGTACTAAGGAGGAAAATTAATTCTGGAATATTTTGTTTGCTGGAAGTGTCTACTGTGAGGTTGGATGTATACTCTTGAAACATCAAATATTAGCCGAACTGGATGATATTTACTGTCGCCACATCTTAAACAGAGTTTGAGCCTAATAAGCAAAATCATTATTGTGATAATTTTTTGGTTATTTGAAAAATGTTTTCCCTTTACTTCACTGGAGGCCATATTCTAGTAATATCCATATTTGTTTCTTTTTTCAGGGATTTGAATTTGAAGTTGTTATTAAGCACCTATTTACCATGACCTAAGTGAAGTTGTCAACACGAGTGGTCAAAACCTGGAGCAAAACCATGATTTGGCTTGTAAGTGACCTTCTTGTGGAGATGTGTTAGTGCAACTGTGATACTGCACAAAACTTTAGCCCTCCATCTGGGATGGTGGCAAGCGCTGAAACCGTGTTTCTCGGGACGGTGTTCCACCCAAGACAATAAGAAAGAGTTCTGGCAGTTCGCGATGATCATCTCGAGGTTAGCTTCCTTGCATGTGTTTCATACATAATGCAACAAGCCCATCACATTTCTCACTATCAGTCACCGGCATTTCCTCATTGTCATTCAAGGTTTGAAAGTGTATTGCGTCATCGCCCGGGAACAGCTTGAATATGTGAAGAATGTGGAAAGCAGACACTTCAGGTGATGAGAGATCTGAAAAAAAACAGATAGTGAATCAGCGATAATAAAAATGAATGAAGAAGTAATAAAGGAAGAGAGAAAAAGTAGGAGTGTATTATTGGAAGGAAGGAAAGGCATATACATCTTACGTAATGACGGAAAACATTCAACATATGAACATAGGGCCCTGGATGACAAGAGCGAAAGAAAGAGTGCAAAAATTATGAGAGTACAGAATTAATCATAACAGCGAATAATGGAGGAGAGGGGAAGGAGAAGGACGACAACTGCAAGGATGTAAGAGAAGAGAGAGTTTCTGAGTGCTTGATCAAGAGTCAGTGTGCGTAGGCGTGGTGGTATGTGAATGCAAGAGAGCATGAGTGATGGGCAGGGAAACAGGCACGAAGGGTGAATAGTTCAAATAACGAGAGAGAAGGAGACAAAAATAAAAAAAAATAGACGGAAAGGGATAGAGTTGAAACCGAGTGCTCTAGGCATTCAGAGAGAGAGAGAGAGAGAGACAGAGAGACAGACAGACAGACAGAGACAGAGACAGAGACAGAGAGAATAAAGCTGACAAGATAGGGAGAAAGAGGGTGAAGTTCCGGACAGAAAAGACGTGGAAAACTGAGACAAGGAGCAAAAATTAGGAAAATATGATTAATCACGACTGGCACAGGAAGGTTCCTCAGGCAGCTCATGCCTCATTCAGAATTTAATTAAAATATATGCAGGTGGGCAAGAACATTTTCTGAGCAACTTTCAGGGTGGATTATAAATAACTTAGTCCCATCCTGTGTGTGTGTGTGTGTGTGTGTGTGTGTGTGTGTGTGTGTGTGTGTGTGTGTGTGTGTGTGTGTGTGTGTGTGTGTGTGTGTGTGTGTGTGTGTGTGTGTGTGTGTGTGTGTGTGTGTGTGTGTGTGTTCTTACCTAATTGTATCTTTACAGGAATGAGTCAAGCTCGTACTGTCCCGTGTCTTAAACCATATTTATCGTACATATCCTTAAATTTGTGAATTGTTTTGGCACACACTATTTCATTCGGTAGTGCATTCCATTGATCAATTGCTCTGTTTGGGAAACTGAATTTCCTTACGTCTTTATCACCTCTCTTCTTATGCAGTTTTTTGCAGTGTCCTCTTGCTGATGCTTCTCCATATGTTAAGTAATCATTTATGTCTATTTTCTCCCTCCCTGATATGCACTTATATAACATTATCATGTCACCTCCTTTCCTTCTCTCCTGTAGTGTTGGTAAATTCAGTTTATTTAGTCTTTCTTCGTAGCTTAGGTCCCTTAAGCTTGGTATCCATCTTGTAGCGGCCCTTTGAACTTTTTCAATCTTGTCTATGTGTTTTTTGAGATGAGGACTCCAGACTACTGATGCATATTCCAGGGTTGGTCTAATGAATGATGTTATTATCCTTCTTAGCATGTCTTCATTTATGTATGTGAATGCTATTCTCATATTTGCAAGCAGTGTATACATGTTCCGTACCTTCTCGCTGATGTGGTCAGCCGGAGATAGTCCGTTATTGATAATCACACCTAGGTCCTTCTCTCCTTCTGATGTGTATAGGGTTTTATTTCCTAACTTATAATCCCAATCAGGTCTTTTTCCACTTTTACCAAACTTGATTACATGACACTTGTCCACATTGAATTCCATTTGCCATGTATTACTCCATTCATGAAGTTTATTTAATTCTTCTTGTAGCTCTTTACAAGAGTCTGTGTTAGTAATTCTCCTTTGTATTTTTGCATCATCTGCAAACATATTCAGATAGCTCTCATTTCCAGTGCTACTGTTTATATCATTTATATACACTAAAAACATGATTGGTGCCAGCAATGAACCCTGTGGTACTCCACTAGTTACTTCTTTCCATGATGAGTAGTTTCCTCTTAGTACTGTTCTCATTTCTCTTTTAATGACAAAATCTTGCATCCAACAAAACAGTTTGCCTCGAATTCCTCCTTGATGGTATAGTTTCCATAAAAGTCTTTGGTGTGGTACTGTGTCAAAAGCTTTCTTGAAATCTAAATAGATACTGTCCACCCATCTTTCTCTTTCCTGTATTGTGTTTGTTAATCTGTCATAGTAGCTCAACAGATTAGTAACACATGATTTTCCTTTTCTGAAACCAAACTGTCTTTCTGTTATCATACTATGTTCTTCTAGATGTGTGTGTGTGTGTGTGTGTGTGTGTGTGTGTGTGTGTGTGTGTGTGTGTGTGTGTGTGTGTGTGTGTGTGTGTGTGTGTGTGTGTGTGTGTGTGTGTGTGTGTGTGTGTGTGTGTGTGTCTGTCTGTCTGTCTGTCTGTCTTTCTACCCACCTACCTACCTACTGTTTCTATCAGTGTCGGTCTATTCATCTGTCTATCTACCCATCTATCAATCTATATGTTTGTGTTACGAAGCCATGTCTGCACATTTTGCTTCATTTATTTTGCTCTCTCTGTCCACATTATTATCATTACCTAGGTGACCTAATAAGCCTCTTACGGTTTCTATCCTTCTATCTTTGACTTCATCTCTAGCTTCCTTTCTGGTAGTTCTAATTCTGCTGTTGTAGACAGCCATCCCTAGGGCTATCAATAGTCGTGTTCCATAGGGCTCTGTCCTATCAACAGCTCAATTCCTTTTATCCATCAATGATCTTCTAAGCTGTACATTTAACTCTATCCACTTTTTACACTGATGACTACACCCTTCACCTCTTCATTCGCTTCCCGCAGTGTCCATCTCAGCAGTTACTTCAACATACAAGGGATGAGGTTATTGCACACTTAATGTCTGACTTGGCTCAAATCTCTGATTGGGATCAGAATAATCTTGTTTCTAATGCATAAAAAAACTCGGTTCTTACATCTATCAACCCGACAAAATCTTCACAGGAGAACCCTGTAGTTTTTAATAATATCCAGCTCAATCCTGAATCATCATCACACATACTTGGGGTTTCAGTCTCTCGTGATTTGTCTTGGAGAGAACATATTAACTCTCTCGCAAAATCTACTTTCAAGAGATTGGATGTGCAAAGCCAACTCCGAGTTTTCTTTACCCCTGTACAGTTGTTGACTTTATACACTCTTTTTTTTTTTTTTCGCCCTCTGTAGAGTACAACTTTCATGTGGGGCGCTTCCCCACATATATCTGTGCTGTTTACTTATCCTCTAATCCTACTGACAATGAAAAATTCTTTGACTATCTTATGATGGAACACATCTCCACCCTAGGAGATTTCAGTGTTCACCACCACCTTTGGCTCTCCTCTCCTTCCCCTGATCCACCTGGTGAACAATCCTACATCTTAATGACTTAGAGCAGCTTGTACAGCGCCCAACCCGTATCCCTGATGGCCTAGGAGAGAGTTCCTAAATACTTGACCTCTTCCTTACAACAAATCTTTCTGTTTACGCTGTTAATCTTTCCTCTATGTTGGGCTCCTCTGATTACAGCCTTATTACCTTAACCTGTCCTTGTGTTCCAGTTTGGGCTGTGGACCCTCCGAAGAAATGTCGATTTTGGCGCTTTGGAGCTGTTAATTGGGAGGCCCTCAAGCAATGCTTCTTTGATTTGCCCTGGAATGATTATTGCTTCCATGGCCGGGAGCCATCTGAGTGTGTCTTGCACATTATGGAGGTTATTCTCTCGGGTATGGAAGCACACATGCCTTTCTATTATCCTTTCAATCAATCAGTCAATTGCCAGACGCCATAATCCCGTAAGGTGTGGCCATTGACTTTGAGTTATTTGTTTTACGGGGAGGGGCACTAACCCTCCACCAACCCACTTGCTGACACGTAGGGACTAATGCAAAAATGCTTTAGTTTAATCATGTTTGTTCTGATGCTGTCCACAACAATGAGAGGGCCTATAAAAGGTACCAGAGCCAACCTACTGTTGTATCACAATTTTTTTTTAAGTTTCTGTCCGGAATCGTGGTATCTCTGTTCATCACTCAGCTAAAATTAACTTCATCTGTACTAAATCCACTAAACTCTCCAATTCTGTTCTTCGTATCCTGGACTGTTTTTGCGTACAAAAACAAAGCGCCCCAAGACGCGCTTCGAATCCCAAGCTCCAGCTTGGAAAACAAAAACGAGTCTTATGTTTCTGACCAGGATAAAATAAGGATTGCATGAGAATGATACGTAGATTTATGGCCTGTAACCGATGACACTAACGGGCCAATATGAACTAGGCATATGAGAGCTGTTTAGATAACCAAACCAAGATTAGGAGCATATCAGTGCCTGGGCCAACAAACATCTGCACACTTTATACCTGTTACATTCTCAGAGTTTGACGGCGATGCAACATTAAATTAATGCATCTAAACAGAAATTTAGTGGCAGTGCTATTCTCACACACTCAGTAGGAGGATCACGGGTGGAGTCGAGTTAGCCTCCACTTTCATTAAGGGTTCATAAGATGTGGGTTGGTTTAGCGCGAGTCATCTACTACAAAACATGAAAGAAGAACATCACAGGAAGCTGACTGAAAGATAGGTGTACAGAACAGACAGATAGATAAATAGACAGACAGATATGTAAGCGGATGATTATAAAAGGCAGAAAGATGACAGAAGATGAAAGAACATTTATCACTGGTGTTTATTAAACGTAGATTAGTACTAGTTTAAGTTAACGTATCTACTGGAAAAGAAATAAGGAATGGGTAAAACTGGAGGGAAAAACAGCAAGGAGACGTACAAGGAAGATGGAAAGGGGTTATCAGTGTAAATAAATCCAGATATATATTTAGGTTGATGAATATACTGCAGATTATACAAAAGAAGGAAGGAGAAGAAATAAATCCGGTGGGCAGACGGATAAAGACACGGACACACAGACAAACAGACAGACTGATAGACAACTGGCAGGTAAATAGATAGATAGAAAGGTAGGCAGTTACGCAGATAGATAAATTGTCTGACTAATTGACTGACTGAAGAACAGAACAGGTACATAGATAAACATTCTAGGCAGGCACGCAGACTTACAGATAGGTAAGTTGGCAGTAACTGATAAATTCATACGAGATTAAAAAAATAAATAAAGAGAGAGAACGGAAGAAAGAAGGAAATGAGCACACACACATAGATTCAAAGAAATCCTGACAAACAGACAGACAAATAAGTAGAGGATTCCCTAGACAGACAAACAGTCGAAAAGAAAAGTAATATATATATATATATATATATACAGTATGTGTGTGTGTGTGTGTGTGTGTGTGTGTGGCTGAAAAATGAAATTACTAGAAGATAGGAAAGATGAAAGACAGACAGAGACAGACATGCAGATAAGCAGATTGATAGATAGATAGATCTAAAAAGAAAAGATAAAGAAGACATAAAAAATAGAAAAAAGGAGGTTTAGGGTAAGTGAGGCAAATGCTTGTTCATTAACCGCACTTTTCCAGTATGAATACGCCTTTTTTAAATTCATTCTTTCTGCGCCCCAGACGATTTTATTTAGTTTATAAACCCAGCCTGTTGTGAAGAAATTAATATAAACACACTTTACCCTCTCCTTTTCTAGAGGTCAATCACAAAGTTAATAACATCGTCAGGAAACAGCAAGAGTATTATAAGTAAGAAATCTCATCAGTGAAAAGCTGATCTCTAGTCATCGGCATTTGAATTTTTTCGCTGCCATAGAGGGCTTCGTAGTACTTATTTTCTAGCGATATACTGGAATCTTACCTAATACAGCTTGACAGTCCGGAGGGGCTATTTGATTCGTTTCAACCTCATATGTCTCATCGAATTTCATACAACCACAACAGTTTTCACGATGTGGAAGTAGTTCAGTTGTCAGGGGAGAACAAACCGACTATAACAAGAAAGCGGGTCTTCGTCCATGTAGATGGTACGTGTGTTTTGGTTTCTGCATCCATTGCAAAAAGGAAAAATGAGAGTCAGATAAGGACAGGCAGGGGAAATGAGACATGAAGAAAGAAAAATAAGAGAAGGATAGAAGGAAAGAGACAAGAGGAAAAAGATGCTAGTATAGAACGGAATAGAAAAGAGAAAAAAAAAAATAATAATGATGAGAGGGAACTAACCGAAAGAAAAAGGGAAATTAGCAAGCAAACATAAACAGTTACGAATGTAAAGCAGAAAAAAGTGATTCCGACAAAGAAACAGGACAGTCAACGAAGAAACGCAGACGAAAATACGAAAGACAAAGAAGGATACATGAGGAGGCAAAGAAAAAAGGACTTCTTAAAAAAGAATTAATAACTATCAGACTAAGGCAGAAGAAAGAGAGAAAAAAATACAGGAACGAATCAGGAGAGATGAAAGAAAAAGACAGAGTGGCTAAAAACAGACAGAGAAGGAGGAGGAGAAGGTGAAACAAAAAAAGTATAAGGGTGCTTCATTATATGGACTGGTAGAACAATGTCTGAAGAGGCGAGTAAAATTCCGCCATTTTAGGCAAACGGATGAAAATTTCGCTCTTTTTACCCCACACGGTTATGATGAATATATGAAAACTAATGATGGAAAGGCTGGTTTCGGAGGAAAGGACATGATCGTGGGTTCCCCGGCTCAGTCATGCTGCCGCTGCCGCTCTCATAGGTAGCCTTCTTACCCCGTTTTTTTTTCTCCTCCTTGCCCCTTTGCAGTGAATTCTCTCTCCCCCTCACTATTCCACTTCCTCCTCTCTTTCATGTCGCTAGTGCTTCTCCTTTCTCTTCCTGGTAGTCCCCATGATTCTCCCCGCCATGCCCCTGCCGATTTCCCAGATACTCTCCTGCCTTATCCCTGGCACTCTCCCTGCCTCTTCTCGGTACTGTTCACTTCCATTTCTCCTGCCTCAACCTTGCCGCTTCACTGCCACACTCCTTGCATTTTTCTACTTCTAGTGTCTTTCCTGCGCGACTATATCTACCCTTTACAAATCTCGCAACCCTTCTTCCTCCCTGCCCGTGACATCTCCTTTTCCGTCTTACTGTCACCTTCCCTGCCGATTTCCACGGTACTCCTTTTTGCTCTCCCTGGGACTCCTTGCTTCTCCATGCACTTCCTCTTCCTCTACCCTACCTCTCCAATGCCACACTCTGCACAGTTAGCCCATCTCCTTTTTGTTTCTTTCCTGTGCATCTCTCTCTTCCCCTCACAGCTACACTCCCCTTGTTTCTTTTTGCCCTCATCTCCGTCCCGTTGTCTCTTCCTGTAATCTTAATACACGATATCTAACATCGCCACAACATTCCCCATGACACTGCACCACGCTCTCCCACTCATACCACTTCACATCACCCCTTAATACAGAACATGACAATACGACACAGTATCCCCACAGCACATAACAGCACAGCACACCACACCACACCAAACTACGCCACAGTACAAAACCTCACATCACAGCACAGCATGACACAACACAGTGCAGCATACCCCTCCACACCACACATAACCACACTATACCGAAGCACACACCACACCATGCCAAACAACACCATACCATAGCACACCACACCATTGCACACCACACAACACAATACCACACAACACAACACCACACAACTCAGCACAATACAACATGACACAAAGTCACTATAATACCCCCCCCTCCAAACACACACACACACACACACACACACACACACACACACACACACACACACACACCGCTCGCTGGTGCAGTGGTAACGCTCTCGCTTGCCAACTGGTGGACGAGAGTTCGCGCCTCGCTCAGGTTGCGAAAAAGTTTCACTGACGAAGTGGGTGGTTACTGTCCCCCTTGAGCAAGGGGACGGGTGTGTGCGTGTGTGAAGGTCACAGCCTTGCCCTTAGATCGGACTATATGAGCTCTCAGCTCCCTTCCGGGAGGGTAAAAGCTGACGATCACGACCATCAAGTGATCCTGACCGACCCGGTGAATTACACACACTACACAATACCAAACCACGCAACACCAAATCACGTCACATCACACTTGCTCCATCCAAATCACACCACACCACACCAGAGCACGTCACATCACACCTGCCTCTTCCACACCACACCACACCACACCACACCACACCTGCCCCAAACATCCGCTTCCCTGTTATTCGGTTATCCCATTCTCTGTTTTTCTTTAACTTTATTCCCAGAATAAAAACATGCAGTGAAAGTTGGGTAGAGAACAAAAAGAACAAAGTTATGGCTGCCCTGCAAGTTCTGTTGTACGCAAGTTAGCCCCAGAATTTATAGGGATTCCCTTCACACACAATTTTTTCCCCAGATATTTCTCCGCATTTGCTCAGTTTGCATTAGATCAATCAAAGAACGTAGGGAGAAATAGATTTATTAGATATTCATCTGCTACGAATCACCATACTATTGATTTCCTGGCATTAATAGCTATTCAAACGTTTTTAATCTCGAAATTGTGAACTGTGTGTGTGCCAAAAGAACATCGTGCAAGCAGAGTGGAAGAAGAGTTCTGGGTAAATGTGGAAGCGTGCATGGAAAAGTTTAGGAGTAATGAGAGAGTATTATTGACTGGAGATATGAATGGAAAAGTAGGGAATGTGAAGGTGGATGGATTAGTTGGTGAGTGGGGTGTGCCTGTAGAAGTGGATGAGAATGGCAGTGCTCTAGTGGACATTTGTGGCGGAAGGGGGTTGATGTTAGCCAGTACCCCCTTTAGGCACAAAATGATCCACAGAAGAAGTGCCGAGTGATGAGAAGGGTGGGTGGTGAACTGAATGGACAGAAGGCAGTGATTGATTTTCGTGTGGATGAGAGAATGAGAGAGTATGTAATGGATGCAAGAGCATATAGTGGTTGGGGGAGGGGACTTTCTGACCACCACCTGGGGGTAGTGAAAGTCAAGGTATAAATACAACGGATGAGTAGGAGGAGAGCAGGACAGAAGGAAGTACTGTAGTCCAAACAAAGAGGGTGTAAAGGTTGCTAGAGGATGGAAAAAAGAAAGAATATAAGAGTGAAGTGGAGGGGCAACTGGGTAAATATGATTTGGAACAGATGGGAGAGGTGGAAGGCGTGTGCAAGATATCCACAGAAGAAATCTGTGCCGCATGTCTGATGGTGTGTGGGGTAAAGAGAAGACGCAAAAGGGTGCAAGGAACACCATGGTGGAATAAAGAGATGCGACATGCATTGGTGCAAAAGAAAAAAGCATATGGTGAGTGGATGGGAAGCAAAGGCACAGAGGAAGTTGACAGATGGAAGATAGATAGATAGATAGAGAGAGAGAGAGAGAGAGAGAGAGAGAGAGAGAGAGAGAGAGAGAGAGAGAGAGAGAGAGAGAGAGAGAGAGAGACAGACAGACAGACAGACAGAGGTGAAAAGATTAGTAAGAGTGAGTAAGAAGAGAGAGATGTGGAATTTGGAAGGAATTTGAGTGTAAAATGGAGGGAATATAAGAAAATGTTCTGGAAGGAGGAAAAGCGAATTAGACAGGGTGATAAAAAAGTTAGGGATGTGAAAGATAAAAATGGTAGATTAATAGTGAAGAAAGATGAAAAAGTCAGCAGATAGAGTGAACACTATAGGAACTATAAAACATAGAGAATGAAAGTAATGAGAACTGGAGAATGGCTGGGAGAAGGAGGGATGTCAGAGGGAAGGAAGAGATAAGAAGGATGGAAGTAGTGGAAGCTATGAAGAAAGTCAAAATGGGGAAAGCTTCAATAAGCGATGGCGTGTGTGGTGAAATGATGATGAATGGGGGAGTGATAATAGTTAAATGGATATGGAAGATATGCAGATTGGCCTGGTAGGAAGGTAGAGTCCCGGAGGATTGGAAGTCAAGCATAATTATTCTACTGTACAAAGGAAAAGAGGACAGACCAGTGTGTGGTAATCATAGGGGCATTTGCCATCTTAGTGTAATAGGAAAAGTATATGGTAGGATACATACTGATACCGTTAGAGGAAATAACAGAGAAATTAGATGAAGCAGAACAGGGGTTTTTAGGAAGGGAAGAGGTTGTGCAGATCAGATATTCATCCTTAAGCATTTAGTAGACAAGTATCTAGAGAAGGGAAAGAAATTGTGTAGGGCCTTCAAGGATTCGGAGTAAGCATATGACATAGATGACAGACAAGGAATGTGGAAGATATTGAGAATGTATGGAGTAAATGGGCAGCTGTTCAGTACCGTGAAGAGTATGTATGAGGGTGCTAAGGTTACAGTGAGTGTGGATGGTGAACTGAGTGAGTTTTTCATTCTGATTCTTGGTTTTAAACAGGTATGTGCCATGTCTACATGGTTGTTTAGTTTGTATTAATTTGAATATGGATGGAGTTATAAAAGAGATACAAGGTAGGGCAATTGAATCTGGGGCGGTCCTGATGGCAGAGGGCACCGTTTGGATAATTCCTCTACTGTTGTTTGCAGATGTTACTGAATTGTTAAGACGAAGGGGAACTGGAAGGCATGGTGAATGAGTCTGGGAGAGTGAATAAGAAATGAAATCTAAAAGTGAATGCAGGGAGGAGCAAAGTAATGGTTTTCAAGATAAATGAAGTCAATCAACGCACAGTAAGGCTGGATGATGAGGATATGGATGATGTTAGTGAATTCAAGTGCCTGGGTAGTGTGATGAATAAGGATGGAATTTCGGAGGGTGAAGTGCTTGAAAGGGTACAACATGGAAGAAAGGTTGCTTGTTCTTTGAAAACAGTGATTAAGAATAGGTAAATGGGCAAGGAGGTAAAAAAGACGCTGCTCGACAGTATTGTGATACCAATTCTAACGTATGGAAGCGAAGCTTGGACCTTGTTGGAAGGTCACAAGTCAAGACTGGGAGCATGTGGAGTTACATGGAGAGACAGACTGGCAAATGAGGAAGTGACGGAGAGTTATGTTGTGGATGTGAATGTAATAGACAGCGTTAGGAGAAAACACGCTGATGTGGTTCGGCCATGAGGAGAGTATGGAGAGAGGGAGACTAACGAGGAGAATATAAGTGAGTGGTGTGGAAGGGGGGAGAGGGAAAGGGAAGCCGAGCATGAGATGGAGGGATGGATTGAAGAGGAATATGAGAGAGGCGGGTGTGAGTTGGGGGGGACGGTAGTGAAATGACGAGGGACATGGCGATATGGTGGCGCTTTGTTTATGGCCATCCCTTACGGGATTAAGGCGTCTGGCAATACATATGTAGATAGACAGAAGAAATACATGTATATTGTTGGAACTGGCACAATTAATTGAGACACTAAAATTTACAACAGCATGACGATGTTATGTACTGTATATTTAATATATTCATATTCAGGTCTCTTAATTATTTAGAGATGTTCCCGCACTAAGCACTCATGTTTGTAGTCAGTGTCGCACATCAGAATAAATGGGACGGAAATTACAGTTATGTTCCTTACATAAAACGAATCATATTTCAGAATTTCCCCTTATGCACAGAATATTCAATACATCGCCGAGAAATGAAGTCAATGCATGTTTCTTTCTCACCATGCACCATCTTTGTTGTGCTCTTATATATCTTCAGTATGCATTCGCACTGACATGGCTGAATGGAAAAATAGAATATAACGTTGTATTCAGATTCATCTGCCTTGTATTTTTATGCACACCTTTCAAAATATTGTCTGTTTCATGAAAAACTAATACGTAGGAGGGGTTAATAGAAGGATGAATAAACTATTATACTTTCACTCATCTTCCCGCCCTGAATTTACCTTTCAGCCTTTACTTTATTGATTACTTCACAGAGCTTCCATGCAACATACTTTACTCAGGAAAAAACAGCTTACAATAATTCATTTTGTTCAGCCTTACTGCCATTATTCAACGATCCCCTTAATAGATTTACCGTCACCTGTACCGTCCAGTAAATCACTGAGACGAATTTATTGGGTATCACCTTCCACCTCTTGCTTATCTGGTACATAGATTATGGTGGATGTTTCATAATTCTTTCACCACTGGGGAGAGAAAAGCGACTGTAATGAAGATTCGTTTTATGTCTTGCTGTAATATATTTTCATATTTCTTTGAAAAGAATTGTTGGCTTTCTAATACGTCAAAAAGGAAGGAGTTTTCAGAATTTATTGCCATTGAACATCATTGCTGTTTCTAATTCTGGCCTTATCTTCAGGCTTCATTACACATGACTTGGGAGAAAGACGAACGTGTTCAGTGGAAGATATCAACTTACATGGTTATCAAAGAAGTTAAGCTTTCAATACATACCCCACATATCATTTTTCATTTTCTTCAAACCCTTGATTGAACGGACGGTTTAACTAGAATCAAGACATAGATAGGAATTTAAATTCCTCCTGAAAACAAACATCAAATAACCTTTAAATTGCAGTATAAAAGAGCCAAAGCAGATCTCTTCGCACAGACTTTCTCCTCCAATTCCACCTTAGACGATTCCGGTGCTGTTCCTCCATCACTTCCCCCCTCTGACTTCCTCATGGCTGACATTAAAATTTCTTCAGTTGATGTATTTTCTGCCATCACTGGCCTCAGTACTAACAAGGCATATTGGCCTGATGGGGTCCCTCCTGTTGTTCTCAAGAACTGTGCTTCTGTGCTTACACCCTGCCTAGGCAAACTCTTTCGCCTTTGTCTGTCAACTTGTACCTTTCCTTCTTGCTGGAAGTTTGCTCTCATTTAGCCAGTCCCAAAGAAGGGTGACCACTCCCAACCCTCCAACTATCGTCCAATTGCTTTAACGTCCTGTATTTCAAAAGTTTTCGAGTCAATTCTTAATAGAAATATTTTAAGGCATCTTTCCTATCACAACCTTCTTTCCGATTGTCAGTATGGGTTCCGTCAGGGACGCTCCACTGGCGATCTTCCCACCTACCTTTCAGACTCCTGGTCATCCTCCTTTCGGGACTTTGGCGAAAGCTTTGCCATTGCACTTGACATCTCAAAGGCTTTCGATCGAGTCTGGCATAAATCTTTAATTTCCAAACTGCCCTCCTACGATTTCTATCCTTCTATCTGTGCCTTCATCGCTAGCTTCCTTTCTGGTCGTTCTATAGCCGCTGTTGTAGACGGCCATCGTTCTTCTCCTAGATCTATCAACAGTGGTGTTCCTCAGGGCTCTGTCCTATCACCAACTCTCTTCCTTTTATTCATCAATGATCTTCTAAGCTGTACATCTAACCCTATCCACTCATACGCTGATGACTCCACCCTTCACCTTTCCATTCGGTTCCCGCAACGCCCATCTCAACAGTTACTTCAAGAAACAAGGGATGAGGCTATGGCACACCTAATGTCTGACTTGGCTCGTATCTCTGACTGGGGTAAAAATAATATGGTTGTCTTTAATGCATCTAAGACTCAGTTCTTACACCTATCAACCCGACAAAATCTTCCACAGGTATACCCACTAATGTTTAATAATATTCAGCTTAATCCTGCATCATCCTTGAACATGCTTGGGGTTTCATTTACTCGGGACTTATCTTGGAAAGATCATATTACATCTCTTGTAAAATCTGCTTCCAAGAGATTGGGTGTGCTAAGCTGACTCCGCTCTTTCTTTACCCCTGCACAATTGTTGACTCTATACAGGGGTTTTATCCGCCCCTGTGTGGAGAACAACTCTCATGTGTGGGGAGGCTCCCCACATACAGCTCTTCTCAATAGGGTGGAGTCAAAGGCTTTTCGTCTCATTAACTCTCCTCCTCTTACTGACTCCTTTCAACCTCTGTCTCTTCGCCGCATTGTTGCATCTTTATCTCTTTTCTATCGCTACTTTAATGGTCACTGCTCCTCTGAACTGTCTGCTTCCATTCCTCCACCTCTACGACGGGCGTGTAGCACCCGTCTGGCAGCAAACTCTCATCCCTTTTCTGTCCAACTCTCTAATGCAAGAGTTAACCGTTACTCCCAGTCTTTCATTTATGCAACAGGTCAGCTCTGGAACTGTCTCCCTCTGTCTGTATTTCCTGCTGCCTATGATCTCCAGTCTTTCAAACGCAGTGTGTCCAGGCATCTCAAAATGATCGGATCTTGAATTTGGCTCTCTATTGTACTGTATATTGTTTTTCTCTTGGAGGGAACTGTTACTGCGGGCTCATGGCCTTTGGTTCCTTCTTCCTCGCATAAAAAAAAAAGAAAAGAAAAAAAAAAGAAAAGAATTTATATCAGACAAAGCAAAAATATCAGACAACGAAAAATCAAACCCCGCAGATCTTGCCTCAAGTAACCGCAAAAATTATACCAACAACAAGACAAATTAATAACTGCTGCATAGTCCATCAAACACACACACACACACACACACACACACACACACACACACACAGCCTTTCCTTCAAATATCTCTCTATGTAACACCACCTCTCCTCTTTTAAGCCTGATATTTTTTTTTTTCATCTAGGTTGAAGCTACTGATGGCATCCCATTTTATAAAGTCCAAGGTGGTTGCAGTGTGTATATGTGGAACAGACTTGCTTTTTTACAAACTCATTATCTTCTTTATCTAAGCCTAAATCTTGGCTAGATAAGCTTGCAAAGTACACAAAGATAAACTTACGGCAGCCTGCATCTGAATGGCTGTTACACCAGTAGCCATCTAAATACAAACCTTGTCATTCAGTACTGTAATAGTGTGGCGGTATCACACACCATACCGACCCTACCACTTCATATGTGTCAACATGAAGAAGGCAGCAGAATGTCAGTAATGGCACATTGTACTTCTATCTATCTATCTATTGCCAGACGCCTCAATCTCGTTTGGGGTGGCCACAAACAAATCGCCTCCAAGTCGCCCTGTCCCCCACCATTTCACTCCCCTGCTCCCAGCTCACCCCCCCCTCTCTCATATACCTCTCCACCCCATCCCTCCATCTCATCCTCGGCCTCCCCCTCCCTCTTTCCCCCTCCACCTCACTCACATACACTCTCTTCGTCAGTCTTTCACCCTTCATCCTCTCCACATGGCCAAACCACCTCAGTGTGTTCCTCATAACGCTTCCTATCACATCCACATCAACACCACAACACTCCTTTATATCCTCATTCGTCAGCCTGTCTCTCCATGTGACTCCACAGGCTCCTCTTAAATAACTCATTTCCACTGCTCTCACTCTTGACTTGTGTCCTTCCAACAACGTCCAAGCTTCACTTCCGTACGTTAGAGTTGGTATCACAATACTGTCATGTAGTAACTTTTTCACTTCCATGCTCACTTCCCTGTTTCTTATCACTGCTTTCAAGGAACCAGCAACCTTTCTTCCCTGCTGTACCCTTTCAAGCACTTCACCCTCCAAACCTCCATCCTTACTCATCACACTACCCAAGTACTTAAACGTACTCACATTTTCCAGTTCCTCACCATCCAACCTCGCTGTAAATTCACTGACTCACCTCTCTCAAAGACCATCACTTTACTCTTCCCTACATTCACCTTTAGATTCCGTTTCTTACACACTCTCTCAAACTCATCAACCAAGCCTTGCAGCTCCCCTTCGTCTTCACTCAACAACACAGCATCATCTGCAAACAACAGTACAGGGAGTTTCCAAACACTATCCTCTCTCACCATGGCCACTCCAACATCCACTACCCTACCTTGTACCTCTTTTATTACCCCATCCATGTACAGATTGAACAACCATGGAGACATGACACATCCCTGTTTCAACCCAACCTTCAAAGAGAAAAATTCACTTAGTTCACCATCCACACACACTGCAGCCTTCGCACCATCGTACATACTCTTCACAGCATTCAACAACTTTCCATCTACTCCATATATTCTTAACACTTTCCACAATCCTTGTCTATCCACCCTGTCATATGCTTTCTCCAAATCCATGAATGCCGCATACAACTTCTTTCCCTTCTCTAGAAACTTTTCCACTAAAGATCTGAGAATGAATATCTGATCTACACAACCTCTTCCCTTCCTAAAGCCTCCCTGTTCATCTCCAACTAATTTCTCTGTTCTTTCTCTAACTCTGTCAATACTTACAGACAACAAATACTAACAAACCATTACAAACGTATGCTTCCTGGAATAAACGTTAAACCTTAGAGGCAGGTTGTATAATATTCTAGCGAAAGTCACATGTGCATTTTTATGTAGTCGTACTTCAAGTATACTCATTATTGTTAAGACAGACGGAAATCAAAACAACGATCAGTAAGCATATTATCTGTCTATCTACGTCGATAAACCGATAAAGGTACAGTACTCCACATTAAGTGTGACTAAGAAACCAATAGGGAGAGCTAAATGAGTGAAGACGCCACAGCGAGCAGGGCTGCACTTCTGCGCAAGCGTGAAGAAAGCATATAGTGAGTGGACGAGAAACAGGGGCGTGGAAGAAGTTGAGAGACAGAAGAGAGAGTTATATGTAAAGGGGATGAGAGAGGTGTTTTACGGGTTTCAGCCTCTACAAATTGGTCCGAGTGGATGTCTTCTTCCGGGCATATTGACTTTGCCAGAACCCAGGGGAGCCACTCCCTCACACCCAAGAGCGGCGCCATTTGGTGGTTCCACTCTTCGCAAAACGCAATTTCCATGTTTTTCGGTTAAACGCTTTGGCCGAGCATCACGACTTAGGCCAAGACCACCACTCCCATCCCACGGGGGACGACCCGCGAGGATCCCCCCTTGTTTATATGCTGGTGTGAATGAAGCTCTACCATTGAACAAAAAATCGTATTTAAATAACTGGACCTGCTTAAGGTTTTAAGCTGGACACATTAAGAGCAGAGTTCCAGTAAGGGAAGGACCTCTGGGTTTCCACCCTGTCCTGGCGGAAGATCTATTGCTATCCATAATATAGTTTTCCTGACATTTCTAAAAAATCCTAGACATCATTCTCCATTCATGTAAAATAATTGAGTAAGTGAGCGACTGAGTGAGGAAGTGAGGGACTGACATAGTCAGGGACAAGCACTATTATTGCCCGCTCTTGTGGGTGCGGCAGCAATATAAAATTCTGAATAAAGTGGTCATGGGAAGAATATAGCACGTCATAGTAGAGAAAGAATTAAGAAGAGAGGAATGAATGACAATGTGAAAAGTATATTTTGCATATGATGGTGGGCGCTGATATTAGAGAAAAAATAATCGGTGAAATATTTCATGCGTGAATATATTATTTATGACAGGAATGGAAAGAAAAAAAAATATATGCATCATCGCCATGAAGGAGTAATGTTTCAGATAAATTTACAGTTGCCACAGAGTGCGGCACAGCTGAACCACTGAGGAAATTAACAGTGTAGGACAAACCGGGTGTCCTCCAGGGACATGAGCTATTGATCCTTGACCTTATTACAGACTTAGGTGTGTGAGAAGAGCAAGAAGTTCAAAGTGTGTGTGTGTGTGTGTGTGTGTGTGTGTTCAACGGGATGTCCGTAGTTCTGAATTGTGTGTGTGTGTGTGTGTGTGTGTGTGTGTGTGTGTGTGTGTGTGTGTGTGTGTGTGTGTGTGTGTGTGTGTGTGTGTGTGTGTGTGTGTGTGTGCATTCAACGGGATGTCCGTAGTTCTGAACTGTGTGTGTGTGTGTGTGTGTGTGTGTGTGTGCATTCAACGGGATGTCCGTAGTTCTGAACTGTGTGTGTGTGTGTGTGTGTGTGTGAGATTTTCGTATATCTGTTTGTGCACTGAGTATGTAAGCTAGCAGGCTTTCCGTGTGTGTTTGTGCGGGTATAAGAGAGCAAGAGAAAGAGACGTAGATTATAATTAGGTATGTATATACTGTATACACGTTCGGATTATTTCTATCTGTAACGTATATTCGTGGGGGCGTCTATGTCTGTTATTCTTTCACATCCTGTTTGAGTGTGTATTATCTTTGTGTGGCAGAGTTTTTGTAAATTTGTGTATTTAAAGTAATTTGGAGCAAACTTGTATGTGTGTGTGTGTGTGTGTGTGTGTGTGTGCGTTTTAATGAGTACTCAATATGACCGCAAGTGTGTTTGTGCGTATACTCGTTAGTGTATGTATTTGTGCTCTCATTCAACTAGCACACACACACACACACACACACACACACACACACACACACACACACACACACACATATATATATATAAACCAAGTGTTAAAAAATCGGGTGATCGAGTTGGCTCGACTCATGTGTTGACTGTTCTCCCATCAGTGGAAACATACATGGGGTAATGGCCTTTCAGAAGCGTGCAATGTTTTGTAAGCATAGAAGACATAACCAAAGGCCAAAAGCCTGCAAGACTCCTCTACAAGAAAAATAATTAAAACAAGTTAACAGAGAGCCAGCTTCATGATCCGTTCATTTGAAGATGTCTGGACACACTGCGTTTTAAAGACTGGAGGTCACAGGCAGTAGGAAATACAGACAGGATTACAGTTCCAGAGATGACCAACTGCATATATCAAGGACTGGGAGTAATTGTTAATTCTTGCATTAGAGAGTAAGTCCTGAAAAGGGATGAGGGTCTGGTGCTAGATGGGTGCTACACACCCGTCATGGTGGTGGAGGGATGCAAGCAGACTGTTCAGAGGAGCAGATACCATTGAAGTAGCGATAGAAAAGAGACCAAGCTGCAACAGTGAGGCAAAGAAACAGAGGCTGAAGGAAACGAGTAAGAGGAGGAGAGTTAATGAGACGAGAAGCCTTTGATTCCACATTCTTGAGAAGAGCTGTATGTGGTGAGCCTTCCGACACATGATAATTTTATTCTACAAAAGAGCGAATAAAACCCCTAGTTAAAGTCAACAACTGTGCAGGGACAAAGAAAACACGGAGTCAGCTTAGCATTCCCAGTCTCTTGGAAGCATTATTAACAAGAAAGGTAATATGATCTTTCCAAGAAAAATCCTGAGATAATGTAACCCCAAATATGTTCAAAGATGATGCAGGGCTGAATTAGATACTGTAAAACAGTTAAATTATACCCCCCTGTGGTAGATTCTGATGAGTAGAAACATGTAAGAACTGAGTTTTTGTTGCACTAAAACAAGAAGATTACCTTTGCCTTATTCGGAGATATAAGCCAAGTCAAACACTAGTGATACTATAGCCTCATCCCGCGTTTACTGAAGTAACTGCTGAGATGATCGCTGGGGGAAGTAGATGGAAAGGTGAAGAGTGGAGTCATCAGTGCATGAGTAGATCAGGTCAGATGTACAGCTTAGGGTGTCGTTGATAAATAGAAGGAAGAGAGTTGATAATAGGACAGAAGACTGAGGAACACCACTATTGACAGCCCTAGCAGAAGAAAGGTGGCTGTCTACAACAGCAGCAATAATACAACCAGAATTGTAACCAGAGATGAAGGCAGAGATAAAAGGATAGAAACCATTAGAGGACAGTCTGGAAATTAAAAACTTATACCAGAATCGATCGAAAGCCTTTGAGATATCCAATGCAATGGCAAATCTTTCGAAAAAGTCCCGGAGGGAAGATAGCCAGGAGTCTGAAAGGAACATAAGAAGATCGTCAGTGGAGGGTCCCTCACAGAACTCACCCTGACAGTTGGAAAGAAGGCTATGACTGGAAATGTGCTTTAAACTTTTTTGTTGAGAACAGGTCCATAAACTTTAGAAATAAAGGATGTTTAGGCAATTGGGCAATAGTAAGAGGATTGGGAATAGTCACCCTTCTTTGGGACAGGTTGAATGAAAACAAACTTTAAGCAAGGAGGAAAGTACTTGTTGACAAAGGCGAAAGAGATTGCCAAGGCAGTGCGTAAGTATAGGAACACATTTCTTGAGGACAACATGAGGGTTCCCATCAGGCCCATATGCCTTGTTAGTACTGAAAGCAATGATGGCAGAAAACACATCAACTGTATCCATGAGGGAGTCAGAGGAGGGGGAGGGGGTAGTGATGGAGGAACATCACCATAATCGTCTGATGTGAAATTGGAGGAGAAAGTCTGAGTGAAGAGTTCTGTGTTATCATTACGAGTAGGAGAACGAGCTACAGAGCCATCTAAGCGGAAAAGAGGAGGGAAGGATGATGAAGCAAAGTTGTTACAAAGGTTTTTGGCAAGTTGTCAGAAGAAGTGGGAAGATTTTAAGTCTGAGAGTTAAGAGCATTTAGTACGACCGAAATTATTCTTAGTGAAGAACAGACTTAGCATGATTCCTAGCCGAGATCTTAAATATATGAGATTTAGGGGTGGATTCATTCCAGTACCTTTTGTAGGCTTTCTTCTTCTTGTGGACAGCATTGAAACAAGCATGAATAAACCATTTTTTTTTGCATTCGTAACAGGTTAAGAGAAAAGAATGTATACTTCCATGCCCAAGGGAATGACCTCCGTAATGAGTAAGGCACACTCAGATGGCTGTCGGCGATGGAAGCAGTAGGGCAGTTCTTCCAGGATGCGTTGACCAACAAACTTGTCAAAAATTCGCAGATACACGTCAATGTTTACGGTTTCCTGAAAAAGATTGGCCCTATGATGTGGTTTCCTGAAATAACACACCAAACGCTAACTTTTGAATCAGGTAGGGGTCTCTGTCCAAAAACGTTTTATTGGCCAGCTCCATGCTGCCCTCATTTTGAGTCGCGTTTTCCTTCTTTTTTGTAGTCTTTCTTGTTTTATTTCTTTCTTGTTTAATTGTAGCAAGCGCTTCTACCCTTTAGAATAACTCAATTCCGATCAAACCTGGACACAATGACCAGTCAATTCCCTAGTTGCATCCGCAAGGTTTTGGTTGCTAGACAGCTACTCGTTGCCTGGCAACGGCCAATTTTTTTTTCTTGTTTAATTGTGGCAGGTACTTCTACTCTTTAGAATTTACCGATTCCGACCAAAGCTGGACACAATGAACAGCCGATGACCTAGTTCTTTCTGCAAGGTTTTGGGTGCTAGGCAACTATTCATTGCCTAACAACGACCGAAAAAAAAAAAAAAAAAAACGGTTTTTTCTTACTTTTCACGTTTTGAGCTGTAGAAGCATTAATAATGGGCGTGGAAAGCTATGACTTTGTTAGGCGTAATCTTGGAGTCACTCCCTATCGGAAGTGTTTTATCCATTTTTCCTCTCTCTCCTCTAGGTTTCGAGTGGCAACCCTGCGAATATTGGCCTCTGCTTCCCCAGCAGTCTTATTTAAGTGTCGCAGGAACTTCTACCCTTCAGAATCAACCGATTCTGACTAAACCTGGACACAATGACCAGCCTACGATCTAGTTGTGTGAGTAAGGTTTTGGTTGCTGGACAACTACGCATTGCCTAGCTACGGCCCCCTTAGCTTTTCCGTGGCCATGGGTCCAAAAATCGTCTGGACCCAGTGGCCGGCCCCATCATTTTTTTTTTTTTTTTCCAGTTTTCGAAAATAGATTATTTCTTACCAACTTGAAGAAAAACGTCAGGCACAACAGTCAATGCAATTTCTAGCTTCCTAAATCCATCCCGTGCTTCGCAATGAAGCGCGAAAAAAAAAAAAAAAGCAAAATGATCGTGTTCACGCCGGTGAAAAGTTTGCAGAGGTGGAAACGAACATCGCACTAAGAAATATCCACATTATAACCCCCCCACAAAATTTCAGTGGTGCTGAAATGACTTCAGATGACTTGATATATGTATTACAAACAAAATCATTCCATAACATGGGAGATCTCATATAAAACAAACATTGATTTTTTTGAATTTTTTTATGCTGGTTTTGTTTATGCAAGTACTGTATCGAATTGTGTATGTTGTATGGGTGGTTGAGTTTTTGTCCAAAGGGAGGCGAGAGACATTATTTTTAGACTCTAACCAGACAGGGGTCCTTCTTTGTGTGTACTTGCTGAACAGCAGCAGTTAATATTCGATAGGCCCACTTACAGCTAGCCATCGTCGTCTGCCGGCTTGTATCTCTATTTGTCCAGTACTGAACCGGCACTACGCGTTGTCACTCAATCTTGGATCATTCTTTAGGCAGGAATTGTAGCTTGTTGTATTTTGGTGGGAACTCATGCTTTTCCTGAAAAAAAAAAAAAAAAAAATCCTTCTCGGATGTACAACTCACCGATAGAAACACACTGATATGCGGAGTGCGACGGCTTGATGGCTACTAAACGCAACTAAACAACGGACAACGGAAAGGTGGTCTGACTCAGGTGACCTAGGACTACTTTTAGTCACTCGCTTGGAACAATTGAATTTCCGGGCGCTCGGGTCGAACTCTGAAATCGCACACAGCTGGGCTGCGTTTGATTACTTTTATGTGGGCCACCCAGCCTACCTGTCTGTCTATCTATCTATTTATCTACCTGTCATCAGTCTACCTGTCTATCTATATACAGAGAGAGAGAGAGAGAGAGAGAGAGAGAGATTGTGGAGGTGTGTGTGTGTGTGTGTGTGTGTGTGTGTGTGTGTGTATGAGTGTGTGTGTGTGTGTGTGTGTGTGTGTGTGTGTGTGTGTGTGTGTGTGTGTGTGTGTGTGTGTGTGTGTATCATACATGTTGGTGGTGCACGTCAGGGACGGGGGATACACACTAGCATTAATATTACATGCACGAATTTCGACCCAAACCCCAAGAGTCTTTATGGATTTTCCTAATTTCAAATGTTCCACCTTCAATCATTTTACCCATCTCACTTCCCCCTTTTGCTAAATTTTTGGCATACCTAAAATTTAGTGCACATTAAACTTTTTTTTTTTTTAATATATGTTGTTCAGATTTAGATAAAGGCATGGGGCTATCTAGGAAAGAATAATGTTTGTATCAAGATTATTTTTTCAGCAGTATGATATACTGTAACTTTCAATTATTTGATCCTTGTCTTTTCTACATGGTAGCAACATTAGGTGTAGGTGGTTGTGTTTTTGACTTGCCACTTTTGAGTGCCTGGTCTGATCTGTCAATGATAAACATAACAGTGTCTTTAATTATTGTTATCTGGAGAGGGTCTCAGCCAGGCCAAGTGTATTGTATCTTTTTAGTTCCGTAAGTGTTCATAATTTCTCCATAAATGTGATGCCAGAGGAAGTGGTGTGTTAAAACGGAGACCAGCAAAGATAAATCTGAATGAAATGGAGAAAAATAACTCCAGTCAGAGGAAAAAACAAAAGAGAGCCAAGGCTTTGGTTAATCGATATCCAGATGCCTGAAATTGTGATTGTTCATTGCTGCGGGAAATGCAACTTAAAATCGTTCAGAACGCACCATTTGCTGAAAAGAAAGAATAATGTAGTCAATTCTTATTCTGAAATGAGATAGGCAGGTATCTGAGTGAGACTTTTAGTAAAGTTTATTGTAGCATGGGGCTCAAGAGGTCTTCTCAAAGTGTGCTCCTAAGCTCTGATATCCTGGACTGTCTGAGAAAGGTTCGAGATGCAGAGGAAATCCAGTCTGAAATTATTTTCCTTGTGAGACAACGAAACTACACACACACACACACACACACACACACACACACACACACACACACACACAAGCACATACACACTTTTCCTGAGACACGTCTGGACAGACATTTAACCAGTTCACTGCCAGCCTAAAGGTTAATGTAGGAGATGCTCCTTTAAATTATTTTTTCTGCTTTTAGAACACTTCATTCAATTTACTCAAATTAATAATGGCCTCGCATACTGAAGGTGCTCGCAGCATTCAAAGCAAAATCGTGTCCTCCAACTTCATGGTTTACTTTCTACAAAAGCATGATCACGCACTATAGCCACGAACACACATCCATTGAAGACATAATAATACCCCCCCCCTCAAAAAAAAAAAAAAATTGATGGTAGAGGGAAATAACATAAAAGATAAATCGATAATCAAGGACTGGTTACTAGAGTACACCTTCCAGGCTGCCGATTTTTAAGAGACGGCTCATGATAATGAGCGACATAAGTTTCAAGGTTTCGCCTTCCGCCCACCAGAAAGAAGCGGAAAATTAATGCCGATTGATAAAGGTTCCTGAAATAACCTTTCCAACGAGAATATCTATCTATCTATCTATCTATCTATCTATATATATATATATATATATATATATATATAAAGTTCCTGCAATAACCTTACCAACGAGAAATTATATATATATATATATATATATATATATATATATATATATATATATATATATATATATATATAAAGTTCCTGGAATAACCTTACCAACGATATATATATATATATATATATATATATATATATAGATAGATAGATAGATAGATAGATAGATATATATATATATATATATATATAGATAGATAGATATAGATATATAGATAGATAGACGAGTATATTTATATATATATATATATATATATATATATATATATATATATATATAATTACAGAACAGACGAGGGAAAAAGAAATGAATAAAAAAATAATTCATGC
>NC_137053.1:12659895-12742395 GCF_032717465.1 Coenobita brevimanus | reverse complement strand
CAGAAGAGATGCTGTGAAGAAATTTCTAGTAGCAGGAATCAATCCGAGACAAGAAAGAAGGCAATTCAAAGTACCAACGATAAATTTTGAGTCAATTCATTATACTCAAATGATCAGCTGGGATGTGGTCGATATTAAAGAACCACCACTCCTCAAGAATTTGACTGATGTTGAACTACTGGTTTGGTTGAAAGTCCTGAACTTGTGGTAAGCTGTGTCCTAAGTATCCTTGCCACACTCAGTCAGTTAACGCACAGTAACACTGGTGACTGAAGCATCTGCATAACTTTATGGTTACAGAAACAGAGATGGGTATATGAGAAACAAAAATCAAGAAAAATAATGCCAACATTCGAATCAAAGAAGGATTCAAAGCAGAGTAAATCTGGCCCAATTTAACGGAAGGGTGGAAGGGATGTGTTAGATGTGGAACTCCATTTGCAGCCACCTCCTCGTGGTGAATTCTGCGTAGTGCACGGTCACAGTGTGCTAGCTAAGGGCTGCATCATAAAGTGTCCAGGCGCCACCTCATACTGACATGATACGGCTATAATATTTTGCGGTTCTCTTGCCTTTATCTAGGAGCAAATTTTCCCCTCTATTATTAAAATAAAACTGGACTTTATTTTTCTTTATCTCATGACCCGACCTAATACACACACACACACACACACACACACACACACACATACACACACACACACACACACATACAGTATATATACAGTATATATATATTTTATATATATATATCTATATATATATATATATCTATATATATATATATATTTTGTATGCATGAAAAAAGGAACCAAAGGCCAAGAGCCCGCAAACCTTTCCTTCCGAGAGAGAAAAAAAAAAAGTGAGCCAAATTCAAGATCCGTTCATTTCGAGATATTTTTTTTTATACAAGAAAGAAGGAACCAAAGGCCGGAGCCCGCAAACCATTCCTTCCAAGAAAAAACAAAAACAACACAAAAGTGAGCCAAATTCAAGATCCGTCCATTTCGAGATGCCCGGACGCACCGCGCTTGAAAGACTGGAGATCACAAGAAACAGTAAACACAGTCAGAGGGAGACAATTCCAGAACTGACCTGTTGCACAAGTGAAGGACTGGGGGCAACGGTCAACTCTTGCACGAGAGAGCTGAACAAAAAAGGGATGAGAGTTTGCTGCTAGATGGGTGCTACAAGCCCGTTGCAGAGGTGGAGGGATGCAAGCAGACAGCTCGTAGGAGCAGCGACCACCGAAGCAGCAACAGAAAAGAGACAACGATACAACAGTGCAGCGAAGAGACAGAGGCTGGTAGTATTAAACTACCTCTTCTCACGAGCAAGCTCTTCGTCGCTCCAGTCGTAGTTTTAAAGCGAAGAGGTTCCTCGTACGGCGCGCGAAGAGGTCTCTCGGGGTTAAAAGTACGGGAATATGAAGCAGGAGCATCACCCGCCTCTTCCCAAATATCTTCGTATTTTGTTTTTTATACTGATACCATAATCATGTAACTAGGTATTACCTTTACATTCACGAAATGCATTTGCAGTTTTTTAAATGTTTATCATTTTGTGTGTGTGTGTGTGTGTGTGTGTGTGTGTGTGTGTGTGTGTGTGTGTGTGTGTGATACTATCTTTATTTATAGATTTTTAGGAGACTGGTGCTACCCGTTTATGATCAAACTACTGCTACCACTATAGAGCTCAGTGACTTACATGCACACAGCCCAGTCGTTGACTTCTATCATTCTCAGGTTACCTGTGTCTCATACAGTGGTGATCCAGGCAACTTCACTGCTTATTTTCAAGAGCACTTTATCTAACAGACTTGTAAACCATTCCACTTTTCACCACTCTCTTCAGAACGGAATGCACGTGTTATAATTAAAGGCCGTGGTATTACTGCCATCCCCGCTAAATTCTAGCTGCCGTAATCCTAATCACTTCCTTTTTCCGGTAGCCATAACTTAACCTAAATAATCTAACCTAACATATTTCTAACATAGCAAGTAGATGCTTTTAATCTATCTCAAGCACTTACGGCAGGTCAGAATGAAAATATATTGGATGATTTTTCCTGTGTACAGTACAGGTTTCTCTCTTCATTCTGACTTACTGTAAGTGCTTGGGATAGATTAAAAGCATCTACTTGCCCGAGTGCCAGGGGGTTAACTCATCCTCTTCAGGCCCACAGTGGGGGCGAAGAGACATTAGTTGCAAGATTGTGACAATGTGAGTTAACTTTTACCTGGTCGTGGTGGAGTGGTATGCTGCCTGGCTCTCACCTGAGAGTCGCAGGTTCGATTCCCGGCATATTGGTAATATACTGGATGATTTTTCCTGTGTACAGTATAGGTTTCTCTCTTCATTTATTGCAGACTCGATCGAAAACCTTTGAGATGTCAAGCACAATGGCAAAGCTTTCGCCAAAGTCCCCAGTGGAGGATGACCAGGAGTCTGAAAGGTAGGTGAGAAGATCGCCAGTGGAGCATCCCTGACGGAACCCATACTGACGAATAGAAAGAAGGTTGTGATAGGAAAGATGCTTTACAGTTTTTCTGTTAAGAATTGACTTGAAAACTTTTCAAACACAGGATGTAAAACCAATTGGACGATAATTAGAGGGTTGGGAACTGTCACCCTTTTTCGGGACTGGCTGAATGAGAGAAACTTCCAGCAAGAAGGAAAGGTACAAGTTGAAAGACAAAGGCAACAGAGTTTACCTAGGCGTGGTGTAAGCACAGAAAAACAGTTCTTGAGGAGAACAGGAGGAACTCCATCAGGCCCATATGCCTTGTTAGTATTAAGGCCAGTGATGGCAGAAAATACATCAGCTGAAGAAATTATAATGTCAGCCAATAGGAGCTCAGAGGGGGGAAAGTGATGGAGGAACAGCACTGGAATAGTCTGAGGTGGACCTAGATGAGAAAGTCTGAGCAAAGAGATCTGCTTTATCAGTAGAAGTAATAGCTACACAGCCATCAGAGTAGAAAAGAGAGAAAAGAGGAGGGAAGGATGATGAGGTAAAGTTGTTAGAAAGGTTTTTGGCAAGGTGGCAGGAAGAGTGGGAAGAATTCAAGTTGGAGAGTTGAGAGCATTTAGTACGGATGAAATTATTTTTAGCAGAGCGAAGAACAGACTTAGCACGATTGTGGGCAGCAACATAAACAAGATGTGATTCAGGGGTGAGTTGGCTCTGGGCTCTGGTACTTTTCATATACATACATACATACATATATATATATATATATAGATAGATAGATAGATAGATAGATAGATAGATATAGATATAGATTATAGATAGATAGATAGATAGATAGATAGATAGATATAAATACAGTAATCCCTGTAATAATCGGGTGTCCAATTCTCGGACATCCCGTTTCTGGACATTTTGGGCCATAGCCTTTGGATCCCCAAAATGGCAAGAAAAAAAAAATTAGACATTTTTTCAACCTTACTTTAAACTTGGTGCTCGGTGCCGAACAGCTGTGCTTTCGCATGTAGTAGGGCAGCTCCCTGCGTCCTCCCCTCCCCAGTTACTGCCTAACTACCGTCCTGATTGACGCTCGTCGCAATGGCTGCTGCACCTGCTTGTTTTTGTGAATAAACAGTGAATAAATTGCAATACCTCGCCACTAGACCACATGGGAATTTACAGTGTTGTGCAATGTTAAGAAATTAGAAATCAGAGTGCAAAGGATTATGTGCAGAGTGCAAATTGGTGTGTTGCAACTGGCGTGGCGCAAAAAAGAACAGAATGTGCAGTGTGAACACTTATAATTCACAGTGCAAGAGATTTAGTGCAGCACAACACTGGATTACTGTACGTGCTTCAAGAGAATCTCCACCACTGCCAGAGCCTTCAAGAAGGAGGGTTAATCTTCGTAACGGCCGTGGACATGTAAGTACCTTGTACACTGCTAAATATTTTCCATTCTCAGTTCTAACTACTCTGGTTCTTCTTTATTTAATTCATGCTTTCTGTCCCGTATTTGTGTGAATAGGGTCATAAATAGGTGCTATGCATGTCCGGTTGGGAGTTACGTAGGTGGTTTTCTGAGTTAGGCTGGGTTGATCCATAAGTACTTGTCCATGAGGCATTTTCCCAATTCCCGGACAAACCCAATTTCCGGACATGCCTTTGGCTAGCCTATATGACATCGGTTATTGGAGGGATTACTATATATATATATATATATATATATATATATATAGTAGCCTCTGTGGTACAGTGGTAAAGTGTACATTTTCCTATGCTGGAGAATGAGGGTTCGTGCCCCGCCAGGGTAATAAACTTAGGGAGCATTCTCCCGGCCACGTTCTGCTTTGGTGGACATAAGGGGTGCTGTGGTTGAACCAGTGTCACATACTATAAAGTAAGCTTCCACCCAGTCGGCTTGTGCGGACCGATTACACTTGGTTCACAGACTACACACACATCCAAAGCCATTCCAACTCAAAATGGTCGGATCTTGAATTTGGCTCTCTCTTATATTTTGTTTTTCTATTGGAGGGAACAGTTATTGCAGGTTTGTGGCCTTTGGTTCCTTCTTCATCACAAAAAAAAGAAGAAAAACTACTGTCACACTTACAAGCACTTCTCACCCTACATACAATCTCCGTCAAACAGCCTAAGGCACTTGGTAGAGTTACACAGGCTGTATCGTCCCCACTTCGGTCGGGATAGGCCAGTCCTGCAGTGGACACTCAAACGGCTGATGATATATATATATATATATATATATATATAGGGTCAAATTCCTATATAGGGTCAAATTCCTATGAATTTAGAAGTGCTAGTTTGAAACATGGTGGAAATGACGCTCCATCACGGTCACTACGCCACTGCACAAACGATTTTTTTAAGTAAATACGCTCACTCCAGCAATTTTCACTCCAAAATCGAGGAAATGATGACAAAAGTGAAGAATTTGAATGATATGTGGTACAGGATTTCTATCACGATTTAGCTCTGAATGATCCATAAAATCATCTTCCTGCCTGTATTCAATATACTGTATACAAACAGTATTCTGCCAATAAAAACAAAACCTACAAATTGCAGATGAATGTGAAATACTAAACACTGACAAACAACATAACATACTTCCGATCTATTTCATTTGGAAATGCAATCACGAACCGGGCACGTATGTTCCAATCATTAGTCTTTTTATAATTCAGGAAATTTCTGCAAGACTGCTTACATTGCAGAAGCATGCCACGCCGCTCCTGGTGCCTGTAGACTTTTTGCGTGGTCGATGTTACATCTTTGACACAATGCTCCACACCTTGAGAGTGACAAGGGTAGCATTGGTCCACGATTATGGCTCTCATCCGTTGTGACTTTCTTCAAAAGTGGAGGGACTGCGACAAAGTGGAGGGATTGTGACAGACGATCTGTCTAGCTGCACCAGCTTGTTGTAGTTCTTGGCCTCGAAAAATATCATCAAAACAGATTTGTCAAACATTCTGACATGGTCACTGTTGTTCTGCGCTCGCTGAATGAGTGCAACAGCCATGCACTGTACATGTGGATCTTCATTAGCAACAGCCGACAGCAGGATATTTTCAGGGTGACAGAAGTAACTGCTATTGCTGAGTACTGGGCGAACAACGCCATGATCTTCTGGCGGCAATTCTCACAATAGTTCCACCATACAGAAGAATTCTTGGCACCATCATGACATGAACTGTTCGCTCTAACTTTGAACCAAGCTGGCACATAAAAGTTGAGAATGAATGAAAGAAGTTGTTTCAGCACTGGAGATGGCACTTCTTATGACATGTAGATCCAGTGTACGGTTGGCTTTAATTAGCCATCTGGCATGGTTCAGTGGCCCAGGCTGTCCAGATGGTTTCAAAACTACACCTTCGGCTCCTCCGACTTGCACTGCCAGACATGAGCAGTGCAAGTATCGCTGATCTTTTTTGAGATCCTTCTCAACTTCATCTGGTAGAGTGCAAGTTTTTCCACATACTCGTTCATAATCAACAATTACCAGATCCTTTGGATCGAACTCAAGGGATCTACTCACTTCCCCTCTGAGGCCAGTAGGACCCATTGCACTGTCAATGGCCTCAAAATAGCGTCTGAAAACTACTTCGATGAAATGTAACAAACAGACAAGCCACCGTAATGGTCTCTCCAGCTGGGTTTCCAGCACATGAATCACCTCATTCTTCTTGCCAGTGTTTACATTCGTGCCATTGCAAACAATAGCTTGCACTGACTCTGCTGAATCGGTCTCACTGACAACTGACATCATCTCCTTTGCGATTTCGACTGCTTTTTAACTTTCAGGGGAGACATGATCTATGTAAGCAGCATCAGGGAAGCCAATTACTGAGTATTGGTCTTCCTTGATGATGACCCTCTCACCATGAGGGGGGTTTTACTCAGAGTCTTGTCAATTTTACCATCATAACCCAGACAAATTAACTTTGACATGGCGCTTTCATGCTGTTGAACGGCAATATCCCTCCAGTATCTTCTTTAACGCCGAAGTTTGCTTGGATCAAGTTTGTTTTCTTCAGCAAGAATACCCGCGTCCTTCAGTGCATATTTCACTATGGAGCATATATCGCTGTTGCTCATTTGGCATCGGTCTGAAACACGGCATAGTTCACGATATGTCAGTCTATTCTGATCATGCCTGCCTCTCTCTACTTCTTCGGTACCATCATCATACTGATCATCTGATACATCACAACTAGTATAATCAGTATCATCCCTACATGCTGTTCCTGCATCTTCAGCATGCATGGCTTCCTGAACTGACTTTACATGAAGCTTTCTTTTTATTTGTCTGTTTGTGGCGAGTTCATTTTTTGCTGTCTTTTGCTTGTCTACTCTGCCGATGTACATTTTGCTACAACTGTGTTGGTCCATCCAAAAGGGCCATTCTTCAGGAGATATCTCGAAAGCCCTGGCACAACGACATTCAGACCTCTCTTTAGCATCAACATTTTTGTAGCATTTACAGCAGCAGATGTCAAATAGTGCATCAAAGCTGGCCAGCTTCTCCAAGTAGGTGCTTGAAGTCTTCTTGCTTGCAGAGTATTTTCTTACCTCCTGAGCTTTTGTTATCAAGCGTTTCACACGGATGATAATGCTCTTGTAATCAGTTAAAGGAATCGATGCCTTCTCATATATTTCTACTACTTGGTCAGCAATAGTTTCAGCATGGGCGTGCGTGGATCTGTCATTTTGTGTTCCAAGTATTCTCTAATGATATCTTTGCATGTAGGTACCTGATGCACTGGAAGACTACGAGGTAAACCAAATACGGAATCTTTGACCTCTTCCATCGTGCTGCAGGTAGCCATCATTCCAACACAGGGTGTAAATGAATGTAAAAAGTTAAAACTAACAACTGACAAGAACGGCTTGTTTGTGTAACCGGTAACAAAACAGTCAAAATCAGTATCGCCACTGTCAAAGCTGCCAAAGTTCTTACTATCGCTTATTTATTATTGCGTTCATTCGGTGCAAGCATACAATAAATTTACTGGAGGAGCGTTGGCCGATTTTCAATAATGAAATTATATTATGTGATTATGGTGTTTCGGATATCAAAACATCCATGTTTCATTGAATTTAATTTTTTCGACCCACCCTGTGTGTGCATATATATATATATATATATATATATATATATATATATATATATATATATATATATATATATATATATATATATATATATATATATATATATATATATATTTAAAACAAGATATTTCATATTTTATAATTATTATATACTTGTTTTTTATACATCCTATTTATATTTCCTCTTCATCTTTCCTGTACACTCCTACATTTATTTAAATAACAGCATTATATTAAATTCATAGTTAGTCACTGTATAAGTTTTGAATTCAGATTACATGTGAAGAAAGTTTTTCTATCAGTTATTTACCTACTTCAGTATTTGCCATATATTACATGTTATAAGCATTAGTGCCAGAGAAATAACCCAAGGCAGATGCGCATAGATATATGTATGTAGGAGGAGAGTACATTTTGTCTAATATGGTGTTCTGTGACCATATGTGATCGCATGGAGTATCACTACCTCTGCACTTTTTTTTTTTTTTTTACATCCGTAAGAATGAACATCTGGGTCTGAGCATACTCAGCAAATCACGTCTCACCCTCTTCCTTGGTGGCAGCACAGACAGCAATAGTCTAAGGTGGAGAGTGTGAAGGGGGAAATGCTAGCGCTGAACAAACGCCAGTTGTAATTGATTTCGCTCTGTAATAATGGAGAAACGTAGATCTGACCATTACTGACTGCCCACTATGGAGAAACATGACTTTACAGTACACTCTCTACAGCTATAACGAAGATTAACATTGAGAAAAAATTCGAACTTCGGAGCACAATTTTGGGTTTCGTAAATAAGTAACATAAGGGAGTAGCAACCAACCTAATAAAATCTCCCTCATTGTATAGAGACCAAGGGTTATGCTATCGCAGTCCACAAGAAGAATGGGGAGTGGCTAGCAAAACCTTTAGTCACCTTTCCAAACTGAAACCACTGGATGCCAAAATACACACCCATCAGCTCTACCATTGTTCTCAAACACTTCGTCACCTTTAGCGCTAGTGAGGAGTAGCAGGACAAGCCAGAAGGAGTTCAATATCATGTCGGTATGTTAAAGTAATTCCAGCGTTATATGAGGAGCATCGGAAGGAGCAAGAAGCAGTGCAGTATCAGGCCGGCAAGTTACAGTAATTCCAGGCTTATTAAAGCCTGGAATTACTGTACATCGAGAAACTTAATACCGTACATCGAGAAACTTAACCCTTCAGTCTGATGAGGTTTCTGATTTATTCTTGTCATTTTTGACGATTTCATTTGCTATTGGAAACTTTTAGTGATGAAGATTTAATGTAGAGTATGTACAGTACCATTGTTCCAGGTCGGACTTTAAATGAGAAAGATAGTGTGGAGTGGGAAGGAAATTAGCAAATGAAAGAAAATAAGAATTGTCAAAGGAAGCAAGGAAAGAAAGAGTCAGCGAGGATAAATGAGAGATGTGTGAAGTGAAGAAGGGTGTGGGAAGTGCGGAAGGACAGCTACGAGGAAAGAAGCAGGGTATAAAGACTGATGATGTGATGAGTAAAGAAGGATGTGAAGACTGAGGAATAACAAATGGGACTAGCAAGAGAACAAGGGAGAAAGTGAGGGAATTTACAAGGAGTGGAAAGGTATGTAAAGAACGACGAAGTTTGTGAGGATTTAATTCTTATATAAAGGGTGAGAATGTGAAGACTGAGAGTGAATGTAAGGAGAGAGGATGGTAGAGAAAGATGAGAGAAGGTAGGGATATGATGAGAAAGAATTAAAGGTCACTGAGGTAATGAAGAAATCAATTAGGTGTTAGGGAGGTGTGAAGATTCAAGATGCTTCTGAACCTGTTGTGAGTTGCTCATCAAATCTGACAAACTACGAGAAGAGGCGGAGAAAGTTTCGAGGATCATAGAGCGACAGATGAAAGGTGTAGACTGCAAGAGATTTCTTGGAAGAACAAATAGTGAAGACTTATCGTTTTTCTGCCTTAATTTGGCGAAACTCTTCGTTATTTTGAAATTTGTCTCCCGTAGCTCAGTGGCAGATTCATTTATTACTACCTTTCAACATCCTTTCCAGAGCACTATTCGATCTTACCTCGTACAATGTCCTAGTGTAAAACTCTTGGTTCAGTTGTCATTAAATAGGGAGGGCTGTAAATATTTAGCCAACATTAGTGGAAAGAATATTCCAGAATTATTTAGTAAACGGTGGAAGATGTCGTGGGGAACATACTGGGGAATAAGGAAAGTAGTGTTGTGATATAAAATGTTAATAGTGATTAAAAAAAAAAAAAACGTACAGCACTGTGTGATGAGAATACAGCCTGGACGCTTATAGTAAGTATGAAGAGGAATGTATGCTGGTGAAGACTGACAGAGTGTAGTGAGCATAACGAAGGATTAGAGATGTAAAAAAGCTTGAGAAACGTTGTGGATGAGCTTGGCGAATAGCAGGAAGGGTATATAACGAGAGAGAGAGGAAAGATGAGACGAGAAGAAAGCCTTGACGAGCCGGAGAGAGGCATGTGCAAAGAGGGAGAGGAAGGTTGTGATGTGTGATGAAGGTATAAGGCAGACAGGGAGAGAAGCAGGTTGCGATATGTGATGAGAGAGAGAGAGAGAGAGAGAGAGAGAGAGAGAGAGAGAGAGACGGGGGAGGAAGAGGGTGAGAGGAGCGCACGAGCAAACGGGGAAAGAGAAAATGTTGAAGAGTGGGGACGTGGGACGGGGTGGAATTATATTTAGCAAACTTGACACGACGTTGGGGAATGGAGGGAGAAGAGAATGGGGTGGATAGAGGAGGGTCATGGACAGGGAGATAAATCAGGCCGATGCAAGTGATACAAATAATAACATGATTGCCAACATTCTCAACGGAAAGCAATATGAACACTGACATGTTTTTATGCAAACTATGATGAGTGATGAAAATACAAGAGTATAGAGTGTCAAATCTTGCGTGTACTAAAGGTTAACGTTTGATCCCATAGGTCCTTTTAAAAAGCCCAAATAAAAGAAATAAATAGAAATAAGGTGGTTAGACCTCTTCGCTTAAGGAGCAATTCAGCGCATTTTGCAGTGAATTGGCGAAGATGTAGAGAAGTGACGCCAAATTGAAAAAAGCGTTTGAAAAAATGAAGTATGAATTGGAGATAACACAGTAGCTCACCACATTTTAGTGTGGAGACTTAAATATCGTAAATAGATACAGAGACGCATTTCGGATGACATTAATGATAAGAAACCATCATTTAGTTTACGAGGAGAAGATAAAAATTTAAGTTTCAGTAGATCAAACCCTGCGTGTGTATATGCTGCGTCCCTCACATTATTCAGCCCCGGCAACTCGCAGATTTGAATCGAAGAAATAAAAGCGAATCATGATATTTCCCTCGACGCCACACAATAAAAAAAAAAAAAAAGAGCATTCTCTTTACCAGCACGGGTATTGGAAAGCGAAGCTTTCCAGGAACCTAGATTATTTTTCCAGGCACTGGATGCCGCGATTTTTTTTTTTTTTTTTACATGTTATGAAATGGATCCGTTCCTCCACAGAATAATCTATTTCATCCTCTGTTTCTCAGTGCACAATAAACATCAAGAACATGGGAAAAGAGAAGGGAGAAATTATGGAAATGTTTACTGAAAGTTCCTGCAGCCAAGAAGTGGAACTGAAAATGATTAACAGTAAATCTAGAAATATCGAGTGAGGGATAATAGGCTTACGTGTTCTAACAGTGTGGGTACCGGTATGGGCAGATGGATGAAAGACTAAAAATGATACAGCTCAAGATTCTTTTCACAATATATATATATATATATATATATATATATATATATATATATATATATTTTTTTTTTTTTTTTTTTTTTTCAGTCAACGGCCTGTAGCACGGCAAGAAAAAGAATTATTTACGGACCTCAAGTAGTGAGCATCTAAATATTCACCTGTTTCAATCTTTACAAATCAAAGACCACTCAGTCAACCTCACATCATAGCTGCGCCATTTTATCGATGCATTCAATCCAGCAATGAAGTCTGGTGCCATTTTTCTTGCACTCTATAGACGATTTTATTCTTCTCAAGACTAAAAATTCGGAAAGACGGTGTTAGGGATACCCTCCGTTTACAGCTTCATCACAAGGAGTTCTCACCGGGGCAATACAGTAATCTACTAGCAATAAAGGTGCAACAAAATCTGCGTCCTCCTGCTAAAGGACTTAAGAGAAATGATCTCCCAGCGTCACAACTGGGAACGTCACTTCGTAAATAAAGGACATATAATTCCAAGCCAAAGACAGCCATAGACAAGGATTAAAAGTTTGTTACTGTGTTGACGTAAACTTACCCTGTCCTGTCCTTAACCTCCCACACTATAAAAATAGGCATCTTATCCATGACCTAAGAGTATGCACAAGCAACCTGATATACAACTTAAGCTTAGTAGAGTTGATACTACAACACAAGGAGAGGGAAGAGAAGAGGGAGGAAGGGGGCTGAGGGTGACTGGAAGGCCGGGCATGATTTATGACAGTTGCTGCTCTATATTTCTGTATTTACTGTGTGTGGATTTAGGTCACCCTGAAAAAGGAGGGTGGCTGGATGAGCTGGGAGGGGAAAATGGAACGCCAGGGCTGTATAGATGACATAAACAAAACAAAACAAAATAAGTGCATGTGTAGATATAACAGATGAGGGAAGAGGAAATATGTTCACCAAAAAATGTTGAGGAAGAGCATAAATAGAAAGGTAATAATAGGGTACATATTAGCAAGAAGGGAAAGTATGGGTGTGGGGAAAATCTGGAGACACTGAAGATAATAGAGAAGAAAATGACAGAAAAAAAAATTATGAGGAAGAGAAAGAACAGAAAGTAGCCAAACAGGGAGAGGTAGAAGTGGAAAGTGAATTGTCAGCGTTTGACTGTGTTTTTTGGTAGTGATTGCTGTGTATTACTTTTTCTATTCTAAAGTATTGCTGCACCTGTAGGGTCAGCAACATCCAGCCCTTTTCACAGCAATGTCACTCTCATATTCAGTTCCTCACTGGCTGAGTACTGTACCGATTTTGAAGAGGGGAATCCTAACGTTATGCGAAGGGAAGGGGTTGCTGTGCCTAAGAAAACTAAATATTTGATCGTGGTAGGTCTCCCCCCACCCCCACACACACACCAACCAGCTTTCAGGCAGGGTGGAAGCCCGGAAGGTCGCCACCCACTGAGGTGACTTGGGGCTGCAACCAACATTATTATGCACAGCTATAGTTGTTGTTTATAGGAAATCTTGTATAGGTTTTTAATTGGTACCTTGACCTTTGACCATAAATGACCTTGAAAGGTCAAACTCAAGGACACTGATTAGGAGGCTATAACTTGAAACTCGTTGAAGACAGAAATATTTGCTGTTGCCAAGATGTAGGAAGTCTCAAATGGACTTTCATTTGGCAGCATGACCTTTGACCTTCACTGGCCTTGCAAGGTTAAATGCGAGATCGCGTATTTTCAGAGGGTGTAACTTGAAAACATTTGCGCCATTATCTTTGACTTTAAGTGTGCACTGTCACTAAATGGCAGAAACAAGTCAGTATTTAACATCAATAAAAAATTGCTGTCTGGCGAGGTTTGTTGCGCCTGGCACCATTTGTTATGTTCTGTATACGGACAGTTTTATTTTTTCATGTAAGATACTGAAAAGGTTTATCAAAATTTTGCCGTGAAATGACAAATAGTTTGGCTGTGAAGCTTACGATAGATCTGACAACCCTTGAAACTAAACAGTATGAAGTCAAAAGAAAGCAGAAAAAAATAAAAAATAAAGAAAACACTTTTCTTGCTCCTACTGTGAATTGCCTGATTGAAATCTTCTTGGCTAAACAGGATTAAAATAAAATAGACATTCCGACAAAGACAGAGTTGAAAGATCTGGTTATGTACCATTTGAATTCATAAAAGTACAAGAAACTATGAAACTGTGGAGAACTGGACGAGGTTGCTCAGTGGAGGAGAATGAAGAAAGTTGCTGCTTAGGGAGAAAAGAATGGTTGAAAAAATATTGGTATAAAAACGGGGAAAGACGACTAGGAGTGAGCAAAAAATGGAAGAAATAAAGGTAAACCTCTAGTGAACACTTATCAGAAATGAGAAAACGGGAAACACGAGACACTAACATAAGGGGAAGGATGACGAAGGTGGAATGATGTACAGATGAGGTGAGATAGAAGGAATGAGGGGAGAACAGAGGAAAATCTTCAAAGCTGATGATAGGGGAAAAGGAAACAGAGAATGACAGAGGTAGGCAAAAGATAAATATATATAAGAGAGAGAGAGAGAGAGAGAGAGAGAATTTTATGCCCCCAGTTGGTCTAATCTGGCTTCAAAACTGACTTTCAGCAGAAACCTTACAACACTCTTAGAAGCAATATTTTCTTCCCCAGATTAATGTAAACTTGGAAAAGGAAAGCATAAATCATTTTATTTTTTAAAAAGTGGACTAGGCTATATTTTCGTTACGGTGCCCCTTGTATTCGTGGATTGGCTAAACGTTTTTACAGTTTTAACCAAAAGAAGTTAGTAGTGTGGTGAGAGGCTCAGTTAATCATGATGATATTGCTTTCACAGACCTGCTTATAGAAAAAAGATGTTCTCTATAGGTAACTGGCGCGAGTGGCACGAGCGGAGGTAGCCACGTAATTTTTTTTATTTTTGCCAAATTTCTTCTATCCATAAAAATGAAATCATATTATTGGTTCATTGCTTCATTCACATCAAGTATATATGATTAGCTAAATATGCATCTTGCTAAATGAGTGCGTAGAAATTCAGTGAGGTGTATAATATTTATAAATCACTGATAAATGTAAGATAAAATCCTTCTTTATGGACAAGTTTTGCTCAGATTTTACCTGGTGATTCCTCTGAGCTTGGCAAATGCGGAAAAATGTCAAAAGTAAAAAGTTCAGGTCACCAGGTGGTCCTGTAAACTGATACATTTTGAAAGTTTGCCAAAAACATCACATGTAAGAGTGGGAAAAAAAATTCTTATTTATGGACGAATTTTGTTCATACTTTAATGGCAGATTCCTCTGAGCTTGGCACATACAGAAAATATGAGAAGTTAAAAAAAAAAAGAAACAAGCCTACCAGGTGGCACAATAGGCTGGTGTATTTTGAAAGTTTGGAAAATTCCAAAAACATCGTTGGTAAAAGAGGAAATAACGCCTTATTTATGGAGGAAGTTTGCTCAGATTTTAACTAGAAATTTCTCTAAGCATAGTACAAACGGAAAAATTTCTAAAGTAATATTTAAAAAAGGCCACTAGGCAGAACAATATCCTTACATATTTAATTGACAAAAATCCCTACAAAATCACCAGTAGGGAAGGGGGAAAAAAAAATCCTTATTTATGGACTAATCTTTCAGATTTTGACTTGAAATTCCTCTTAGGCTGGCACAAAGGGAAACTTATGAAAAATTTGAAATTTTTGAACGCTAGGTGGCACAGATGCTCAGTTCGACAAATATGTTGGCCAAAATTTCTAAGGTCAAGCAAAGGCGTCCTCAGGATGGCACTCTGGTCACAGAAAAGAGGTGATCACCATCGTGTTTTGAAACATATGCAGTATATGTTGAAGTTGATGAGATGGTGGCCACCTCATGCTGGTGAATAGCGCTTCACCCCGTGGACGCTTTCACATGATTTTTATACCATTAGCTGAGGATATAAACTGTGCTTCCTACCGTTTAGCTAATGGCAATGATAAAGTTTTAGAGTGAACAGCTGATAATATTAGCAATATGTCACTGGCGTTGATAAAATGTCAGTTGTTTAATTATGAATATCAATAATGTATTCAGATGCTCTTTCTGTATTATTTGTGCTTTATGTTAAGTTGTCAAGGATGTTAATACTCTTTTTGTGACGGTTAAAAATTTTCTTGACGCTTTAAGTGACTTAGTTAACAAAGTTTACTGTTTTCAACTGATTAATTACGAATATTGTTTGTTTTAGGATGCTTGGTTGAGGATACGACAAATTTCTATCGATAATCAGTTAAGAATTTTATAAATGTTTCGATTACCCAGTTCAGACTGTTAAAGTTTTCAATAGCTTTGCTGTTTCTCTTGGTTTACTTAGAAATAATTGTTTTGTTTTTCAGTAATGAAGCAAAGAAAGTTTTCTTTTATTTGCTTAGTTGAGGGTATTAAAGTTGTTTTCGGGTATTACGAGATCAAAAACAGTGATGGGACATTGAGTTCAAACATTTGAGGGGTCGCGAGACATACGGCGTTCTCACGCCAAGTACTAAAACGCCAGAAAATTGTTTCATAGTTCTGCAATATTCTCACAACCTTAACCGTCTTCGTTTTCTTGGTAGGACGGTCTTTTTTTTTTCTTTATAGGAAAGGTTTTTTAGAGTATATTGCGATTCTTGTAATATTTTGGCTATATCATTGAAATTATATAGATAGATAGATAGATAGATATAGACAGATAGATAGATAGATAGATAGATAGATAGATATAGATAGATAGATAGATAGATAGATAGACAGACATAGATAGATAGACAGACAGATAGATAGATAGATAGATATGCAGAACTTTCGATCCGTTTTCTGGAAAAATTTAATTGCTTAAGCAAACAACAACATTGATTAGAATGAAGATAAGTTCCAATAGCATGAATGCTAATGTCACCTGAAGAAGGTCGTTTACCATTATTGCCATGGAACGAGTTAACAACAAAACAACTGTTTTCACCAATTCCTCAGCATACGGAAGCACTTTCATCACTATCACCAGCATGACTGGATATTGTTACCTCAGTAATCACACATGAAACTCCGTAAAAGGACCAAAAGATGGCTGTATAACTGCGAGAATTCCCTTTTGCATATTACGAACCACTACTTGCTGGTGGCCAGAATCAAGATCCAAGTAAGATGGAGAAATAGGAGAAGGGAAGGATGGGAGGAAGAAGTAGTTGCAAGGAGAGTGGAAAGGTTACACGGGGATGAGAAAAAGGCAGAATATAAGAGAGAAGTGGAGAAACGATTGGATAAATATGAATTGGAGCAGATAGGCGACGTGGAAGGTGTGTGCAAAATTATTCACAGAAGAAATATGAAGCATGTGATATCGTGTGTGGGGTGAAGAGAAGACGGAGGGGGGTGCAAGGAATAGCATGGTGGAATGAAAAGGTGAGAGGCTGTGGCACAAAAGAAGAAAGCATACAATGAATGGATGAGAAATAGGGGTGTGGAAGAAGTTGAGAGGCGGAAGAGAGAGTTATATGTAGAAGGGAAGAGAGAAGTGAAAAGATTAGTAAGAGAGAGTAAGAAGAGAGTGGATGAGGAATTTGGAAGGAATTTGAGTGTAAGGTGGAGGAACTGTAAGAAAATGTTCTGGAAAGAGGTGAAGAGAGTAAGACAGGGTGGTAGTGAAGTTAGTAGAGGAATGAGAGATAAAAATGGTAGAATACTAATGGAGAAGGAAGAAAAAGTGAGCAGATGGAGAGAACACTTCAAGGAATTGTTGAACATAGAGAATTGAAGTAATGCGAGTATAAATGGCTGGGGAATGGCTGGGAGAAGGAGGGAGGTAAGAAGACAGGAAGAGATCAGTAGGATAGAAGTTGTGGAAGCAATGAAGATAGTCATATTGGGGAAAGCCCCAGGAATTCATGGAGTGTGTGGTGAAATGCTGAAGAATGGGGGAGAGATAGTAGTAGAATGGATGTGGAATATGTGCAGATTAGCCTGGGAGGAAGGTAGAGCCCCGGAGGATTGGAAGTCAGGTATAATTATTCCCTTGTACAAAGGAAAAGGGGGAAAAGGGGTATGCAGCAATCATAGGGGTATTTGTCTTCTTAGTGTTATAGGATACGTGTATGGTAGGATACTTATTGACAGTGTTAGGGAAATAACAGAGGAATTAGTTGGAGAATAACAGGGAGGCTTTAGGAAGGGGAGAGGTTGTGTAGATCAGATATTCGTTCTTAGAGCTTTAGTGGAAAAGTTTCTAGAGAAGAGAAAGAAGTTGTATGCGGCCTTCATGGATTTGGAAAAAGCATATGACAGGGTGGATAGACAAGGATTGTGGAAAGTATTAAGAATATATGGAGTACTGTAGATGAGAAGTTGTTGAATGCTGTGAAGAGTATGTATGATGGTGCTAAGGCTGCAGTGCATGGGCATGGTGAACTGAGTGAATTTTTCTATTTGAAGGTTGGGTTGAAACTGGGATGTGTTATGTCTCCATGGTTGTTCAATCTGTACATGGAAGGGGTTATGAAAGAGATACAAGGTAGGGCAGTGGATGTTGGAGTGGCCCTAGTGAGAGAGAGTAGTGTTTGGAAACTCCCTGTACTGTTGTTTGCAGATGATACTGTGTTATTAAGTGAAGACGAAGGGGAGCTGCAAGGCTTGATGGATGAGTTTGTGAGTGTGTAAGGTGAATGTAGGGAAGAGTAAAGTGATGGTCTTTGAGAGGGTGAAGTCAGTGAATTTACAGTGAGGTTCGATGGTGAGGAAATGGAAAATGTGAGTACGTTTAGGTACTTGGGTAGTGTGATGAGTAAGGATGGAAGTTTGTAGGGTGAAGTGCTAGAAAGGGTACAACAAGGAAGAAAGGTTGCTGGTTCCTTGAAAGCAGTAATAAGAAACAGGGAAGTGAGCATGGAAGTGAAGAACTTACTACATGACAGTATTGTGATACCAACTCTAACATATGGAAGTAAAGCTTGGACGTTGTTGGAAGGACACAAGTCAAGAGTGAGAGCAGTGGAAATGAGTTATTCATGAGGAGCCTGTGGAGTCACATGGAGAGACAGGCTGGCTGACAAATGAGGATATAAAGGAGCATTGTAGTGTGGTTGTGGATGTGATAGAAAGTGTTAGGAGGAACACACTGAGCTGGTTTGGCCATGTGGAGGGGATGGAGGGTGAGAGACTGACGAGGAGAGTGTATATGAGTGAGGTGGAGGGGGGAGAGGGAGGGGGAGGCCGAGGATGAGATGGAGGGATGAATTGGAGAGGTATATGAGAGAGGGGGTTGCGAGTTGGGAGCAGCAGTGAAATTGTGGGGGACAGGGCCACGTGGAGGGGATTTGTTTGTGGCCACCCTGTACGGGATTAAGGTGTCTGACAATAGATAGACAGATAGACGAACAGAGCACAACAGTAGGGACTGACGAATGGCGCGGCAAAAAAACTCCCACCAAACACACTGCCTTGTATGACCAGCCAATCAATAAGCAAGGCTCGCTGCCCAGCTACGTTCTCATTGGCCGCAACCTACACACAAGCACACACAGGCACACACAGCCAAGACACGCTCCTTCACTCCTGGACGAATGGTGATTAGCTAGCATGAGGATGATATACAATACTTTTTTTGAAGGGCTTTCAGCCATATTTGCAGTGGCGGAATGTGTTCTCATCCAAGGCTACATGATAAAGTATATATATATATATATATATATATATATATATATATATATATATATATATATATATATATATATATATATATATATATATATATATATATATATAGATAGATAGATAGATAGATAGATAGATAGATAGATAGATATAGATATATATATATATTTTTTAATAACAGAACGGTGGAAGGAAAAACAAATGAATTAAAAAAAATCCATACACCAGATTACTGTACTGGTGTCCTCTGTTCATAAAGTATCTGTAACAGTTAGACCTGAATAGCTGTGGGTTGAAATTTGGAGGGAAAAAACTCTGGGGAAGCTAGTTCCAGAGAGATGCAGTTCGGGGAATGAAAGAATTCTGATAGGCAGAAGTTCTGCAATATGACTGAGTGACATTCCAGTCATGAGCGCTACCAGATGCCCGTTTAGCACAAGGGAAGGCATAGAGAGGTGGCACCATGGACGCAACTTCGTCTGAGCTTTTGCCATAAAAATATCTAAAATAATGCAAGGGAGGCAACATTCCTTCTTACTTGCAGGGGAGGTAGTTTATTTGTAATGGCAGGGTTGTCAATAATTCTAACAGCTTTGTTCTGAATTTTGTCTAGTTGTTTTAATGCAACCTCTCCACATCCATTCCACAAGGGTGAGCAATATTCAAGCTGAGAGAGCATATGACTCATAAATTATAGCTAACTGCTCATCAGTGAAGAAGTTACGGGCTCTGTAGAATAATCCATTTTTTTTTTTTTTTTTTTTTTTAAGGCGGTTTTAGCAAGTGATCTAACATGAGAGGTCCAGCTGAGGGCATTGTTAAGTGAGACGCCAAGAATTTCAATACTTTTGGAGATGGGAATATTAATAGCACTGAGGGTAATGTACGAATCTGGCAATATCTGTCTATTAGTTACTTGTGTATATTTAGTTTTACTAGCATTCAAAGAGACAAGGTTGTTTTAACCCCATTCACTGATCGTAGATAGGTCTTGATTTATGGAGATGGCTGTACTGAGTTCAGAGGTAAAGATGTTAGACATTGTAAGTGGGTGTCTGAGTGTCAATGAATTATGTAGTGTTGAGTCATCTGCGTCTGAGTGAATGGGATTGTGGGTGACAAATAAGAGATCATTAATATGAACCAGGAATAGGGTTGGCGCCAGAACTGACCCCTGCGGCACGCCGGTGTTAATTGAGTGGAAATTGGAATATACATCATCTATTTTTACTCTTATTTTCCTGTCACTAAGATATGAAGAAATCAAAGGAACAAAAGACGTTAGTCCATAGCAAGGGAGTTTGGACAGCAAGGAACAGTGCCATACTCTGTCGAAAGCTTTAGAAATATCAAGAGCTACTGCATGAGTTTCTCCATGTAGATCAATTGATGGATGGATGGTATGAGTTAGGAGATTGAGTATGTCAATGGTGGATCTTTTGTGGCGAAAACCATATTGCCTATCACTAATTAAGTTGTTGGATTCAAGATGTATAACAATGTGCTTATTAATTAAAGTTTCAAATACCTTACCAAGAGAAGATGTGACAGCTATTTGTCTGTAATCAGAGGGGTCAGAGGAACTTCATTTCTTCGGAATTGGGTGGATATTGGCTTCTTTCCATGAATTTGGGAAAAAAGTGGATTTTACATATCTTGTCTGTATTGTAAGTGGGGCAAATTCGGGAGAGTCAAGTTCTAGTACTGGGACATTCTGGCTGGATTCGTCTGTGGTAGTGTTTCTGGCAAATGTACTGGCAAAAATATCCGCTTTCCCTGACAAAAATATCTGCTTTCCAACGCGGGTCATTTGTAATTTTGCCATCTGAAGATTTTAGTGGAATAGAAGATGCCTTTGTTAAAGTTATTATTGAGAGAATTAAGAGTTGACCAGAATATTCTATTGTCATTAGGGTTGTTAAGTAGTTTTGTTGCTTGCTTTTGAAGGAAGTTTGATTTAACTAGATTTAATACTGCTTTTGCATGATTTCTAGCAATTTTAAATTGGGAGAGTGATTCAGATGCTTTTGATTTTAAGTATGAGTTATATGCTAATGACTTTTGGGCTGTTGCTCTAGGACAGTTGCCATCAAACCATTTTGGAGAGTTCGATCTTTTAGTGAACTGTTGACTTGCTATGAATAAATCCATACCGGCTAGTATTAAGTCGCAAATGCGGGACTGGCTAGAATTGGGATCACAAGAGAAGAAAGACTGCCATGGAATGTCAGCAAGATAATATCTAAATCCATCCCAGTTTGCCCTATCAAAGTGCCATCGGGTCACCCTGACAGATTCAGAACGGGGAGGTGTGGGGGGGTTAACTAATGAGGCTTTGATGAGATTGTGGTCAGAGGATCCAAGTGGTGACAGTACCTCTATCCTGTACTGATCTGGATTATTTGTCAAGAATAAATCCAAGAGATGGGCATTATGATCAGGATTATCAGGTTTTCTGGTTGGTTGCTTTACCAGCTGGATGAGATTAAACGATTCTGCAAACAGCTCTCACTCTAGACCAACGTCGTCAGTCCTGGCAGAATGCAATAACCATTCAACATTATCTATGTTAAAATCACCCAAAATGGTAATTTTGGTGCTAAGGGCAAGGTTAAGGTTACTCAACTGTGTGTATATGGAATCAAATACACTGGGTTCCGAAGAAGCATTGGACTACACACATATATTTGGAAATATTTTGACAATTTAGTTTATATAATGAGTAATCAAAACTGGATGAAATAATGTTATCCAACAACACTTTCCGGCTGATTGTCTGCGAATCCCTTCAGTCGCGCAGCCCCTCATTTGTAATTGGTTCAAATGCCTGACTTTATTATTATTATTATTTTTTGTTTTGTTTTAGGAAAATCCTTGCTCCAGTTCAATTAAAATCTCATTGGCCACTATTTTAGTCTCATCTATCAGAGAGTAAAGCACAAAAAAGGAATAAGGGAAACGAGGGAAAATACGTTATATCCAAAATAAAAATGCTATAGTAGGCGAACGGAGACGTATGGAAAGAACAAGAACACCATTGGAGAAATCATTAATGAAAAATTTTAAAAAAATGAATGAACAGCAGTGAATGTGTGTGAGAGTCAAGGCGAAAGGCAAACAGGAGGACCAAGGAGTAATGTAGCCTTCATGACTAAGATGCTACATAAAACCTGCACCGACAGCAAATGCCTCTCAGTGCTGTTCGGTTCCACGTTTCCTCTCTTCCGTATCCTGTTCTTTCTCTCTCTCTCACCGGTTTCATTTTGCTTTCCTTTGACTCTGCTACATCAGTCTACTTATTTATTTATAGCTCTTCCTTGTCTCACCTCTTTTCATACATATCCGCATTCATTCCTACCTAGTATTATTTCATTGTACCTCGCTGTCCCCATATTTTTACTGTGAATGTAAACATTTTTTTTTTCTTATTTTATCACAACAGGGATTGTTTTTAATGTAAAGCACATAACTCTTTCTTCTGCAGCCGCCGCTAGCCCTTTATTCCCAACACGTCTTTTTAATCATTTCCGGTCATCTCCAGACGATTATATTAATCATGAGCCCTCGTAGTGAAGCGCTTAATGAACACTACATTATCTAAACCGTCCAATTCGAAAAGTATATTCTAAACTGAATGTTGTCTTCAGATAGTGAGAATCATTATAAATAACTGTGTCGTTAGGCTGCAGGGGATATCTCGGGTGCTCACTAGAACTACACTATTAGTCGTTAATCGGCTGCTGTGTATTTGAGTGTAGGTAGGCCTACTCGGAAACCCTTGATGGAAGAGAAAACCAACGATCTTCTTGGAGATAATATTTGCGGCTTGTGGCTATTTTCAGTATTGTTATCATCATCATCATCATCATAAGTATATTTACTTGTATGTAAAGGAGTTGTCTCTTCTTGGCAATAATTTCTGTATCTCCTGCGCATTGCATTAAAACAAATGCACACTCGGAAAATTCCTGATAATGCCATGTCAGTATTTTACCTCGAGGTATTACACAAGGAACTAGAAAATTTGAGTAATTAAGGTTTTATTTTTTTTATTTCCTTCCTAATTTCTTCAATGGATGGGTAGGTAAATTAATGTGTTATAAGCGTCCGAGTACCATACTGTATTAAACTTCGATACTTTAAAGTAATTGCACAGCAGTGCTAGTATATAACTGTACAATTACTTAACAATACCAAGGCCTATTTCATCATATTACTGGGACGATTATTAAACAAATTCAGCCGCTCCACCCCTCGTGTAAAAATATGAAAAACAAAACTAAATTTTATCAAGAATTCTTTTTCCTATCTATCTATCTATCTATAGCCCGACGCCCTAATCCCGCAAAGGGTGGCCGCAGACAAAACGCCTCCAGGTCACTCTGTCACCCACCATTTGACTCCCCTCCCCCCAACTCACCCCCCCTCCCTCATATACCTCTCAACTCCATCCCTCCACCTCATCCTCGGTCTACCCCTCCCTCTCCCTCCCTCCACCTCACCTACATACACCCTCTTAGTCAGTCTTTCATTCTCCATCCTCTCCACATGTCCAAACCACCTCAGTGTATTTCTCCTAATCTTTTCAACCACATCCACATTTACCCCACAACGTTCCTTCACTTCTTCATTCGTCAACCTGTCCCTCCACGTCACTCCACATGCTCCTCTCAAGTAACTCATTTCCACTGCTCTCACTCTTGACTTGTTCCCTTCTTGCAAGGTCCACGCCTCGCTTCCATACGTCAGGGTAGGGATCACAATACCATCATGCAGTGACTTCTTAACTTCCATACTCACCTCCCTATTTCTCATCACTGCTTTCAGTGTACCAACAACCTTCCTTCCCTGCTGTACCCTTTCATTTACTTCATCCCCCAAAGTTCCATCCTTACTCATCACACTACCCAAGTACTTGAATGCACTCACATTCTCCATATCCTCACCATCCAACCTCACTACACACTCTGTGACTTCATTCCTCTCAAACACCATAACTTTACTTTTGTTTACATTAACTTTCAGCTTCCTCCTCCTACACACTGTCCCAAATTCATTCACCAAACCTTGCAACTCCCATTCATCTTCACTCAACAATACTGTATCATCAGCAAACAGCAACACCGGAAGCTTCCAAATCTCACCCTCATTCATTAGGGCCACCCCCACATCCACTGCCCTACCTTGAACCTCCTTTACAACCCCATCCATATATATATTAAACAGCCATGGAGACATTACACACCCCTGTTTCGGGGCCAAAAATTTATGTGGTCATAATGTATCGAACCAGCTTCGTGCAATAAAAACCCTAATGTTATGTATGTGGAACACTTGGCTTTTATACAACTTCGTAAGAGATAACGGCTGTGTATGGTTGTCTCATTCTAGTTAAGTAAAAGAATAATGCTGTAAGTGTGAAGCGGAATGATAGAATGAAACTCAAAAGCAAGAGATGCAATACTAATGAAGAGAAAAAATATTTCAATCTTCGCATAGTAGAGGAATGGCATAAATAACCAGCAAGAGAAGTTAGTACAGCGACTATTAATACGTGTAAAATTCTGTTAGACAAATTCTTCAGTCTATAAGCTATGACTGAGTGTTGTTAATTTCCAGCTTCAATTGTATGCTGGAGACAGTGAGACATTCAGTGACTGTGTACACTCTTTCTTTTACAGATCTGTAGATCAGAGATTGGGAATGTTGCTCCTCTTCTGCTTCTCCCTCCCAAAATCCATGCTTGTTCTTTCCAACAAGATTTTTTTCTCTCGATCTTTTGTCCTGCCACTTTTACTGGAGGGGGTTGTGCATGAGGGAGAGCCTTTCTCCTGTTTCTCCTTTTCCCTTACATAATGATTAAAAATTTGCCGAAATTATTATTATTATTATTTTTTGTCAACAGATAGCCTCGTGATGTGCCAATAGGACTCCTGTTATCTGTACTTGCTATGTAGTTCTTTGTACTTCTCTATGTAGCTTTCGCCGGAAAAGTATATTTCCTTGCGTACCTATATCATTCTTCTCGTTACCAAACGCCACATTCTGTGAGGTTCTCCTGTTCAGTACTAACTTTTTTCTCCTAGTTCATTCCTGTTGCCTTATCCTTATTCCCATTGATGATCGTCTGCCTCTTCTTCTTCTTCGTCTTCTTCCTCATTTTCTTCTTTCATCAGCTATGCGTCGATACATCCTCCGTCACATCTTCCCTTACCTTGTTTCCATAATATGTTCTAAGTGTACCACATTTTTTTTTCCGCTTCCCCAGCTCATTTACAGCCCCCCAGCCTTGATTACATTGTAAGACTAATTGCGACCTTATATTTTCAATCAGGTCACGTGTTTTATTACCATCTTTTTGATATCCTCAGACACTCTTAATAATTTATGAAAGAGACCTTTTGTGTGAAGAGGTCAGTGAAAGCTGTATTAAACCCTAGTTCAGAAATGTCTCATAACTTTAATAAAATAGTTTTAGGGAAACAAAAACGATTTCCAACCATCCACCCACCATCCAATCCTATGTTGCCCATTGAGGAGCGTAGGAACCCGGGGCTATGCAAGTTGGTCCTGATATTTGAGATGAGAGTGACTAGCATCACCCATACCTGAATGGCATTACGTGAGCAATAAACCCCAACCAAACCTTGGACTACACAGGCTCAATCCATCATTATTTCCTCTTCCTTCTGCATGTGTGTGACTCTACACTGAGTGACAAGCTAAATGGTTTCTTGTACATCAGGAAACTATTTACTTCGCTGGGTGGTAACCATATAACCAATTTATGGGGACTGGTGGTCTAGTGAGTAATTAAGGCGCTCCAATCGGATTGGGCCGGTGCAGGTTTATATCCAAGGGATGGTTGAGGTTTGTTGCTCACGTAATGCGACTCACGGATGAGTGAGGCTTTGTGACTCTCATCTTAAATGTCAAGACAAATTTGCCTAGCCCCGGGATCCTATGCTCCTCATGGGGCAACATAGGACTGGATGATGGATGATGGAATAAGATGATACCAGAACATTTTTTTTTTTTTAGAGGGGGGCGGGGTTGTTTTATGATAATTAAAAAAGAAACCATGACTACTGTTCTTATCATTACTGCTGTACTTATTGTTCTGTCATGTGTACGGACTTTCAAAGTTATCTGCTACAGTTGCTTGTCGCAGTTTTCCTTTACGGCTAATCCTGGATGATCTGCAGGAAGTGACAGTCACTTGTTCGGATATCGTAATGTTAACCTTCTGTCACCGGAAATTAGGCACCTCAAATAAAATTAACACGTTCAGAACAAAGGATTTTATTTTCCCTGAGCTTAATAAAACTGTCTTGTGGTGGCAAGAACAAAGTTAAATTTTGAAAGGTTATGGACAGACTGCTTAATGAGAAGTCTGTGCGGCCAGTGTCTGTGGTTATGAATCTCTCTCTCTCTCTCTCTCTCTCTCTCTCTCTCTCTCTCTCTCTCTCACACACACACACACACACACACACACACACAGTAAACAACCGGCAACTTCCACCAACACAAGCATCTGAAGAATGAAAGCAACACAACATAACCATCCCGTCACCAGAAACTAAATTTCTTTGTCTACATTATGATAAAAAAAAAAAAAAAGTCTCTCCTACAAAGTCCCCCGAAACCAGTCCCAAACTGCAACTGTTATTTAATAATGAACCGTTGTATAACTCATAACCCACTGATCCAATACCATTTGTTCAACCACCAATGACCCGCAGCCAAAACAACCAACAGCGCAAATACTGTACAAATTAAATGCGGTGTTGTGATGACGTGTCGTTGGTATACTGTATGTTTGTGATATGTTTATATTTTTTATTTATTGCATATATGTCAATCATTCTACTTTCGAAGGTGTATCAGACTGTATTGCATTTTTTTTTTTTTTTAAGCTGCGTGTGTGTGTGTGTGTGATAAATTCCGATTTGTATGGACTTCATTAATTACTTTGTAATTGTATCAAGTGTCGCGAATTCTTCAAAAGGAACTGTCAGGACTCTAAAATATCTTAATACATAATAGCTAGGAACATACATATATGGTCTAGAGGTTAGGTCAATGTCAAATCTAGGTGCCAAAAGGAAATGACGTCAGCACCTTTCCAGAATGTCTCATCCCATCACAATAGACCACAAACAGCATCTCATGACCATACACACACATACACACACACGGGCTTCTAGAGCATTTCAGCAACAGTATGGCACACGTGACACGACCCCTGCTAAACGAGAATGTAGGAATCAGAGCTCAGAAAGGGACTGGCAATAGAACTGGCAGATAGTGGAGAGAGCGAATAAGAAGAGGAGTCCGACTAGACTTAGTTAGTATATTAAGTCCCTGTATAATACATACATTGCTCAACTTACAGTAGACTTCCTTTGAAGATAATAAATCAAGATCAACTCCCTGTATTCATCGTTAACTCCTCCTGCTCTTCAATTACCAAAATAACTTTAACCAAAACTCAAGACTCACCTATTACAACTATAAAGGGTTACATATATATAAATGGTGGCTACGAAGGTTGTACAAGAGAACAATTAAACACTTTGGGCCAAGTTGCTCACAGGGCAGACACATTAGTTTGAGCCCGACTTGGACGCTTTAATGGTCCAAGTCAGGCCAAATCTGTTGTATCTCACCAACAAACAACTTTTCCAAATCCAGGTATAATATGTTACGTATGAGCGATACGGATATTTTCGCAGCTATCTGAACGATTTTAGCAATACTGTCGATTCTCTTCGTTTGCAAACATTTTTTTTTTTCCTATCTCAATCTATATACCTAGGCTGCTTCCCCCAAGGAAAGGGAGGAAGCTGAGACAGGACGACACACTCCCAATTTAGTCATCCACTCAAACACATTCAATCGCATCTTAGCCCCAAAGGGGAGAAGGGACAGATCCTCACCACACCACACAGCACAAGGGTCAGCTGCGAGGATGTATTTTTTTTTTTTTTTTTTTTTTTTTTTTTAATCAGAGATAAATTACATTTCATCTTTAGTCACATTTTTAGCATCTTCTAAAACCATAATCTCCCACTTTAGTTACATTTATTAGGTAATCACTCGTTCTTCGTCGAAATCTCGCAGTTACAACCTGCTTTCACCCAACATCACTGTATCTATCTCAGCCATGAAAACAAGATAAAATAATATATACATCTAAGCTTTCATCTTTCTTATTCTTTAAATTTACAAAACAGTTTAATATACTGTAAAGACACCCTGTCCATTAGTCACCAGAAACAGACACTTAATACAAAATAAGAAAATTATGCATCATATCTTTTGTATTTATTGATCTTTTAGATTGCACATCAGTTTACTGGCCTGGAGGCAGACATCCTTTTAATTACTCATCCAAAACAGCCACTTAACTCTTTGTTGCGTGAATGTAACCATCATTTTTTAAAGCACGAACATTATCACACGTCGGTCAGTATCACTTAGTAATCGAACCTTCGAGCACCCTGTCACTTGGTCCTACCTGGTCTCACCTCATCTATCTTTATTTAACCTGTCTTCCTCCTTTATATCTGCGCGTTAACCTTTTTTTTTTTTTTTTTTTTACATTCCGTAATGTTCAGCATGGCTTCCTGTGTTGGACAGGCCTGTCTCCGCGACTTTTATTATATTACGACACCCTGATATTTCGTAAAAGCTGAAAATGCGTAATTACGAGGCGCTAAACTCTCACCTTCCTTGACGTAGCAACCTATTAGTCTTCCTCAAACCCAGCTCGCTTGCTACCCCGTCCCAATTCCCCTTCCACCTGTTTTCTCACTTGACCGCCCTACTTTTCCACAGTTACTTCAACTGTTCGTCACCAACTTGCCTTCCTTTTCTCCTCCTTGAATTCGAGGATGTCTTTTTAAATAAATAATTTTGACCACCAATAGACCGACCATTCAGCTATTACACTGAATGGGTTAAAATATCTCAGAGTTAAGTGTTAGATTCATAGGCAGATGTAGCAAATCCACTCAGGGATTTTTAATGGCAGATTTAGACTGATGGAACATTATATGCAAAAACAAGAAGGAAAATACTGTACAGCTTTTACTGTAGATACATCCACTCCAGCACCTCAAACACATACAGAAGAAAGAAGTGCTTTGTAGTGTAATAACTTAAATGCTTGAAATAATTTAGAAGTGTAATATACTAACAGTAGGAACTTAACGTAGAAAAACAGACAAACTAAAAGGGATAATTAGTAGGGAGCAAATAGAAATTGCCTTTATTTGTGAAACGTGGATCAATACGGGGACTCGCGAGTTTCTGGTGAAATATCGGATGAAGGGATATAAAATCTTTTAGTCTAACCACTTGGATGGAATGGGGTGCAGAGTAGCCATTTTTTTTTTTTTTTAAGATTCTTTAAAATGTTACAATTAAACAACTATTAAACTCAGTCAGGACAATATTAGTGTTTGGGTTGAAATTAATAATAACAAAGAGAAATTAGTCTTAGGAGCCATATTCAAACCTCCACAATTAAGCAGAGAAGAAAGCAGTTACATTTAGGAGGAGATTAAGAACGCAACACTGTTCAGTTCAGTAAATGTTGTTGGATACTTGAACATCCCCAGGATTGTCTGGCAGAATCTGACAGGGAGGCAGATTGAGAAGTATTTCTAAAAGTAGTGCGGGATAATTTCCTTTGTCAGTATATTATGGAGCCCGCTTCCGGTAATTATATACGATACTAGATTTGCTTTTTTTCTGAGAGAGATATCATTAATACTGATGTGGAAGTTGGCGGACGATGTGGGAAAATGGACATAAAGATATTAAGTTCAGATTTAGTTGAAATAACCACTGTAGTGAAAACCGATTATCTCTAATTTTCGCACTGAGGATTTTGATGGATTAAGAGCTTATTTCTGAACAATATTCCATGTGGAAACTGGTTACTTTAGGACAGTTTCTCAAACTTTTTCACTTCATTCCCCATTTCTGGGGATCTTAATATCCTTGTGGCCCTCCTTCAGTTTTCTCTGAAGCCCCTCACAAACAATGATAAAGAAAAAAAAACTGTTTTGGTGCTCTCCAGTCATCATAAAGCTTATAACTATCAACCAGAATGCATATTTTGCTACATATCAATGGGATGGATGACACTTTGCTTTCATTCAGTCGACTGATTCGAGGGTGAGCCACTGATAACGCACATCTCACATCCGGGTCCACATCCAACCAGTTTCGGCTTTACTGTTTATGTTTACTGTAGACGGGTGGAGAAACCAGATTCACATAAATATGTTGTGGAAAAAGGCAAGAGGACTCAAAGTGTGATTTGACTAACTTTTGGATATGACTGATACATGGAACATCAGAACACAGTCAGAGATTTTTCTTCATAAAGGTCTCTGGCAGCTGAATCATTCTTGATGTACAAGAATTTCTTCCTGAACATCATCTGGAGTGGCTGCAATACCAATATTGTCAGATAAAAGATTTCTCACCAATTTTCTTTCTTCCTCCTTGAATTCAGGGAAGCATTTCTTGAGCTCACTCTCCAAGGATTTCAAGTGCTGAATTATTTCACTTATGAGTGATGGGTAAAGTAGGTGATCTTCAATCTCGTCAAGAACAGTTGAAAGATTCTTAAACATAGTAACATTTTCTGCACTCGCTTTCCTTTGCCGGTTCTGGAGTTTAGCAAGAACTGCACGTATTCAGTCCATGATGGGAAATAAATTTTTTTCCTTGCCGTGTAGCTTGCAGTTCAGTCATTTTAGCTGTTCAAAAATGTTGGCCAGGTATGCAAGACGTGACTCCCGCAACGCCTGGCTGAAGAGATTTAATAGACCATCCTTCCCTTCCCTTTCCAGGAAAAGTTTAGATTCTCACCGAAGCTCAGATAATCTGTTCACAACATTACCCTCTGAAAGCCATCACACTTTGGAGTAAAGGAGGAGGGATTCACGATCTGTATTCACATCTTCACAAAGTTTCTGGAAAATGCGAGAGTTCAGATCTCTTGTTTTCACAAAATGACACATTATACTATTGCCCCCAGGATCTTGCAAAGGGCATCAGGGAGGGATTTTGACGCCAGTGCAAAGCAATGGATCATACAGTAAACTACTTTCGCATTCAGGGCTACTTCCCTGACATGCTTCTGTATCTCCGATTTTGATCTCATCATCGTCAGAGCCCCATCAGTACAGACTCCACAACAATTTTCCTAGGCTATTCTCTTAATTGTGAAGAATGAAGTCAACTTTTCCATTGTATCTAAAGCTTTTGTGGTAGTTCTAAGCTGTATACGGAACATATATTCATCTTTGATGTCATGCATGAATAAATATGAGAGTAGCTGTGCACAAGATCTCACTTCCTCCAGTTAGAGACAGTTTAATCTACAGTATCACTTGTTCCATGACTTAAGACGACATTTCACTAATTCTCCATTTCAGTGTCGTTTGACAGGGAAATCTGTTGAATCATTTGTGCGCGTCCTTTCACATACTGAAAAAAGAAAGCCAGTCTCTTGGGTAATTCTCATCTCATCCACCAAGTTTGATCGAAACAGATCAAAACTTGTTGTGTAATAATGTTCACACCTAGGCAAACAGAAAAAATTCGCACTTGCCTTGTGGCCTTGACCTTTGAAAAAATGTTCTCCAATCCGAATCCCTTCAATTTTTTCCTGCTTTTAACTCTTCCAACAAGAATGATGCAAATCACATCAAACCTGAGTTACCTTTGCCCAGTGACCTAGATATTTAATTTTGCCCTTTGACTGATTATTCTTAAAAGTGAATCACTTAATTCTTGCCTTACCCTCAACAGAGCAAAAAAGTATGGTTTAAATCGGATCAAAATTATTTAAGTTGACCTTGGCATGTGACCATGACCTTGAACATCTTGTTCTGAAAAAAAAAAAAAAAGTTATTTCTTGATTATCAACCGTTTCATCATGTGTGACTGGAATCATATCAAAATTGTTCGAGTTATTTTGTTGATATGGGTGACCTTGATTTTCTTATTGGTTGCATTCAAAACCGAATCCTTTCATTCTTGTCTTATCCACAAGCCCTCACCCACGTTTGATCAAAACTCTATAAGGGTTGCTTATGTTGGTTTTACTATAACATAATTTGACCTATCTCTGTAACCTTGGCCTCTGACCAACTTTTCACAAACCTGCGTTTTCTCATTGACTTACCCGCAACCATTCCACCCAGTTCGTTTAATAACAAAGTAAAAACTGCTTGAGTTGTTATTTTCACACACACACACACACACACACACACACACACACACACACACACACACACACACACACACACACATACACACACCACTCCCTGTCCCACTTGGCGAACCACGGGAGTAATAATAATAAAAATACTACTACTACTACTACTACTACTACTATTACTACTACTACTACTGCTACTGCTACTACTACTACTACTACTAATAATAATAACGCCATTGGATTTGTCTCAGCCTGTGTGTGTGTGTGTGTGTGTGTGTGTGTGTGTGTGTGTGTGTGTGTGTGTGTGTGTGTGTGTGTGTGTGTGTGTGTGTGTGTGTGTGTGTGTGTGCGCTTTAGCTTTTCCAAGGCTATTTGATGGAGTTGAATGAAACGTGCTAAGTGCGTTCAACTAGTTACTGGCAAGATTCTCCACTATACATAACTATGTAATTATAACTATTAAGCGGGTTCAGCCCCCTCGCCAAATATAATTTTCTCATAAATATTACAAGGAGGGCATAAATGGCTTTCGTATCTTGGTACACGTTGTACCATGCACTCTCATCCGTAATGCGGTATTTGGGGAGCGTGCCGAACGTGCCCTCCTAATGAATCACAAAGGCTCAGCCCACTCCCTAAAATAAAAACGATCAGAAAAAGGAGTTAGCTCCTATCACTAAATAAAATAATCTCAGTCGTAATGAAAGGAGGGCAGATATCGCTTTGATATTTTCGTACAAGTTGTACAATGGATTCTGATTAGTAATGCGATAATTGAAAAGCACGAACCCATTCCAACGACTCTTGGATTCTTGGGGGGTCAGCTTCCTCGAAAAAAAAAAAAATGGAAATAGAAGAAAGATTTGAATAAACTTCCAGGTGACTTCGTTTGGTTCATCCAAAGGTCCTTCACTATGTAGTTTTCCAGCCATGTTCTTTTGGGGGGTCTGACCCCTACGGAGGTAGTGAAAGGAGGCCAGATATGGCTTTAATATCTTAGTACGTGTTGTCTAATGGGCTCTCATCCATAATGTGATATTTTGGAAGCGTGAGCCCCCAATGATTCTTGGGGGTCAGCGCCATCACAAAAATAGAAATTTTCAGAAATAGGGGACTGTGAGAACACAGATTTCTGTGAAATCGTCATGTCTATTGCAGAATCGGGTATGCAATTTCCATGTTTTCTCTGAATGCATAGAAAGAAACTGCGTATCTACTTTTTTATTGTCAAATCTAATATGCCATAATAAAAGCGATTTAAAGTACTTAATAAAGTAGCCAAGATAATGATCACAATGTGTAGATATAATTTAAAGTAGCTAAGATAATGATCACAATGTGTAAATATAATTTACCTTAACCTTCAGTGGAACAGATCCCTAGCACAAGGAATCGTGTGATCGTAGCCAGATTGAAATGAAAAAATACGTCATGATAACAAATGGGTTAAAATATTAACCTTAAAACGCAGAATTATGCACACTCCTGGAACTTCACAGTCTCACATTCCATCCCTGGTCTCAGTCTCCTGGCTCTCCTGTTTTATTTCCTTTTTTCTCCCTTCATCCCATTCCATTTCAACTTTTCAAACATTTTCCATCCCTCTTCCAGCACCCACTCACTTCCTGTTATCTACCAACTCCCTAATTTTTTAGATAGCATTTTCTCTCTCTCTCTCTCTCTCTCTCTCTCTCTCTCTCTCACCTACGTCACCTCCCCTAACCTGTTCATTCCATCTTGCGCCTCACCTCACACACCTTTCCATCTAGCTCCCTCTCTCACCTCCCCACCCCATTTCTCGCACTACTACTCACCTGTTCAGCACTCTACCTCTCCTGACCTCTTTTCCCTGGCACTCACAAACACTGGACGGAATACAGAGAGGGAGATGAGATGGGTAGGGGAAGGGGGATAGGAAAGAACGACAGGGTGAAGGAAAGGCCGAAGGGAGAGAGTGATTATAAAGGGAGTGCTGAGACAAGGGAAGAGAGAATAGACGGGATGGAGAATGGGATGATGTGAGGGGAGAGGAGAATGGGGGATGGACGAACTGAGCACAGGAAGCACAGGAGCTGAGAGATGGGAAAGGGAAGAGAGAGGGGAAGGGGTGAGAAAGACAATAGCCGGAAGGAGGAGCGAGGAGAGTGCGAAGAGAGAGGGGATGGAAAGAGGGAGGAAGAAGAACGGAAAAAGAAAAGGAGAGAGAATGGAGAAAGGAAGATGTAAGGGAAGAGAGAAAGAATGGGCTGGAAGCGACCAAACTTTTCTAACTTCCCATAAAGGAAGTAAAGTTTTCCGTGCGAGTAATGTTTATGCGGTGGTAGGACGGTAAAATGTGAGAAGATCAGGAGATGGAGGAGGGGCATATGAGAGAAGAAAAGAACGGTGCAAAAGGAAATAAGGGAAAGGAAGGAGGCGGAGAAAGGGGCGAAAACAACAGATGGGGAAAAGAATGAATAGGAGGAAGAGAAACAAGAGAAACAGATAAGGAAAAGTGTAGGATGAAAAATAGAAGTCAAAGAACGATAGACGATGTGGAGGTGTTGCTGATAGAGGGTTAGGAAGGAAAAAGTGGAGAGGCAGTAGCCTACGATGAAAAAAGTCGGAGAGAGAGAAGAAATGAGGACAAGGTAAGAGAGGGGTGAGAAGACAGACAGAAAGGAAACGTGGGAAGTGGAGAGTTGTGACGGGAGGAGAGAAAAACGGCGTAGAGGGGTGGGTGGGTAAGGAGAGAGAGAGAGATAGAGAGAGAGAGAGAGAGAGAGAGAGAGAGAGAGAGAGAGAGAGAGAGAGAGAGAGAAGCGAGGAGAGTATAAGAGATGTTAAAAGGGGAAGAAAATGGAGAATAGGAAGGAAAATAGGAAGGTGTGGAAAGTGGAGGGATGGGGTGAGTTAGGGAGGGGAGAAAGTTTGGGAAAAAGCAGACTTTTGTCCTCTGGTGAATGAAGACTTTTCCGGCCCCAGAGAACAATGAAGCGGCCAACAATTTAAACTTTCGAACAGTTGCCTTTATGTCTCAGCTTCATCCCCTCTGTGGTGGCGAGAATATTAATGTGAATTATCCGCAGGAGAGTTATCCATCCGTGTCTGTTTATTCTCCAGGTGTTTCTGTTCACTGGCCTTTGTTCTTTAGGCTCTTTATGTTCTGTCTCATGTGGTTGCTTCCTAATTTGCCAAACTAGTTAAGCTTCTCAGGCAATTATTTGATAAAAACTGTCAGTCTGACATTACACATCAGAGTATAAGAGACTCCTCTATTAAAAGGGATATCCCGAATTTACCCTAACGGGTTTATGATGTCAAAAGAAAGACGAGAATTATAACTGAACAGAGTTACCACAAAAGAATTAAATTGGTTTAAAGGCCAATGTCTATCCCTACAATAAAACTTGTATCATTAAGTAAAAGATGTAATGCAAATCCTAATCACCTTGTTGGATGAATGATGGTAATGGGGAAGGAACCAAGAAGTAGGACTATCCCGGAAAACATTCAGCCAACTGCACAAGTAACAACTCAAGCAGTTTGTAATTTGTTAGTGAACGAACTTGGTGGAATGGTTGCGGGTAAGCCAATGAGAAAACACATGTTTTTGTAAAACTGATCATAGGTCAAGGTTACAGAGAAAGGTCAACTTTTGTTATAGTAAAACCAACATAAGCAACCCTTGTCGAGTTTTGATCAAACGTGGGTGAGGACTTGTGGATAAGACAAGAATGAAAGGATTCGGTTTGGAATGCAACCAATAAAAAATCAAGGTCACCCATATCAGCAAAATAACTCAAACAAATTTGATATGAGTCCAGTCACACTTCATGAAACGGTTGATAATCAAGAAATAAACTTTTTTTTTTTTTTTTTTTTTCAGAACAAGATGTTCAAGGTCATGGTCACATGCCAAGGTCAACTTAAATAATTTTGATCCGATTTAAACCATACTTTTTTGCTCTGTTGAGGGTAAGGCAAGAATTAAGTGATTCACTTTTGAGAACAATCAGTTAACAGGAAAAATTAAATATCTAGGTCACTGGGCAAAGGCAACTCAGGTTTGATGTGATTTGCATCATTCTTGTTGGAAGAGTTAAAATCAGGATAAAAATTAAGGGATTCAGATTGGAGAACATTTTTTCAAAGGTCAAGGCCACAAGGCAAGTGCGAATTTTTTCTGTTTGCCTAGATGTGGACATTATTACTTAACTAGTTTTGATCGGTTTCGATCAAACTTGGTGGATGAGATGAGAATTACCCAAGGGACTGACTTTTTTTTTTTATGTGAAAGATCGTGCACAAAAGACTCAGCAGATTTCCTTGTCAAATGCCACTGTGAAATGAAGATGTAGTGAAATGTCGGCTTAAATAATGGAACAAGTGATACAGTAAATTAAATTATCTCCAGCTGGTAAGTTAGCAATACTGCTGGATGAATCAACGGATGTGAGTTCTTGTGAACAGCTACTCACATTTGTTAGGTATGTATTCATGCAAGACATCAAAGATGAATATCTATTCTGTACACAGCGTGGAGCTACCACGAAAGCTTTAGATACGATGGAAGAGTTTACTTCATTCTTCACAATTAAAAGAACAGCCTAAGAAAATTTTTGTGGAGTCTGTACTGATGGGGCTCCGGAAATGCTAGGGTCAAAATCAGGGGAACAGAAGCATGTCAGGGAAGTAGCTTTGAATGTGAAAGCAGTTTACTGTATGATCTATTGCTTTGCACTGGCGTCAAAATCCCTCCCTGATGCCCTTTACAAGATCCTGCAGGCGGTGGTAAAAGTGTCAGTTTTGTGAACACAAGATATCTGAACTCCCGCCTTTTCCAGAAACTTTGTGAAGATGTGAATACAGATCATGAATCCCTCCTCCTTTACTCCAAACTGTGATGGCTTTCAGAGGGTAATGTTTTGAACAGAGTATTTGAACTTCGGAGAGAATCAAAACTTTTCCTGCAGAGGAAAGGGAAGGATGGTCTATTAAATATCTTCAACCAAGCATTGTGGGAGTCACGTCTTGCATACCTGGCCAACATTTTTGAACCGTTAAACAGGCTAAACTGCAAGCTACAACGCAAGGAAAGAACTCTATTTCACTTCATGAACTGAATACGTACATTTCTTACAAATCTCCAGAACCGGCAAAGGAAAGCGAGTGCAGAAAATGTTACTATATTTAAGAATCTTTCAACTGTTCTTGACGAGATTGAAGATCACCTACTTGGCGCATCACTCATAAGTGAAATAATTCAGCACTTGAAACCCTTGCAGAGTGAGCTCAAGAGATGCTTCCCTGAATTCAAGGAGGAAGAAAGGAAATTGGTGAGGAATCTTTTCTCTGACAATGTTGGTATTGCAGCCACTCCCGATGATGTTCAGAACGAATTCTTTTACCTCAAGAATGATTCTGCTTCAAGAGACCTTCATGAAGAAAAATCTCTCACTGTGTTCTGATGCTCCATGAATCAGTCATGTCCAAAAGTTACTGAAATCACACTTTGAGCCCTCTTGCCTTTTTCCACAACATATTTATGTGAATGTGGTTTCTTCACCCGTCTACACATAAAAAGTAAAAACCCGAAACTAGTTGGATGTGGACCCGGATGTGAGATGTACGTTGTCATTGGTTCACCCTTGAATCAGTCGACCGAATAAAAGCAATGTGTCATCCATCCCACTGACACGAATATGTAGCAAAATATGCATTCTGACTGATGGTAATAAGCATTAGAATGAATGAAGAGCACCAAAACAGCTTTTTTTTATCATTGTTTGTGAGGGGCTTCAGAGAAAACTGAAGGAGGGCCACGAGGATATTAAGATCCCCACAAGTGGGGAACAAAGTGAAAAAGTTTGAGCAACTGTCCTAAAGTAACCAGTCTCCACATGGAATATGGTTCAGAAGTAAGCTCTTAATCCATCAAAATTCTCAGTACGAAAGCCAGGGATACTCAGTCGGTTTTGACTACAGTGGTTATTCAATGTATTTCTGAACTTAATTTCTCCATGTTCATTTTTCCCACATCGTCCGCCAACTTCTACATTAGTAATAATGAAATCTCTGTTAGATAAAAGCAAATCTAGTACCGTATATAATTACCGGAAGTGGGCTCCGTTATATACTGACAAAGGAAATTATCCTGCACTACTTTTAGAAATACTTCTCAATCTGCATTCCCTGTCAAATTCTGCCAGACAATCCTGGGTATGCTAAAGTATCCAGCAACAATTTCTGAACTGAACAGTGTTGCATTCTTAATCTCCTCCTAAAGATATATATCTGCTTTCTTCTCTGCTTAATTTTGGAGGTTTGTATATGGGTCCTAACACTAATTTCTCTTTGTTACTATTAATTTCAACACAAACACTTTTATTACCGTGACTGATTTTAATATTTATTTTATGGTAACATTTTATAGAATCTTTTTACAGAAATGGCTACCCTACACCCCATTCCGCCCAAATGGTTAGACTTAAAAATTTTATACCCCTTCATCCGATATTCCACCAAAAACTCGCAAGTCTCCGTATTCATCCACATTTCACAAATAACGGCAATTTCTATTTTCTCCCTACTAATTATCCCCTATAGTTCGTCTGTTTTTCAACGTAAAAGTTCCTACTGTTGGTATATCACATTTGTAAATTATTTCAAGCACTCAAGTTATTACACTGGGAAACACTTCTTTCTTCTGTATGTGTTTGAGGTGCTGGACTGGATATATCTACAGTAAAAGCTGTACAGTATTTTCCTTCTTGTTTTTGCATATAAGGTTGCATCAATCTAAACCTGATGTTAAAAATCCCTGAGTGGATTTGCTACAGCTGCCTATGCATCTAACACTTAACTCTGGTAAAGAAGAAATATTTTAATCCATTCAGTGTAATAGCTGAATGGACGGTCTATTGGTGGTCAAAAAAATGTTTTTAAAAAAACATCCTCGAAATCAAGGAGAAGGAGAAAAGGAAGGCAAATTTGGTGACGAACAATTGAAGTAACTGTGGAAAAGTAGGGCGGTCAAGAGAGAAAGCAGGTGGAAGGGGAATTGGGACGGGGTACGAAGTAGCAGGCGAACTGGGTTTGAGGAAGACTAATAGGTTGCTACGTCGAGGAAGGTGCGAGTTTGGCTCCTCATAATTATGTATTTTCAGCTTTTATGAAATATCAGCGTGTCGTAATATAATAAAAGACGCGGAGACAGGCCTGTCCAACACAGGAAGCCATGCTGAACATTAAGGAATGTCAAAAAAAAAAAAAGTTAACGCGTAGATGTAAAGGAGGAAGACAGAGGTTAAATACAGATACATGAAATGAGACCAGATAGGAACAAGTGACAGGGTGTTCGAAGGTTAGATTACTAAGTGATATTTACTGATTGACGTATGATAATGTTCGTGCTTAAAAAAACTATGGTTACATTTCACGCAACAAAGAGTTAAGTGGCTGTTTTAGATGAGTAATTAAAAGGATGGCTGCCTCCAGTCCAGTAAGCTAATATGCAATCTAAAGAACAATAAATGCAAAAGATATGATGCATAATTTTCTTGTTTTGTATTAAGTGTCTGTTTCTGGTGACTAATGGACAGGGTGTGTCTTTGCAATATAATAAACTGCTTTGAAAATTTAAAGAATAAGAAAGATGAAAGCTTCGATGTATATATTATTTTATCTTGTTTTCACGGCTGAGATAGATACAGTGTTGATGGGTGAAAGCAGGCTGTAACTGCGAGATTTCGACGATGAACAAGTGATAACCTATTAAACGTAACTACAGTATAGTGGGAGACTGTGGTTTTAGAAGATGCTTAAAATATGACTAAAGATGAAATGTAATTAGACTCAAAGTAAAAAATATATATATTTCCAAACGAAGAGAAATAGGCAATATTATTGACACCATACAGACATCTGCGTAAATATCCATATCGTTCATACGTAACAAATTATACCCAGATTTGGAAGAGTTGTTTGTTGATGAGATAAAACAGACTCGGCCTGACCTGGACCCTATTAAAGCGTCCAAGTCCGCCTCAGATTAATGTATCTCCCCTGTGAGAAACTTGGCCAAAAGGGTATGGTTGCTCCATATGATGAATCCGTGGCACTTGATAACATTACAAAATAATTTTTGAAGTCCATACAAATCGTAATTTATCACATACAGACTTAGCTTAAAAAAAAATAATAATAATAATAATAGCGCTACAGTCTGATACATTTACGAAAGTAGAATCATTGACACATGCAGTGAAAAGGAAATATAAACATATTACAAACAAATACATAACAACACTAACAACACGTCATCAGAAAACCCTATTTATTTTATACAGTATTTGTGCTGTTGGTTGTCGTGGCTGAGCGTCATTGGTGAGTGAAAAATGGTATTGGATCAGTGGGTTACGAGTTATGCAACGGTTCATTATTAAATACGGGTTGCAGTTTGGGTCTGCTATCGAGGGACGTTGTGGGAGGGATTTTTTTTTTTTTCTTCATAAGGCAGACGCAAAGAAATGTATTTTCTGGTGACGGAACGGTTTTGCTGTGGTGCCTTTAATCTTCAAATGCTTGTGTTGGTGGAAGTAGCCGGTGTTTACTGTGTGTGTGTGTGTGTGTGTGTGTGTGTGTGTGTGTGTGTGTGTGTGTGTGTGTGTGTGTGTGTGTGTGAGAGAGAGAGAAAGAGAGAGAGAGAGAGAGAGAGAGAAACAGACAGACAGAGACAGACAGACAGACAGACAGACAAACAGAGAGAGAGAGAGACAGACAGACAGACAGACAGAGACAGACAGACAGACTGGCAGACAGACAGAGACAGAGATTCATAACCACAAAGACACCGGCCGCACAGACTTCTCATTAAGCAGTCTGTCCATAACCTTTCAATATGATAAAACTATTTAACTTTGTTCTTGCCACCACGAGACAGTTTTATTTAGCTCAGGGAAAATAAAATCCTTTGTTCTGAACGTGTTAATTTTATGTGAGGTGCCTAATTTCCGGTGACAGAAGGTTAACATTACGATATCCGAACAAGTGACTGTCTCCTTCCTGCAGATCATCCAGGATTAGCCGTAAAGGAAAACTGCGACAAGCAACTGTAGCAGATAACTTTAAAAGTCCGTACACATGACAGAACAATAAGTAAAATAGTAACAACAACAGTAGTCATGGTTTCGTTTTTAATTATCATGAAACAGCCCCCCTCCCCCCCCCAAAAAAAAAAGTTCGGATATCATCTTATTCCATCATCCATCATCCAGTCCTATGTTGCCCCATGAGGAGCATAGGATCCCGGGGCTAGGCAAGTTGGTCTTGACATTTAAGATGAGAGTGACCAGCCTCACTCATCCCTGAGTCGCATTACTTGAGCAATAAACCCCAACCATCCCTTGGATATAAACCTGCACCGGCTCAATCCGATTGGAGCGCCTTTCTTTCCTTCATTCTTTCCTCTCCCTTCTACCTATGAGTGACTGTACACTAAATGACACACCAAATGGTTTCCTGTATACCAGGAAACCATTTACTACCCTGGGTGGTAACCATATAACCAAATTATGGAGCCTGCTGGTTTAGTGGGTAATTAAAGCACTCCAGACGGATTGACCCTGTGTAGTCCAAGGAGTGGTTGGGGTTTATTGCTCACGTAATGCCACTCAGGGATGGGTGAGGCTGGTCACTCTCATATTAAATGTCAGGACCAACTTGCCTAGCCCCGGGTTCCTTCGCTTCTCAAGTGGCAACATAGGACTGGATGGTGGATGGATGGATGGAATTCATTCTTGTTTCCTTCAAATGATTTTATTCAAGTTATGAGACATTTTTAAACTAGGGGTTAATACAGCATTCACTGACCCCACCACACAAAAGATCTCTTTCTGAAATTATTAAGATTCTCTGGGGTTATCAAAAAGATGGTAGGCCTAGCCTAATAAAACACGTGACCTGATTGAAAGTATAAGGTCGTAATTAGTCTTACAATGTAATCAAGGCTGACGGGCTGTAAATGAGGTGGGGAGGCGGCGGGAGGGGGGGAAATGTGGTACACTTAGAACAGATTCGGGAAACAAAGTAAGGGAATATGTGACGGACGATGTATCGATGCATAGCTGATGAAAGAAGATGAGGAAGAAGACGAAGAAGAAGAAGAGGCAGACGATCACGGATAGGAAGTAAGGATAATGAAACAGGAATGAACTAGGAAAAAGAAATTATTACTGAACAGGAGAACCTCACATAATGTGGCTTTTGATAACGAGAAGAATGATATAGGTACACAAGGAATTTTACTTTTCCGGCGAAAGCTATATAGAGGAGTACAAAGAACTACATAGCAAGTACAGATAACAGGAGTCCTATTGGCACATCACGAGACTATCTATTGAAGAAAAATCAATAATAATACGGCAAATTTTTAATCATTATGTAAGTGAAAAGGAGAAACAGGAGGAAAGCTCTCCTTCACGCACCACACCCTCCTGTAAAAGTGGCAAGACAAAAGATCGAGAGAAAAAAAATCTTGCTGGAAAGAACAAGCATGGATTTTGAGGGGGGGAGAAGCAGAAGAGGAAAAACATTCCCAATCTCTGATCTACAGGTCTGTAAGAGAAAGAGTGTACACAGTCACTGGATGTTCTCATTACTAAGCAAACGTCTCACTTTCGCCAGCATACAATTCAAGCTGGAAATTAGCAACACTCAGATAGTCATAGCCTATAGACTGAAGAATTTGTCTAACAGAATTTTACACGTATTAATAATCTCTGTACTAACTTTTCTTGCTGGTTATTTATGTCATTCCTCCACTAAGCGATGATTGAAACATTTTTTCCCTTCATTAGTATTGCATCTCTTGCTTTTGAGTTTCATTCTATCATTCCACTTCACAATATATAGTTGTAACATTATTCTTTTACTTAACTAGAATAAGATAACCATAAACAGGTGTTATCTCTTACTATGTTATACAAAAGCCTAGTGTTCCACATACATGACATCAGGGTTTTTGTTGCGTGCAGCTGGTTAGATACATTATGATCACATAAATTTTTGGCCACGCAGCAAAAGAATTCTTAATAAAGTTATTTTTTTCCTTTTTTGATTCCATATTTATACACGGGGTGGGGGGAGAAGCACCTGCATTGTGTTTAATTATCTTCCCAGGAATATACTTAACTAGGCCTTGATATTGTTAAGTATTTGTACAGTTATATACTAGCATAGCTGTGCAATTACTTTAAAGTCTCGAAGTTTAATACAATGTGGTACTCGATCGATAATCACACATTAATTTAGCTACCCACCCATTGAAGAAATTAGGAAGCAAATATTTTAAAAATGCTTAAATACTCAAATTTTTTTTTTTCCTTGTGTAATACTTGAAGTAAAAAATTGACATGGCGTTATCAGGAATTTTCTGAGTGTGCATATGTTTTAATGCATTGTGCAGGAGATACATAATTTTTTGCCAAAAGGAGACCAACTCCTTTACATACAAGTAAATATACTTATGATGATGATGATAACAGTACTAAAAATAACCACACATCGTAAGTAGTATCTCCAAGAAGATAGTTGGTTTTCTCTTCCGTCAAAGGTTTACGAGTACATACTCGCAAATGCGCAACAGTCGATGAATGATTCTTAGTGTAGTTCTAGTGAGCACCCGAAATATCCCCTGCACCCTAACGGCACAGTTATTTATAATGATTCTCACTATATAAAGACAGTAATCAGTTCAGAATATACTTTTCGAATTGGACGGTTTAGATAATGCAGTGTTCATTAAGCGCTTCACTACGAGGGCTCATGATTAATATAATCGTCCAGAGATGACCGGAAATTATTAAAAAGACGTGTTGGGAGTAAGTGGCAAGTGGCGGCTGCGGAAAAGTTGTGTCCTGACATTAAAAACAACCGCGGTTGTGGTAATATAAGAAAAAAAAATGGTTACATTCACAGCAGAAAATATGGGGACAGCGAGGTACAATGAAACAATACTAGGCTGGAGTGGAAGCGAATATGTAGGAAAAGAGGAGAGACAGGGAAGACCTATAAATATAATAAGCAGACTGATGTAGCAGAGTCAAAGGAAAGCAAAATGAAAGTGGAGAGAGAGAAAAGAAACAGGAAACGGAAGGGAGGAAACGTGGAACCAAGCAGCACTGAGAGTCATTTGGTGTCGGTTGAAGTTTTATGTAACATCTTAGTCATGAAGGCTACATTACCCCTTGGTCCTCTTGCTTGCCTTTCGCCTTGTCTCTCACACACCTTCACTGCTGTTCATTCTTTTTTTTTCTTTTTTACTTTTTAAATTAATGATTTCTCCAATGGTGTTCATGTTCTTTCCATACGTCGCCGTTCGCCTACTTTAGCACTTTTATTTTAGATATAATGTATTTTACTTCATTTCCCTTATTCCCTTTCTGTGCTTTACTCTCCCCTCACTTCTCTATTCTATCTATAGCCCGACGCCCTAATCCCGCAAAGAGTGGCAGCAGACAAAATACCTCGAAGTCGCTCTGTCACCCACCATTTGACTGCCCTTCCTCAGCTCACTCCCCCCTCCATCATATGCCTCTCAACTCGACCCCTCCACCTCATCCTCGGTCTCCTCCTCCCTCTCCCTCCCACCACATCACCTACATACACCCTCTTAATCAGTCTTTCTTATTCCATTCTCTCCACATGTCCAAACCACCTCAGTCTATTTCACCTAATATTCTCAATTACATCCACATCCATCCCACAACGTTCTTTCACATCTTGATTCGTCAGTCTGTCAACCCTCAATGCTCAACTGACATTTTTCTTCTTGTTCCTGATTTTGTTTCACCCTTTTCCTAATATGTTGTGTCATTCCTTTTCTGATTCGGCGTCTTTTATCCCACGGACATGCTCGTCTCTTTCTTCATCTTCTCACCCTTTTTCACATTCGTATAAGCATTGCTTGATATTTTACTTGTTGCTTTACACGAGCCTCCGATCCTTTTCCTTCACACGTGGTTTTTACACTTTTTTCTTGATGTACCGCTTTTCATTATAGTTCCTTTATTTTTCACATTCCTCCAATACACTCTACTTTCCTCGCACTTCATTGCCTGCTCTTTCATTTTTTTTTTCTCAACAATGTCACTAGATCTTTTCCTCCATAATATTTGCCATTTCTCTCTCTCTCTCTCTCTCTCTTAGTTGTGACCTGTGTTGTGACAACACCTCTCCCAGCGTATGAACCTGCATCTACCCTCTCACCTCAGCCAAGGGCAAACCTGTACAGTCCGTATCCAAAGAGAAGTTCATATCATTTTACATTTAAGTAGTTCTCATTAATCTAACCCCAACATTTTTTTTCTTTTAACATGTATTATTAGCTAGTTATTTCGTGTTCCCTCCATAATCCATTTAATAACTTCAATATCCTCAAAAGAGTTCTCTGTCTCTCTTATGAAAGTTCTACAGTGTTTGATTTTCAAAATTTGGTAGGTCAGACGCCAGTCGTTTTAAAGGCCTGGCCAATGACAGTCTTCAGTATCAAGAAAGTGCAATTAAGAGTCTTCTTGACGCCCTAGAGAATTTAAAACAGGAGAATGCCAGTCTCTAGACTGAATTCATCAAGCTGAAAGAAAACCCAGTAGACAAGGCATTTCGGATAGTGAAGAACAAACATTAATCTAAACAAAAGCCTAAAAATTGCCAAGAATTCTAACATCAAACAAGTTTCCGTTCTTGAGGAAGAAGGATAAAAATATACAGGCAGTCAGCCTGTGTATAAAGCATGTTAAGTGGAAAGATGGTAAGCATGTTAAGGCTAGATCAGAGAAACTTCATCAGGATAAACAATTCAGTGCAATGGGAAATACCACACTGGTGGTGAGAAACTATCTGAAAGAGTCAAGCCTCTACTTTTGCATCAAATAACAAAGGAAAGACGAGAAGCGGTGTCAAGGCACAGCGAACCCGTCCCTGGAAGTCATTTTAGTGCTAACGTATAGACAAAACAGTATATCTAGTCAAAGATGTCACATGTCAGATTTGGAGTAAATCGGGTGAAAATTTACGATTTATTTCCTATATGAAATTTTAGGCCTGACCCACCTAACACTGACTCCCCCTGCCGCTAACTGGGGGGTGACCCCCCTGATATAAAGAGATGTTACGGGATGCTGATTTGAAAGATGCACCTTTAGGTTTTGGTTTCATGTCGATATGACGAATTTGAATGGAGTTCTGGCGAAAAAACTATTTCAACTTGTCCTTTTTTTTTTTTTTTTTTTTAATACATTTCTTGGGCCTGCAGCCTGGGCCTTGCCCAATTTGGCCCAAAATTTAATCAGGTGATCAGGGCATAGCCCATAATCCCTGTACTTTTAGTCAAAATCGCACCTGTAGTTTTCGCGCAAAGTTTTTAAAAGGCAGACAGACAGGCAAACAAACAAACAAACAGGCAAACCGAGTGAAAACAATGCCCATCCCCTAGCCCCTCTGGGGCGGGGACGGGTAAAAAGATTATCAAAGACTGTACCTGTCAGAAAGGTAGTCATGATTACTAAGTATATCGAAATTACACCAGTCAGTACAGATACGTGTCTCGTGATTGTAGACAGAAATCATGCCCATGACGGAGGTAAAGCTTCCATCGAGAATGTTTTGCAAAATATTATACAACTATATCTTCCACCATACTTTGAATAGGGTAACAATAGACCATGGCAAGATTTACATTCGTAAATGATACTTAAAAACAAGCAGTTTCGAAGCTTTATTACTTAGGGTAATTTCGGTAGGTTTTAAATGGAATTTGATATATAGTCAAACAATGCTTCCCAGATATCCATTATTCCTGCATTTAAAATAAAATTTATACCATTGTAACTGGTATTATAGTAGTAAATACTTGTTACCAGTACCAAGGTGTGTTTCTGTTTTTTTATATTATATAGAATTCTTCGATACTCAAGAGGCATTTAAGTTCCTTAAATACTATATATTTTTAAGGCACTCAGTGATAATACTTTGACTGAAATTTGCTCTGTAGATGGCTATGGTTTTGTAGCTAATCCAGATACAGCATCTCCTTGGGAACTGGGGAAAGGGACTTAATTTCTGGACACGTGATGGGTGAGGAAGAGGGTAAAAAGAGGGAGGGGGTCTGGGCATCTACTGGCTAGGATGGTGGGGTGGGAGCATGAGGGGAAGCCTTATGGTCGCGAGATAATACAAAATTTCCAGTGCATCTCAAGTGCCCTCGTTAATTTTGCATACTCCTGTATCTAATAATATACATAATTCAATTAACCCTTTGTTAGTCAGATGAATGCCATCTCTCTTAGTTTTCTAAGTTTCTGAGTTTTCATTACTTTAAGAAGATATCTGTATTTCATTAGGATATGTCCGAAGGGGACAAAACGTTGATAGCTGACTACTTTAACCTGTCAACGATTACTTGGAATACAGTCACTGGTAGACGTAACGATAACAGAAGAATTACAGATTTTAAACAACTTTTTGTATCAGTGTGTCACAGAACCAACGAGAGAGGATAATATCCTAGGGATGAGATACAGAAATTTGCAGGGAAAACGTGGCAAAGATTGGCCCAGTCACGGAATTCGTGGAGAAGATTGGGGGAGGCCTTTGTTCAGCAGTGGACTTGTGATGGCTGATGATATATATATATATATATATATATATATATATATATATATATATATATATATATATATATATATATATATATATATATATATATATATATATATATATATATATCATCTCATCTCATCAGCCGTTTGAGTGTTCACTGCAGGTCTGGCCTATCCCAACAGAAGGGGGGACGATACAGCCAATGTATCTCTACTAAGTGGCTTAGGTTGTCTGGTAGAGATTGTATGTAGGGTGAGAACTGCTTGTAAGTGTATTGTAGTGTTGGAGTGGCTTTGGATGTGTGTGTAGTCTGTGAACCAAATGTAATCGGCCCGTGCAAGCCGGCTGGGTGCAAGCATACTTTATAGTATGCGACACTGGTTCAACCACAGCACCCCTTGTGTCCGCCAATGCAGTACGTGGCCAGAAGAATGCTCCCAAAGTTTATTATCCTGGTGGGGCGCGAACCCTCGTTCTTCAGTGTAGGAAAACGCAGACTTTACCACTGTATTGTATATATATATATATATATATATATATATATATATATATATATATATATATATATAAAGAGAGAGAGAGAGAGAGAGAGAGAGAGAGAGAGAGAGAGAGAGAGAGATCTAGTGTTGAAATGGTTAATTAAAACCGAGTTTCTTGTACAGTATGAAAATATTTTCAGTTAAACGTGAAAAAAAAAAAAGGATTTGTGACAGCAATAATGATAGGACATCCTATTAGCCCGTGGGTAATTCCACATCCTGATATTCGTTTCAGAATCAGCATATATTCTCCCACGTTCACTTTTCACTTCAATCTTGCACGAAATCTTTTTTCTTTCTTAATCCCACGCATTCATCACTACTTCTGGTAGACTTTCATCCCGCCGGCACGAAAGATTCTTCTTAACCTGAAAAGTGGTCTCAAGATACGGAGAAATTAACAATACAAAAAAAGTGTTTTATTTAGAAGTACTCGTACTTCATTAACTACTGCTGGCAAAAGTTAGTAATAGTTGTTGACTTTAAATGTTAATTTACCTTTTTTTTTTTTGAAGTACATCACCTTGATAATACCTTGAACATACGTCAATAAATCATAGAAACAGTGGTGAAAATAGTTTTCTTATACCCCAAAACCCTTAAAAGAGGCATTACATGGCCATCCGTGACTTCTGGTTCCAAAATTATATGAGCATCTGATGCTGTTTGCGGCCATCTTTGAATTTCGTCCCATACGGCTAGTTTATGTGAAATGTTTAGAATGTTTGTGAATTTTGACTTAGCATGCATCCAAGTAGCTTTCCTGAAAAAAAAAAAAAAAATAGTCAGCTTCTTCGATTTTTTTTTCTAAGTTCCCATCGAATTTGAGCTTATGCTCCTGGCCTAACAAGTCCGGAGTGAGAGCAATGGAAATGAGTTATTTGAGAGGAGCATGTGGAATTATATGGAGAGACAGACCAGCAAATAAGGAAATGAAGGAACGTTGTGGTGTGGACGTGGATGTAATAGAATGCGTTATAAAAAATTCATTTTTGTGGTTAGGTCGTGTGGGAAGGATGGAGAGTGAGAGACTAACAAGGAGAGTATATGTGAGTTGGAGGGGGGGAAAGAGGGGGGAAGGCCGAAAATGAAATGAGAGATGGAGTAGAGATGTATGTGAGAGAAGGGTGGGTGAGCTGGGAGGAGGGAAGCGAAATGGCTTGGGATAGGGCGACATGGAGGTGATTTGTTTGTTGTCTCCCCTTATGGGATTAAGGCGTCCGGCAGTAGATAGATAGAAATAATGTTCTGGACCTTAATAATTATTGCCATTGGTGTTAAAATACGCGAACGTGGAAGAGGCAGCGAGAATTTTCCGTGGAGTTTCATGTGTCTTTGAACAGAGAGAGAGAGAGAAAGAGAGAGAGAGATGGGGGGGGGGGTTGTACACCTACATCTCGATGTCTATTGTTTCACTAGGGTTAAGAACAGACAGTTTTATTCAACAGAAAATATTGTTAGATTAAGTGGTGGTGGTAGCTATTACGATGATGGTGGCGGTGGTAGCTGTGATGATAGTGGTGGTGGTGGTGGTCTCTGTTATGATCATGGTGTTGTTAGCTCTTGTGGTGGTTGTAGTTGGTGTGATGATGATGGTGTTGGTGCTGGTAGCTGTGATAGTAATGATGGTGGTCGTGATAGCTGTGATGATGGTGGTGGTGGTAGTTGCTGTGGTGAGGGTCTTAATAGCTGTGATGATGACTGTGGTGATTGTAGCTGTGGTGATGATGTCGGTGTTCAAGGTAGCTTTAAAGATGATGGTAGCAGTGATAGCTGTGGTGGTGGTGATGGTGGCGGTAGTCGTGATGGTGGCGGTGATGGTGGTAATTAATCAGGAACGATTCTCAATTGACCTCGTCCTTTCAGACCCAGTAATGCAAAACGTGGATTCAGATATGGCTTTAATTGGGACAGGTATTATACAGTCCTGTCGGATTGTGGGCCTTTTTTCTGTGTGTGTGTGTGTGTGTGTGTGTGTGTGTGTGTGTGTGTGTGTGTGTGTGTGTGTGTGTGTGTGTGTGTGTGTGTGTGTGTGTGTGTGTGTGTGTGTGTGTGTGTGTGTGTGTGTGTGTGTGTGTGTGTGTGTGTGTGTGTGTGTGTGTGTGTGTGTGTCTGTGTGTGTGGTGTATGTGTGCTCCTCAACCAGTGTTGGATTTGTGAGGGTGTGTAGATAACTGACTGATTATGTCATTGTGTGGGTGTCCGTGTGTTTTGTGTGGGTGTGTAAGGTATTTGTATATGTGTGTTTGTTTTGTATATGTGTGACAGTACATATGAATGTATGCATCCGTGTATGTATGTAACTTATTTGTGTGTGTGAGAGAGAGAGAGAGAGAGAGAGAGAGAGAGAGAGAGAGAGAGAGAGAGAGAGAGAGAGAGAGAGAGAGAGTCCCTGCGTTTACGAGTGTATTCATGGTGAATGTACATTATGTGGCTACGTGCGTATGATGGGTGTTTACATGAGTGTCAGTGAGATGGGGAGGGTGTATGTATGTGAGTGCGCTTTAAAAGCTGCATACGTGTTTATGAGCTTGCTTTTGTGGCAAATGGGCTAGGGAGTGCATGCGGAATGTCATGTGTGTGTGTGTGTGTGTGTGTGTGTGTGTGTGTGTGTGTGTGTGTGTGTGTGTTATTTATCTTTAATAAGGCAAAGAGACTTCGTCTTAAACATTTCGTTCATACTACATGAACTGTTATATCTGAAACTTTATACTTTGCTACGGATTATATTGTGATGACGGCCGTATGATGGAACCCTCAGCTCTCTCAGCTCTATGATATGGTTTATGTTTTATGCGTTCCATCCACAGAAGTTTTTAATCACCCTGGAAGAGAGTTTTCTATCTTCAAGGATTAGAAATAGCCTTTATAAGCGTAATATATACTAGAGGTGTCTCCTACCAGTATAATTATGGAATCGCTGCACGTACAGGGGTAAAACATGAAGGGGTTAAGAAGACGCGAGAAGGACAAATGATAACCAAAATGTAATCAGAGAGCGTATACATCCACGAAGGTCAATAAAATATGAACTGTTGCTACAGTTCCTCTTTCCTATGAGACGAATCAGACGATTACTTTACAGTTTCACACAGTCAGGCAGCTAATTCCTCGGTCCTAGGCTGCCCTGACACTAAACCTGAGAGATCGCATACCCCGACAATACCGATGATATTTATTATTTTTTCCTTGATGTGAATCCGATTCCATCTCAAAATCTAATAGCTCTTCCTAGGACCACTGTCCACTTATCAACCAGATTTAACTGATATTCGGAAATAATTCCTGAGATATAGTGTACACATACAAAATAACACTGGTAAATGCATAAACTCCAACGTCTTTGATGGAGGTAATGAAGGTAAACAGACCCTATGCTGATGACAGACAGAAAAGAAAAACACGAGATAGAACAGTTAACAGAAGTAAAATAAGCCGCATATAGGATGAAAGACAGACAGAGGAACGAAGAGATCAAATTAAAATGACAGAAGGGCAAGGGGAAATGAAGGTAAACAGACTCCATGAAGGAGAGTGAGGCAAAGGAGGGAAGAGCCAAATAAATGGAGCTGACAGAAGACTTGCCACATAGAAATACCGATATCGAGCAGTGGTAACTTAGCTGACCCACTCTTATTTATATTTCTATCTATAAATCTACCAATTCAGCAAATTATCTACCTGTTCATCTTTATACTTACTATTCTACTCTATTACTTCCTGTGTGAGTCTCTTCTATTCTCAGCCATTAGGGTGGATGAAAGTTCAAGACAATGATGACGATCACTATATATCTTTATGAATGGCATGAGGACATATACTAAGAAATAACGTATCAGACATATAAGATTAAGTGCAGACATTGAAGCATAGCCAGAAATAAAAGAAAGCCGAACGTAATTTTTAAAGCAGCTCGGAGAATTAGCAAGAGACAAGCAAAATGAGTGCGATACCACAATCATCACTGTCTCCCTACACTATCATTGTCTCTGTGGGCTGTCTGCTTCTCTGTTTGTTGTTTATTTTCTCAGTCTGTGTTTTCTTAGCTGGTAATGCCCACACAAATCTCTCCTACTGCCTGCTGCTGTCGCCCGCTTGTGGATCAGCAAAGAATTACCCTTAGGCAGGAAGAGAAGTCCGGACATAGGTAGAGTTGCTAGGAACTACATAGGTTAACAGGTAGACAGTTTGGCAGGAAGGAAGAGATAATTTGGTAGTAAATTAGGCAAGAAGAGGGGCAGAGAAGTGGACACGCTGACAGGTAAACAAATATGAAGACGGGAAAAGAAGCAGAGTCTTGGGTCGATGGAGGGATAGGCATAGCACAGGTAAGAAAGAATGAAAAGAGGTTCGGACCTGACTACGAAGTGATGTAAACAACTTGACATGCAGACAAGTACAGAAAGAGGCTGGGAATTCAGTAGGTAGAGAAGCACGCAAGTGAATATGTAGACAGGCACGAAGGAAGACAGGAACATAGTTAAAAAGGGAGGCATGAACCATAATAACTACGCAGTTAGAAGCAGAGGAAGAGATGTAGACAGAGAGGCAGGTAAATGAAGTGGTAAGTATTCAACCACACAGCGCTTGGCGTAGCTAAAAAACAGGGAATATGTGTGGATGAAAGATAAAACGAGAAACAGAGAATTATGATCGTGTGGATGCAAGGAATATGCCTGAAGAGAAGACAGGAAGAGAAGCAGTGTAACATCAACGAGAAGAAACAAAGTCAGTGGTAGATAATCAAGACGTGTGGGAATCCAACTATGTGGATATTATTTGGTTATTACGAGATCTTATACTCTAAAGAAACCATTTAAATCCTGTATAAGCAGCTATCGTACTAATGTAGTGTTCATATTCATCACAATAACATATATCAGTATTTTTTCTAATCATATCATCATCCAATAACTTTTGTATATTCACCAATATTCTTTTTACTCGCCTGATAATTATTTACTCAGCCAGTCACATTATTTACTGATCTACTTATCATTCCCATCTGTGTGTACACTAATTGTGTTAAATATTTCCCTATTAACTAGGATGCTCATATTATTAGTATAGGGCATACCATCCTGTCTTAAAATTTTCTTATCATCTCATACAAATCCTGTTTTATTATTTTGATTGTATTTAATTACACTCTACTTCTATAACATGTAGGAAGGCATCATATTTGGCCGGAGGGAGAAAAATGTAATGTGCAGTGTAAGTGACCGAATGTTTGATGCTGAGTTTTGATGATCCAGGTGCTTGCTTGAATACACTGATTGGCACTGTCAGTTTCCTATTCTTTAATTTGCAGACTAGGTGTTACAAATGATATAATGATATCTGACAAGCTAGACTGAGGTAAGTGCATATGCCAGTGTATATATAATAGCATATAAGTGTAGTCCAGTGCAACCATGTATAGCCGTTAGTGGTCTACGTGCGAAAATGTGTGCTAATTATGTGGCGTCATGAGGGATTTTTGCTAACTTGTGTCTATGGAGCTAGAGAGAGAGAGACAGAGAGAGGCCGGTGCTAACCGCCTTCAGTCCTAGCTCAGACATCACCCAGGGTGCATCTGCCATCATCTACTCAAGAATAAGGTGGCGTAAAAACGAACTGGACTTTGGACACACCCTTCGACCAAGAACCTGGTAACAAAGTGGTGGCAGTGACGTGGGTGGAATCCACTATACACGCCTCCTATTGATTTTCTCAGTAAAACTGCCAGTAAGTCACGAACTGTACTTTGCGAAGCTGCCCTGCCACGCCCTATGCCGTGCTAGTCGACCTGTCCTACAGTTAATCACCTCTGCCCTGCATCTCTTACACTACGTGCCCTACACTCCCTCTGTGTTTGACCTGCCTTTCCAGAGCCTGCATCTGTCTATCGTTCCAGTTCCTGTAGCTCCTACCCTTCGCAATGTGGTGCTATTTTGTGTGTCCTGTACCTTCAAGGTGAGGTAAATTGTCATCGCCCTTATTCCTGCCCTGCCTGTTCTAGGGAAAATCAAACATTCTCCACCCACCAAACACCCTGCCACACCCTGCAGGCAACTACTGTACTATCCATTTCATGGACCGTGTATCATGGTTTTTCTCAAATATCTTTCAAACTAATCAATTGATCGGTATGATACTTTGACACAGTGTACATGACACCTCCCGCTAAGTTTTGGTAATATACGGCATTGCCAAGTGGTGTTAGTGAAGGCGTTTACTCTTGACGTTTAAAGGCAAAGTCGCGTGAGCCCTGCAGGGCTAATCTACACAAACGAACGTCCGCTACCCCCCATCTCCTTCCTCTCCCTCCCTCTCTCCCTCCCTCCCTCTGTCTCACTGTTTCTCTCTCTTTCTCTCAGCATTCCCCCCAATACCTGTATGTAACATACAATATGCAATAAAATACCGTTTACAATTATATTATTCAGTAGTAGCAGATAACTGGAAAGTTCTTAATGAAAAGGATATAGCGTGGTCTGACCTAACGACCATAATAGGCTAATGGTTAAGTTTTCCCAACGAGGGTGTCAGGTGCGGGGTTGTGATGTCGGCTGCAGCACTTGTATAACATCCATAAGCGTGTAGATCCCGTAATTATCAACATCGAGAGTGATTCCGAGGATGATTTGTTCCTTGATAGTGACGAAGACTGTGAATGAACTTTCTGTAATATGCTCAGTTGTTTGCATCACTTTTCTACCTATTATGATATTTATTATGAGAGAGAGAGAGAGAGAGAGAGAGAGAGAGAGAGAGAGAGAGAGAGAGAGAGAGACAGACAGACAGACAGACAGACAGAGAGACAGAGAGAGAATTTCATAAATCCATTACGGCACATTATATTGGGTGAATAAGGTGACGGTCATACGCTTTTTAGTCAACTCCCGTTTATATAACTTCAGGACATACAATAACAATGATTAAATGAACACAGACTCTACAAACAACAACATACTGTATTTATGATACCCGATACTAATCATTATAACATGATAGAGTGGACAGAGGGGGGGGGGGGGCCACGGGGAGGCCAGCAGGAATGAGGGTTGAGGGGGGAAGTGAGGAGGGGTAGGGGGGAAATGAGGAGGGGGAAGGGAGAGGGGGGAGAGGGAGGGAGGTAGGGAGGGAGAGGAAGGGGATGGGGGGTAGCGGACGTTCGATTGTGTTGATTAGTCTGGCGACTCACGCGACTTTGCCTTTAAACGTCAAGAGTAAACGCCTTCACTAACACCACTTGGCAATGCCATATATTACCAAAAATTAGCGGGAGGTGTCATGTACACTGTGTCAAAGTTTCATACCGATCAATTGATTAGTTTGAAAGATATTTGAGAAAAACCATGATACACGGTCCATGAAATGGATAGTAGTACGTCACCACCTAGTCCTGTGCTACATCACTACCCAGTGCCTGCCACACCCGCAAACCGTATTCACGACGTCTTTAATTGAAGCCGCCAAACCAAGGACACTTGGCAGCACCCGTCCCCTTAACGTCATCACTACAACAGAAGTGGCAGGGGTGTCACATGTTACATAGTTCCACGCCACGACTTAAGTCATCTAACTTCTTCAATCAACTCGTTCACTCTGGTCGGTGGGAGGTGCATCCACCACACTTCTCCCTAACCACGACACAGTGAACATCATCCCCCCTCCAGTTTCAGCGAATAAAATCGCCATTATTTAATGTTCCTTTGTCACTAACTTTAAAGATTGTGATTAATATCATTATTCATTCCTGATTTCATTTGGTGTTTAGCTTTTTCACTGAGAATTTCCAACAGAATAAGAGCAAAAGGAAGAGTCTGGGAAAGAAGAGCGAGTAAAAGCAGAGGATGGAAGGATGTTAACTGAGATGGATGCAATAAGGAAGAGATGGACGGAGCATTTTCAAATATTGTTAAATGCAGAGGAAGAAAGGGAGGCTGAGATTGTGGCAGATGGAAGGACGCAAGGAATGAATGTCGGGAGAGTGGAATGATTCCCTTATCATGATGGAGGAAGTGCAGGAAGCAGTAAAGGAGATGAAAACAGGGAAAGCTGAAGGTAAGGTGATGGGTCCATTATGACGGGTCCATTATGATGTGGCAGGGGTAAACCAGCTCTGCTGTCGGGCCCTGCTGCAGATGTCGCTGACTGCAATGTGCAGTTGACCCTCGTGCAGTGTGGTGCGGTGAGGATTTGTCCCTTCTCCCCTTGGGGCTAATATGCAAATGAATGTAGTGAATGAGTAAATTGGGAATGTGTCGTCCTGTCTCGGCTACCTCCCTTTCTTTGGGGGAAGCAACCTAGGTATATAGATAGATAGATTAACTTTTCACTACTATTAATCGTTTCTCTCCTCATCACTCTTTATTCACTCTTCATAAAATAGCCATTTTTTAAAAATATAATGTACATTATCAATAATTCATTTTCTTTAAATTAACATTCATTATATATAATTCATTTTCTTTAAATTAACATTCATTATATATAATTCATTTTCTTTAACATTCATTCTGTATAAAACATTCCCTTTCATACAGTGTTCATTGTCTATAATTCATTTTCATTCATTCTTTATTATTCATTTAGTTTTTCATACGTTCATTCATTGATCCTTTATTCATTCTTTATTAAATCGCCAGTTTTCTTTCATATCGTGTTCAGTGTATATATTGCATTTTCATAAGCGTGTCTTACATTTTTCTGTTCAGTCTTAGCCTCTCCGATTATATATCCAAAGAGGTAACCTCTCTCCAACTCACCAGTCGCATACAGATGGTGATGATAAGGGAAGTCGCAATGATAATTAAATGACTGTTTCGTAGCGGTAAATTTTCTATGAAGCCAACCGCGAACACTTCTGACGCAACTACTACTTCTACTACTGTTGCTGAAATTATTCTAACTTCTACTACTACTTATAATACTGCTAGTCCTAATACTGTCTTGGGTCATGCAGAACATTATAAACATGATTTTCTTATTCCTTCCTCCCAAATAGAACCTTTTCCGTCTTCTCATTTTTCTACTTATCTACCTTCAGGTACTCTTGTCAAATCTTCATCTACAACACCATTACTTTCTCTCACTACTCCTTCTACCTTGGTTCCCCCTTCTCTCTCTCATTTGCCGTCCAGTGTAGTATCTCCAACAACACTTTTTTAGTCCCAGCCACGTATACGAACAACAATGACAGGCACGCCTGTGCATTTCTCTCCTCGTTCACGCCCATCCATCAACAGTGTCTCTATTAATATTTGTTCTTACTCGTGACGCAGATTGCCTACGCCTGCTTGGAGCAGTCACCTGTCCAGTGGGTATGACCGTTCAACAGCATATTGGGGTGAAAAATCATTTACTGTACTGGCATTGTCTTGTCTCTGTTTTATGTAGTTAATTCACACAGTTTTCGCCTGTATGATTGGTCAATCAGTCTTTCCTTATCTTTCTGATGTCATTATCGCTAGCCTTTCTAACCCGGAACGCATGGAGAAATTAGCTCAGGTATTCACTAAGCTGGGCTATAGAACAAATTGTCAAAATGTCATTACCTACAGAAGAAATTAAAGCTCTTGGGACATGTCGTCGATACTTGCAAATACACACAGATGGAATGATAACAGCAGTAACCAACTTTACTACCTCTACAAATACTGATGCAGTGCAGAACTTCCTCGGTCTTAGTGGGTATTACCGTTGTTTCATCGAGGGGTACACCCAAATAACTGTGCTGTTGACTAAACTGTTAAAGAAGGACGCCCCTTTTGTACGGTCAGATGAACAAGCTACTGTGTTTACCGCCCTTAAAACTGTTCTTGCACAAGCTCCGCTCTTGGCGTTCTCTGATTATCGCAAACCTTTCTTACTACGCACAGATGCTTCTGGAGTGGGTCTTGGTGCAATTCTCATAGAAGTTGCTCTCGAAGGTAGGAAGCGTGTCATTGCTTATACGGGCCGTGCACTCAATTCCGTTGAGAACAATTACCGTGTAACTCACTGGGAAAAACTTGCTGTGGTCTGGTCTCTAAAACATTTCTGCGACATTATTTACGGTTAATCTGTTGATATCCAGACAGACCACCTGCCTCTTTGTGACCTGTTTCGAGGCCGTGATCCTACTGGTCTTCTTGTGCGTTGGACAGTTATTGTTAATGATTACAATCTAACGGTTTTGCATTTTCCAGGAAAGTCAAACGTTGTGACCTATGCTTTCTACTGTCATGATGTCAGTTTCAAAAGCTTGCAGTTAAATTTCGGCACTCGATTTGGATGTTCTCACCGAGTTCCAGCCAGTTGACTCTCTATGGTCCCAGGTTATATACTTTCTTGAATCTGGTGATGACTCTTCCTTGCCAAAGTTACCAGTTCCTGTGTCTGATTTTTTCCTCTTGAATGACTTACTGTACAAGAACATGGTACGCACAGGCAGTGATGTGCCTCATAGAGTAGTTGGACAAGTAGACATTCCAACGGATTTAATTCCTGCTGCCCTTCATTTGGCCCATGACACCCTTCATGTGTCACACCAGCGTAAGGACAGATGCTCATGACAGGCGCTTCTTTTATAATATTGGCCCAATATGTGAAAGGATGTAGATGTTCATTGTGATGAATGCCTATCCTGTGCTTGGACTAAAGGATCTGGTAGGCCTGCACCCACACTGCAATACCCTGTGCCATCGGGGCTTTGACAAACTGCCTTCCTTGATCTTCTGAAATTACCACTTGGCGAATCTTGTTTCGTCTATCTTTTAGTGGTAGTTAATTATTTCTCCCGATTAGTAGTATTGGTTCCACTGAGCTACTGTAGTACTGTTGCCCGTGTTTTTGTTAATTAATTTATTTGTCCTTTCACAACTCTAGAAATCATTATAATAGATGATAGGTCAGAGTTCAACAGGTTTGTACTGGAAGAACTTGCCATCACTATGGAATTTGGTAACGTAATGTTATTGCCCGACATCCAGCTTCTAATGGCCTCGTGGAGCAACAGAAACGTAAAATCTTGGAATGCCTACGCCACGTGGTGGGAGATCAGAGTTCCACCTGGTATGAGTGGATTCAACAGGAAGCTGCATCGATTAATGGAACACTGAGTAAGTCAATTGGTGAAACTCCATTCTTTGTCATCTATGGCTCTGACAAGAGGTTACCCTATTCTTTATTACAATCTAAGCCTGATTCGGTCTACAATCATCGTGATTTTGTCAAAATTCACCTCTCAGATTTTCAGAAAATTTATAAGTACATTCAGGATAATTTGGCCCTCTCAAATGCAGAAATGGTGCATAAGCAACTCGTTGCTGCCTCCGATATTATCATCTAAATAGGTGACTTAGTTTTTGTCCTGGACCATGAGTGTACATCAAAACTTGACAGTAAATTCCTGGGTCCTTTCCGAGTCGTCTCTCGTAAGGGTAACAAATTTCAGATAAAGGATCCGTCTACCGACAATGCCAAATGGGTGCATACAGATGACCTTAAGCATGCCCCGAGGGGCATGGTATTGGAGGAATCATTTGGGGTTGCTTCAGCTTCTCTCATTCCATCTTCTGACACTGCTTCAGATACTCCTTCTCATTCTGAGACACTGCAACCTTCCTCCCCTGTTAAAAACTATAGTTCAAAGTTAGGTTCTGCACACAAATCTCCTTTCTTTTATATCACCCCAACATCACTGTTGGCATATATTCACAACCAAATCATCTTCATGATCATCTCTTCGACCTTGCCATTAATTTAGATTCATTTTCTAAGATGTGCAAAGTGTAGACAGTATTGATTAGCACTAGCTGTCCATGGTACGTCTCTGGATGATATGTAGCCTTATTCCATAAATTAGTACATCCCTTTGAGTAGATGGTACCCATTGTTCCATTTATTTATTACATCTCTGTTACTAGCTAATTTTATTACATATATTATCCCATCTCCGTTACAAGGTAGTATTGCTATATGTGTGATTGAAATAGGTATGAAATTGTGCAGTTTTGCATACCTTAATGATAAGATCAATATTGTCATAGAAAAACTGTATATCACCTTCCAACAATTTCCCAACAATTTGATGTAAGTGAAGAAATTATCAATTGTCATGTTTCCGTAGACCTTATCCCCATGTCAAATCTTATCCAGTTTTACAATGGGCTTGCACTACTAGTCAATTTCTTTCATTTTCTCTCCAGTTTCTCCTATCCTGTACAAGGAGCAACTTTTTTTTTTTTTTTCGCTACTGTCATATTCTTGTTTGTTTGCAGTCATTCTCATCTCTTCCAACTAATTCCTTTCCCTCTACCTCGCAATGGCGCTTTTTATACCTTCTTCTTGTACTCTATATTCCTTCTTCTGTCTCACGACTGTATGTCCCGTTTGATTTCTTACATTCGAGTTCGTCTGTAGATTGCCCTAGCCTTCATCCTTCTCCTGTATTTTTCATTAATATCTTCCCTATTACAGGTGTTCCTTGTAAATATACCGTAGTCCAAATATCTCATTTCCTTTGTCATCATTTTTTGAGCCCTAACTTTATATGCATATCTTCCTATTGCATTCACTCTGCCAGGGTTTTTATTCATAATATTATTTTTTTCTTTCTCTCCCTTGTTGTGATAGTTATATGATAAAATGATTACATGAATTGATGTTACAACGTAAAACAACAAAACAGCGATACTACTTAAATGTGGCTTTCTTCAGTAACATGCCAGGTGATATTAAGATGCACACAGAATCAATCGCTAAGGAAATGGTGTAAAGAGATGTTAAGAAATCATCAAAGCGCCTGCTGATACGACCCGGAGATGTGCAGAATAAATCGTTGAGGAAGGTTGTGACGAAACCAGTATTTTTTTTTTCCAATAAGTAATTGAGAGGAACTAGCAGCTGATACTAGAGGGGAGAAAATTCAGTGAGAATATTATGACAGAAGCAAACCACCGTCCACTCCACTCTTACTATACAGTGTTGATTCGTGTGAAGACGAATGGTCTCCCAACTAACTTTGTGAACATTATTCAGTTATTATATGATATTATATTCGCCAGTGTAACATAAATCAATTTTCTTATGTGTGTATACTAGGTTAGGAAGATATTTTCCCTTTTTAACCAGTATACTTTTCTTGTTAGAGCTAACATCACCACCACCAACTTAAAACGATCAAACTGGTGGCACGAAAGGCTAGGTGTACGTCCCTCATAGCTATGTATATCATTATCTGAAACCATTGTATATCATAATGTATATTATACCTGTGTAGTCTTAGCAGCATTCCCATGTAATGTTACGTTCACCCTCTTACGCATTGTTCCATTTTCCTTCTCACTGAATAACTCCTTATTTCTGTCTCATCTGAATACTTACTTTTTCTCACGATCACGTTTGCATTGGGTCTGTGTCTTCTGACTCGTTCAATGTTCTCTCTTCTGCCTACTTCTCGTCTTTGCCCTAGCTATCTCGTTCCTATTCTTACTAGTAGTGCTGACCCTAGTGAATCTGCCCTGCCTTGTAATCTTTCCTTGCAGCCCTAAACTTTCAGTATATCATGCCCATCTCGGTCATGTTCAGCATTTCATTTTCAGTGCACCACCATAAGTCTGTGTCATCTTTCAGTGCACCACCGTAAGTCTGTGTCATCTGCCTCGTGTTCCTGTCCATAAAATTTATGCTAATGATTCTGTTTGTGTTATGTCTCGTGTTCCTGTCCATTTAATTCAGGCTAATGATTGGAATTGTGTTATTAGATCTGACCCTATAGCTTCCTACCCTACTCAACGTTATTATGGTATTTGTTGTCACACATGTGGAATTCTTTTATCTGCTAATATGGTTGTTTGTTTTGTATAATTTCATATTACTGCCTATATAGTTCATTGCTGTGTTAGATGAATGTAGAAAAGACTGCATGAAATTAGGGCTGCGACGAGAATAGTGCAAACACCATAGGACACTGAAACTCGTCGTACCATGTGACATTCGATGTGACTACTTGAAGTGAAAAAGGACGTTTAAAATGATACTGAAGAGGAGAACATTGCGTAAGGTGGAGAAAATTAAGTACTATAATGATAAAAAGGAAGAAAACATATCAGAAGAAAGAACCCATAATATACAGTACAAATTTGTGTAAGAACGTGGGAATACCTAACTAATGGTGTGAACATTATTTAGTGGTTATGAGACATTACTATTGCAGCTACTGTGTAACCAACTATTAGGTAATTTCCGTGTTCATCACTGTCTCATGTATCAGTACGATCTTCACTACAGTGTAGTTAATTGGAAAAGTTAGCTTAATGATAATCCTACTGGATGGACTTCACTAATAATGTGATGATGGAATTTTAAGGATATTGAATATTTTAGAATATACAAGTGCTCGTGGCCCTTCGGACCCCTCGTACTTGCTTCTGCGGAGGGCAATCGCGTTTATGTGCTGTTCTAGTGTAACGTTGCCACTTGGATTTTTTGCAGCTAACCAATTGATCGTGTTATTTGCAGCTTCGGGAATGGAACCCAAATTGTCTGAACGCAAGTCTGAAGTACACACACAGACACACGGCTACTGCTTCAGTTTATTTTAGTTCTACCTCTGAGCAAAAAGTTCTACAGAGATTCTATGCCGGGCTTCGGGAGCAGCGTTTTTTGGTCAAAATGTGATCGCTCATTAAATACAGTAAAAGTTTTTCAATCGTGATGGGACCAAGTTTTTTCACATCAGCGATTTTTTTGCGATTTTTGTGTAAATTTTGGTGCGATTTGAATGTGTAGTTTCGGCTGCTCACAATACACACACACACACACACACACACACACACACACACGGCTAGTGCTATAGTATATTAGATTATTACAATTACTTTCACGTCATTTTGATAAGAGAACTGCTACGATCACTATGTACAAATCATACCTTTATACTCTTGTTATTATTACAGTATTTTCCCCATGATATCACTTGATTTCCCTATTATTTCTATAAATAATAGTTATTATTATTTGTATTTTCTCATGATACCTTTTAACCTCTATATTACTGGATTTTTGCCATGGACATGTAATTGTATTGTAAATATTGTGTTTCTGTACCTTGTTTGAATCAGCTGCATACACTGCGTCATTATATCGTTTAAGACTGCAATATCTATTGTTGTATTTGTCTATGATTAGGGGCCTAGCAGCATTTTTTACCTATCACATCCCTATTCATTTTTTCAGTTATTTATTCATCCTTGATGTAACTAGGCTTCTTGTCTGTGTACCTCCCCATTGTGTCAGGAGACACACTATTACTTAGTTGGGGAAAATTGTTACAAATTATTTACAGTAATGATTTCTTACAAGGTAGACTGATGTTGGTATGTAAATACTAGTACATAAGTGTAGTCCTGCGAAACCATGTATAGCCGTCAATGGTCTACGTGCGAGAATGTAAGCTGGCTAGCCTATGTGGCGTCATGAGGGTTTTTTGCTGACTTGTGTCTAGGGAGTCAGAGAGAGGCCGGTGCTAACTACATTCAGTCCTAGCTCAGACATCACCCAGGGTGCATCTGTTATCGTCTAGTCAAGAATAAAGTGGCTTAAAAACCACTGGACTTTGAGACACGCCCTTAGACCTTTTAACCTAGTAACATAAGGAAGAGAATGCTGCGAAGACTGTTTTACATCCGAGACTCCTTAACCCGTACCGTGCTAGCGATGTAGATCTACGTCCCCTTCAAAAACGCCGGTGACGTAGATCCTGCAGCATTTGAGAAGTCATTGCAAGGAGGCTAAATGAAATAGAAGGTAATAACGTATCTCGCTAACTTCAAACATTTCTCCTCTATGCTTACAACACTGATCTAGGAGCGCGGGAGGTGATTGAGTCTTCATAGACTCACAGCCGCTCTGCTCTGTCACGAACCTTGAGGATCTCAAAGGTTGAGTTGCACCAAAATGACTCGATTTCAACCTACTTTCTGGCTTTGTTGATTACTTTTATTAGTGCCAGGGAACTTATACTGATGTGTTAAGCCCATTTACCCATAAAAATAATCCAAAATCCGTTCACAAGCTCACGTATGCTCTGGTCTCTCAGTAACCTCTAAGATTTCAGAGGTAGAGTAAAACCAATCTGACTCGATTCTACCAACTTTCTGGCTTTGATGATTACTTTTATCAGTGCCAGGGATCCTATATTGATGTATTAAGTCCATTTAGCCAGAAAAAAATCCAAAATCTGTTCACAAGCTCAGAGCCACTTTGCTCTCTCAGTAACCTCGATGATTTCAGAGGCAGAGTGACACCAACCTGACTCTATTCAACTCTATTCAACTAACTATCTGGCTTTAGTGGTTACTTTTATTAGTGCCAGGGATCTTATATTGCTGCATTAAGCCCATTTAACCAAAAAAAAAAAAAAAAAATCCAAAATCGGCCAGCGTAGAGGGGTATCAGTTTATTATGTATTTATTTATTTATTTATTTATTTTTTGCCCAGCACGGTGCGGATTAACCCAACGTAATGTGACGGTAAACTGAAGCTAATTTGCTTGTCTCAACGAAATTTATTACCCGTCCCCGCCTCGGAGGGCTCGGGGACGAGTATTATTTTCATTCGGTTTGTCTGTTTGTCTGTCTGTCTCTCTGTCTAGTAACAACGTTACGTGAAAAGTACAGGTGCGATTTTAACTAAAATAACCTGAATGATGGGCTATGACCTTCTGATCACCTGATTAATGTTTAGCCAAAAGTGGACCAAGACCTAGGCTGTAGGCCCAAAAAATGTAAAAAAGTTTTAAAAATAGATTTTTCGCCATAACTCCTTTCAGTTTTGTCATATCGACATGAAACCAAAACCCAAATGTGTATCTTTCAAATCTGCATCCTATAACATGTCTCATTACATCAGGGGAGTCACCCCCCAGGTAGCGGTAGGGGGATCAATGTCATGTGGGTTGTGCCTAAAATTTCAAAAGGACATAATATCGTCACTTTTCACCCGATTTACTCCAATTTTGATATGTGACATCTCTGACTAGATATCCTGCTGTGGTTATACATCAGCACTAAAATGACTGCCGGGGAAGGGTTTCCTGGGCCTTGGCACTGCCATTGTTATCTCAGTAATCCTCATTATTCCTACTGTGTGATTCCATATTCAGATGCACAAATTCTGTTCTTATAGTCATATTTCCTTTTTACTACAGTGTTTGCTTACTCTCTCTCTCTCTCTCTCTCTCTCTCTCACTCTCCAGTACATGATTGTGTGTGTGTGTGTGTGTGTGTGTGTGTGTGTGTAGAAAGACAAATAGATAAATAGACATAGACGTATAATCATTGATCCACATACCTAACTTTATTCCTATTTATTTTTTTATTTTTTATTTTTTCATTCTGTTACGCACTCCTGCTGTTTCTTCTTCCTGACGGTTTTTAATCGTCATAATTCCTCTCAGTTGTTACTTTTTTTTTTCCTCCTGATCTGCCAAAAATTCCTGCCATTCACTTAATATTTTTTTTCTTTTTTTTCCCTAACATTTTCCTGCTTTAATTTGTTCCTTCTTTTTTTTTTTTTTTTTTTTAATAACAGAACAGAGGAAGGAAAAACAAATGAATTAAAAAAAAAAAAAATCCATGCACCAGATTACTGGTGTCCGCTGTTCATAATATATCTGTAACAGTTAGACTTGAACAGCAGTAGGTTGAAGTCTGGAGGGAAACAACTCTGGGGAAGCGAGTTCCAGAGAGATGCAGTTCGGGGAATGAAAGAATTCTGATAGGCAAAAGTTCTGCAGTATGGCTGAGTGACATTCCAGTCATGAGCGCTGCCAGCTGCCCGTGTAGCACGAGGGAAGGCATGGAGAGGTGGCATCATGAACGCAACTTCGTCTGAGTATTTGCTGTAGAAATATCTGTAAAATAACGCAAGGGAGGCAACATTCCTTCTTACTTGTAAGGGAGGTAGTTTATTAGTAATAGCAGGGTTATTAATAATTCTAACAGCTTTGTTCTGAATTTTGTCTACTTGTTTTAATGCAACCTCTCCACATCCGCTCCACAAGGGTGAGCAGTATTCAAGCTGAGAGCGCACATGACTCTTATAAATTATAACTAACAGCTCGTCACTGAAGAAGTTACGGACTCTGTACAATAATCCAAGTTTCTTTGAGGCTGTTTTAGCAAGTGATCTGACATGAGAGGTCCAGCTGAGGGCATTGTTATGCGAGACGCCAAGAATTTCAATACTTTTGGAAATGGGAATATTTGTAGCGTTGAAGGTAATATACGATTCTGGCAATACCTGCTTATTAGTAAATTGTATATATTTAGTTTTACTAGCATTAAATGAGACAAGGTTGTTTTATCCCCATTCACTGATCGTGGATAATTCTTTATTTAAAGAGATGGCTGTACTAAGGTGAGAGTTAGGGATATCGGACTTTGCAAATGGATATCTGAGTGTGAATGAATTATGAAGTGTTGAGTCATCTGCATATGAATGGATGGGATTGTGGGTGACAGATAAGAGATCATAAATATGAATGAGAAACAGGGTTGGTGCCAGAACTGATCCCTGCGGCACGCCGACATTAACTGAGTGGAAAGTGGAATATACATTATCTAGTTTTACTCCTATTTTTCTATTGCTGAGATATGACGAAATCAAAGGAAAAAAAGAGTTTAGTCCATAGCAAGGGAGTTTGGACAACAGAGAACAGTGCCACACTCTGTCGAATGCTTTAGAAATATCTAGGGCTACTGCATGAGTTTCACCATGTAGGTCAACTGACTGATGGATGGTATGAGTCAGGAGATTGAGTATGTCAATGGTGGATCTTTCTTGGCGAAAACCATATTGTCTATCACTAATTAAGTTGTTGGATTCAAGATGTTTAACTATGTGCTTATTAATTACAGTTTCAAAAACCTTACCAAGAGAAGATGTGACAGCTATTAGTCTATAATCAGAGGGGTCAGAGGAACTTCCTTTCTTTGGAACTGGGTGGATATTGGCTTCTTTCCATGAATTAGGGAATGAAGAAGTATTTATGCATAGTCTGAATAATTTTGCAAGAACAGAAACAAGTTCTGGGGAACACTTTTTCAAAACAATTGGCGGGATTCCATCTGGGCCTGGAGCTTTGTTGGTAGGTAAATTGTCTAGGGTGGATTTCACGTACCTTGTCTGTATCTTAAGTGGAACAATGTCGGGAGAGGCAAGTTCTAGTGCTGGGACATTCTGGCTGGCTTCCTCTAGGGTAGAATTTCTGGCAAATGTACTGGCAAAGATATCTGCATTCCCACACGGGTCATTTTTAATGTTGCCATCTGGAGATTTTAGTGGGGGAATGGATGATGACTTGTTAAAGTTATTATTGAAAGAATTGAGAGTTGACCAGAATATTCTATTGTCATTAGGGTTGTTAAGTAGTTTTGATGCTTGGTTTTGAAGAAAGTTTGATTTAGCATGATTTATTACAGCTTTTGCATGGTTTCTAGCAATTTTAAATTGGGAGAGTGATTCAGATGTTTTTGATTTCAAGTAATAGTTATATGCTGATGACTTTTGGGCTGTTGCTCTGGCACAGTTGCTATCAAACCATTTTGAAGAGTTCGATCTTTTAGTGAATTGTTGACTTGCTATGAATAAATCCATATCAGCTAGTATTAAATCGCAAATGTGGGACTGGGTAGAATTGACATCACTAGAGAAGAAAGACTGCTGTGGAATGTCAACAAGATAATTTCTATATTCATCCCAGTTTGCCCTATCAAAGTGCCATCGGGTCACCCTGACAGGTTCAGAATGGGGAGGTTTGGGAGGGCTAGGTAATGAGGCTTTGATGAGATTGTGGTCAGAGGATCCAAGTGGAGACAATACCTCTATCCTGTCCTGATCTGCATTATTTGTCAGGAACAGATCCAAAAGATGGGCATTATGGTCAGGATTATCTGGTATACTGGTTGGTTGCTTTCCCAGTTGCGTGAGATTAAACGATTCTGCAAACAGCTCGCACTCTAGACCAGCATCGTCAGTCCTGGCAGAGTGCAATAACCGTTCAACTCTATGTATGTTAAAATCACTCAAGATGGTAATTTCGGTGTTAAGGGCAAATTAAGGTTACTCAACTGTGTGGAAATGGAATCAAATACACTGGGTTCAGAAGAAGCACTGGGGGAGAGATAAACTACACAAATATATTTGGTGATATTTTGATAATTTAGTTTATACAGCGAGTAATCAAAACTGCGTGAAGTGAAGTTTAAAATGGTGTCAACTGCATATTGGGATATGACATAACAACAGACGCCACCCTTATTACGGAAGTTTGTGAGGAGATGGTAACCAAGAAAACAATATGGGGATATTTCAGTAGACGGTGAGATTTGTGGTTCTGTGAGGAATAGGGCCAGAGGGGATATGGACTGTAGGAAAAAATGGACTGAATTTAAATTGGTATTAAGCTCACGGATGTTGGTGAAGAATAAGGCGGCATTTTCACTTCTCCACTGACGAGCATGGCCTGAAATCGCACTAGTCGCTGCTGACACGGTCGCTTGATGGCGACCGGGAGGACCCTGCGCCGCCACCCCTACCCTGCTGGTGGTGGCAATCCGAGGTACCACCTCTTTTGAAAGTAAAATTGCAGGAGCCATTGCTAAGAGAGTGGAATAGAGGTGTGATGTCTTATGTGCATGTAGTGTAGTATAGACAGTTGAAGGTAGAGGTATTAAGAGAGTATGCTGGCCTACTCTCTGTGTAAATGAAAGCACTGAAAACGTTCAGCAAAGGGGGATGGTCAGGATCAAGTCCTGAGGGCTGGTGAAACGGGAGCTCCAGCTCTCCCTATCACCAGCTTGCCATCCGCCTCGGGAGTACTGCCCTGTTCGACTGGTGCTACAGTCTACTCCATCTCATTCAATTCTTTAGTCTGATTTATTCCCTCGTTTCTTTTCTTGACTCTCATTTTTTTTTACCACTTGTTTCATAGCCATTTTAGTTTCTGTCCGTCTCGTCTTAAAGCATTTTGTGATACTTCACCTTCTTCCTTTTCTCTCTCTCTCTCCCTCTCTCTCTCTCTCTCTCTCTCTCTCTCTCTCTCTCTCTCTCTCTCTCTCTCTCTCTCTCTCTCCCTCTCTCAACATTTTCTTAAATAGTTCACTGCTTCCTCACGTTGATCCTTGCTTCTTTACATCTGGGTACTTTTTTCCTCTCTTTTTTCTCTCTACATGCCTCTACTTCCCTCTCATCCGTTTTGTCTTTTTTCTAGCTCGCATTCACGTGCTGTGTTTTGTCCTCTAATATTAATTCAAATCACCTTAGCCACTTACAGTATGTTCCTGAAGTATTACTTAAACTCGTCCTACATCCTCTCTTTTTTTACTTCTTAGTTATTTCAGTAAAAATATTCTTATATCCTCATTCTTCACCACATTCATGTAATCCTTTTCCCTGCCTCCGTGTTTTTCCATACCCTGTCCTTTATTTTTGCTTTTTCTTTTTCCCCATTGTATGTTCCCTTCACTCCCTACTCCAATCCTTTCTCCTCCCCCTCAGTCCACTTTTCTGTCATGGCCTATCTCCCTCATTCTCCTCTCCTCTCCTCAAATTCTATAAATGTTTCTCTTTCACCCTCCATTCTCGCCCTACCCTTCTTTCCTTTTTCACCAGTTTCTCTCCCCTCCTTCTATCTTTTAGATGATCCTCAGAATTACTTCCTTCGTTCTTCTTCTCGCACTGATCATCACCACTTCATAGTCCTTTTCTCATTCCTACTCCCCTCCCCTTTTTATCTCATTCTGTTTTTTCACTCTTTTCAGTTACTTTCTGACATATTCTGCTCTTCCACTCATTCGCTTTCTGTTCCTACCCTAACTAATTTCTCTCCACTCTTCCTTTTCTCCCCATATTAATGGTGTCCTCTTTTCTCCTCGCTACTCAGTTTTTACTCTATGATGGCCTAAAATTGCCACATCTCCATCTTGAAATTTAAGTTGCTATAATATATTAACACTGAAGTACGATTTTAGTCACGAAGAGATGCTAAGGAAAAGGTGCAAAGCCGATGCATAGTCTTTTTCAGCCACTGAGTTTCGCGAAACAAGTTATACAGTTATGAAAACCTAGGCGAAGTTGGAGTGAAGAACTATAGTCCTTTCTTTTCTTTTAATTTTCCCTTTCATTCTTCAGGAATTATTCTCCTCTTGCCAACCTACATTTTTAATAGATTTATGTGGTCTGAATTATTTCTATCCCTATTGTCTTGTCTCACTCCTCTTATTTTCATCTATCTCCCCCTTTGGTTCATTCTCCCCTATCTTAATCAATTCTGGGATATCTTCTTCCTCCCACTCTTCCTCCATCCTCTCCTACAAACCTTCCCGTCTCCTGCTTCTTGCCCATATCCCATTTATTTGCACCTTAATCGGCCATCCGCCCTCTGATCTTTCACCCCATCTGTCTCCCTCTCCCGCCCATTCCTCATTTCGTCTCCCACTCCCTCGTCAACCCTTTCAAAGCTCTCTCACTCTCGGTACTTCTTTCTCTCCTCCGTCCCACTCTCCTTCAACATTTTATTTAATTACGTGGACAAATGGGTCTCTATTTTCCGCCTCATTCCTCCCATCTCTGAATGAACCCAGGGCTGCTCTAATGACGAGCTTGGGTGCTTCGGGAAGAGAGTGAGAGTAAGAAAAAAAAAAAAATAGATAACGGAAGTGAGAGTGTGTGTGTGTGTGTGTGTGTGTGTGTGTGTGTGTGAGAGAGAGAGAGAGAGAGAGAGAGAGAGAGAGAGAGGACAACGATATGCCATAGGAAAACAGAGGTAGAGTATGAAGAACGGGATAAAGAGTGGGAACTGAGCGGAAAATGAGGGATACAGAGGTAGGAATTGGGAGAAAGAAGCGAGCATATAATGTGAGAAACATAAACAGAAACAAGGAGAGCAGCACTTAGGAGTAACCAAATTAACACAACTACTAATTCTTATGCGAACAACACTGGACTATCATCATGAAACCAAATGAACAACCAAACCTGTGTTAGGGTCTTGATTTCTGACAGCCTATGCGCTTTGTGAAAATTGAAATGTGTGAAAATATAACGGAGTCCTCCTTATCAGATCGGCCCCACTCCGCGACCAAATATCTGCATTTAAAAAAAAAAATTATATTAGGAGTTTCAAGTTAAAGTGCAAAGTCAACACTCCTGAAAATATTAAAGGATCGTAGAGATTACCTGACCGCAGAAAATAAGCAGCTGTACATTACCAATAAGAAGCGGTGCCAAGGCACAGCAAACCCGTCCTCGGCAGTCACTTTAGTGATGACGTATAAACACAACAGAATATCTAGTCAAAGATGTTGCATATAAAGTTTGGAGTAAACAGGGTGAAAATTGACGATTCTATACACATCTGAAATTTTCGGCCCGACCCACCTGACATTGACTCCCCTACCGCTAACTAGGGGGTGACCCCTCTGATGTAATGATGCATGTTATAGGATGCAGACTTGAAAGATGCACCTTTAAGGTTTGGGTTCATGTCCATTAAACGAGTATGAAAGGAGTTAAGGCGAGAAAACGTTTTTAATTAACATTTTTTGGCCTACAGCCTGGGCCTTGGCCCAGTTTGACCCAGTATTAATCAGGTGATCAGAGGGTCATACCCCATCATCCCTATAATTTTCGTAGAAATTGCATCAGTTGGTCTCGCGTAAAGTTGTTAACAGACAGACAGACAGACACACACAAACAAACAAACAGACAAATAAACAAACAAAGAAACCGAGTGAAAACAATACCCGTCCCCCAAGCCCCTCCGGGTAATAAAACAACTCCATTTGCCCAAGAGAAGAAAGACTAAATTTAAACATGACTGTCTCTTGAACAGGGAAGTCAGTGTATTCCTAGAAACAGCTCAGTGAAACTAGCCTGTTGATGATTTACAGTTTTAAAATACCGGTAACTGCTGCTAGGAAAACCCTCTGGGGACGAAATTGTTTATCTATCGCAAATACAGTATGTATCAAATAGTTTCAAATGTCGTGCAATCACATTTCCCGACGATATTGAACATTTTCAGTGTATTTCTTCCTTATATCTACTGAAGTCTAACTTATCCCTTTTCTCCATTTTTGTACCGTTGTTCTGGTCCTTTATTTGTTCACACATTTTGAAACCTCGTCTACACTGTGTTCTGGAGCCCTGTTTATCTCCTCTGTACGCATCGTATTTTCTTTCCATCACGCTGTTGCCACTGCAGTAAGTATTATTGTATCATTAACTTTCACGGTCCCTTGGCAGCCATCATGTAATATTGATGGCTTAGTACGTTCTTTGTCTGTCTTGTTCTGCCACTCCATACCTTGCCTGGCACTTCGTAATTTTTAATGTTCATCAAGTCCTTTGGCTACTTTGGTCCATTGCTTCATCACGAAGCTGCCGCACTTTCATTCTACTCTAGTTGCCCATCCGTATCTCTGATTGTCTCGTCGTTTCACACACTGTTTGGACTACTTCTCAAATTGTCCACTGATTCAACATATTCTTCCTTATTCTGGTGTTCATTATGGTTCTCTTTAAGCTCCCTGTTCCCTCATGGATAAAGCAGCCAATGTTAGGATGAATAAGTGGATAATCTGACCTACCGTTCAGTCTCGAATATCTGTTATGATATTGAATCTTACAACCCGTTATTGCTAGTGTTAACGTTATCATTTTTACTTCGGCTACTGCCAAATACACAGGTACGAACTGTACTTGTAGAGACAAATCCAGGTGGTTGGAGGTAGCGACAATCATCCACTCATTTGATATGCTGCCTACATCTTCCTTTACCTTTATTATTTATTACTGTCAGGCCTCCACAATTCCTATTTCTCCCATCCATCCTGATTCTTTTTCATGCTCTTCTTTCCATTTCGGGTGGCTCTACTCTGAGTGACAAAGGTATTAGTTTCGTGTAACCCAGGAAATCATGTGGCATAAAGCCATATAAGGAGGCGACTATGGTGTCCCTGTTAACTAGCTGAAGAGAAGCACATGAAGCGTCCAACCGGGAAGTAAACCTTGACACTTCTTCCTCGCGTCTCGCTATGGCGAGGCGGTCTACAGCAAGGGGCCATCTTTTCACTCCACGGGACGGGAATACAGGGGCGGTTGCTTGCTCCGATTGATAGGTCTGTTTGGCCAGACAGATCAGGGTTAGCAACAAAAATTAGGTGCATATTTCCTGTAAAAATACGCATGTTCTTTATACATATGTGAATATATACAATATATACAGTACACACAAGTTCTTTAAATGTGTGCGAAAGCATAATCTTATTATTTTTTGCGGAATATATATATATATATATATATATATATATATATATATATATATATATATATATATATATATATATATATATATATATATTTATATATACTGACACAGCAACTGACCACTTTAAAATTATATACAAGTATATACAGAAAACAGATCCCCTCCCATACAGAGAGAGATGCAAACATTCATATAAACATCATGACAGCCCTGAGTATTACCATTCTATTCTTCATACATCTCTTACACACACACACACACACACACACACACACACACACACACACACACACACACCTCTTCTCCCGTTCCGCCAACCCAAGAAACACACATCCCTCTCCTTCACACTACACACACCTCTTCTCCCTTCCCGCTGGCCCCAGAAACACACACACCCCTTCCACATTACACACACACCTCTTCTCCCTTCCCGCCGATCCGAAAAACGCACACCTCTCATTTCCACACCAATCACTTCAGAGAACACATCTTTACACTTACAACACAGACACCCTCTACACATACATTTCCTTTCCAAGTCTACAGCGCACAACCTTCTCCTCAGAAAACACACCCTTCTCTCCACACCTATAATACATATTCCTACGCATATTCTTCCCTTGCACTCTTATACCACACACACACACATGGGACTCACATCTTTCCCTACTGAAGAGTCAGGCACACTTATGTGTCCAATTTTTCGCGAGACACTGAGAACCCTCTAAAGGTCATACCGCTAGGTATAATAAGCTATAATTTCGCATCGGCATGCGTGGTATGTCAGAGCAGGTCCTGGTCAAGTCTAGTGTATGCGAACATACATAATAACTAAGAGTTAAAACTGAAGGGGAAGCCCGAGTGCCCTCGGCAAGAGCAAGCGCTTAATTAGCGACCACATAGGGCCGCTAAATGCTTCTTATGGTCCTATATATTGGATCATTAGCATATACATAAGGTAATTATCGTCTTTGACACGTGTAACTTTCTTTGCCATTTGATTTATTGAGACTGGCAGACAGATAGGACAAATGCGAGACAGGGGAAAGCCAGACTGGAAGATAGAAAGATGGTCAGAGAGACAGATATACATTTGATATAAAGAGATATAATGTATATTATATAATGTATATTACCCCTGATATACATTCTGTATATCAGGGGTAATGCGAAAGTAATTACGAGAAAAAGACTGATAGAAAAAAGGACGGGCAAACAGACATAGCGATAAAGGGAGTGTCAGAAGGATAGAGAACACCGGACAAAAAGGAGGGGGGGAAGACTGTCAAGGAGTTCGATAGACAGACAGGGGTCATGAAGAGACAGAGTGAGGGAGAGATACAGGGGGGTAGGAAGACATACAGAGGGATAGAATAACATGACATGAAAAAAATGAATATAGAGAAATGGTGGTGCAAGGGCAGAAGTCTTAGGACACTTACTGACCCTACCAAAGAGACTGATATTTAGGTAAGGAAACAGACGGTGGACAATAAGTAAATATAGAAAATGAGAGATAACTGTGTCGAGAAAATGTGAACAAAAAGTGAACACTCCGAAGATGATGATGATGATAATGATGATGATGATGAGAAAGAGAGACAGGGAGAGATGAACGGGAGAGAGTGCGGGGGGTGGGTGGAGGATAAGTAATAAACATGGGACATAAACAAGCAAAAACATACAGATACAGAATACATTCCAGCTCTTTACATCAATCACCAACTCATAACGTAAGAAAGCGATTGTTAAAGGTAGTTTGGCTGCCAGAAATATGCTGGAAAATAAATCAACTGACGACGTGTCTACAGTATAACCGAAAAGTCCGCCTCGAATTTTTCTTTAGGGAGGAGATAGAGAAAATGTTGGAGAATGTATTTGTAAGATGACATGCCCACAAAAGGCTGGATTGATTATTTCCCCAGTTAAATCATTATTTCCTTTCGTAAAATTTTCCACAGTCCTTTTGTGTAAAGGATACTCCTTTCGTCTTGGAAAACAAGAGATATGTCCTCCTCAATTACGAGTATCCTTGTGTACGTTTGCATTAATCATGCTATACAAAAACATTTTTTCAGTGTTTCTATACACTGCAAGATGCATCATACCTTAGTTTATTAGAAATAACCACAAGAGAAACGCCTCCAACTCAGTATTCACCAGACAGCGAGAGAGAGAGAGAGAGAGAGAAACCTTTAACGTCTGTTTTCATTTAATTTTACCACCAGTCTCACTGAACTACTGATGAATATTAAGACCACATTCAGCGACTTAAAAACAAACTCCTGTTTTATTTTCTACACCCCGACACCGCAACACATACTGTATTTACGAGTGGTGCAGGGAATGGGGGCGAAGAGGAGCGGAATATCTACAGAGACCATGGCGCAGTGGGGTGAGTGATGGAAGGCATATGATGGGTTTGGACACTGAGTTGCACAGTACTACAATCTGGTGTAGTGACCGTTACCCTTGATTATCTCTGCCTTTACCACGCCTTTGTAATATTCAGGCACGATAACGTGTATGCACGTTTATGCTATAGAAATCTTCGTGAATTTTGTCGGCATGGGTAATTTTAAACTGGTTTACTTGTAATATTCATACATGACAAGTGGTGTGCATGAATGTACAAAATATGAATTCTGTTTGCATGGTTTGTTCTGGACATGTAAACTGTGCAAATATATTTTGTTCTTGATGCCACTCTGCATTTTTAATCTCAAATTTTTGTCGGAAATCGTATCTTGTCAGGGATGAATCTGAAAAAGATGAAAAATAGGGCACTTTGAAGATCACAACCAATGCTCTATCGAAACATCATCGTTCCTATCGTTTTCCACATCTTATTTACTGTATCTACCTGCATCGAGGCCTACCTCTTCCTCTCCGAGCCACCCCACTCTCATAACCCTCCTTGTTAGCTCCTCACTCTCCATCCCCTCCATATTGCCCAAATTCCTATTTTATATTTCCCAATTTATCCTCCACTACACATTCAGCTAACGAACATTCATTCGTATACGTACCTGACCAAGTCACTCAACCTGCATATCTAAAGCAACTTTCTTCCACTGCCCGCTGCTTATTTGTCAAAATCTTTTTCCAGACTTGAGTGTAAACCTCTGGTATGCAACTTAGTATACCACCATGCAGAATTGTCTTCGTTCGCACACTCACATTTCCATTTCCTTCCATTGCTCATATTTTCCCTGTCTGTCTCTTCCCATGTACTTATGATATCCTACCTCTTAAACCCATTAATGTTCATATTTGAAAAGCTCCGCATAATTTTCTTCTATAAACCAAGGAACTACTTTTGGTTAAGTTGTCCAAACTAGGGAAATTTTGTGTTTTCTCTGAAGTAGACGGCCGGAGAATATTGCCATCTTAACTTTATTCTAACCTACTTTTTCATATTCATATGGGGTGACGAATCCTGGATCAAAAAAAAATATTCAGTTTTAGGGGGATATATACCACAAGTCGGAGAAAGCTCCAAGCAAAATCCCCCCGTTATTTCATAGGATGTGCGAGGCGATTTTGCACGCGACAAAAGCGCGGGATGGTGGGGTTACAAGATCCTTCCATCACTGCAAGAAGGTGGGGTGATCCAGACACAACGGTCTTCCCTTTTAACTGCCGTTTTTTGACATGCAAGGATTACTTCATCCCTTACCTCAGACACAATATCAAAAGGAAATGAGTATTTGAATGCACGATTAACTAGTCTATAAACCAACACTGTCGTTTCTGTTTAGCCATCCTATGGTTTAACTCCAGTTACACACTCTCAAGCCGTTAGTTTTAGAAATACTTGCAATGCTGGGTGCTGGGTCACAGATGATAAGAAAGAGTGGGCAATGGGAAAAGAAACGTTGGGTCTTTATAAAATACAGAAGGCGTTCGTTGTAAGAAGATTAATACAACTTTCTTCACGATTAAATAAAGAACTCTTATTACCTCCAATCTCGAAAGCGCTACGGGGTTACGTGCTAGGCCCGGTTTATTTGTCTGTCCCTCTGTCTGCCTGTCTGTCTATATGTCTTTTTGCATGGAAGATTATGGAAAACTATTGAATGGAATTAGCACCAAAATATACGTAATGATTAAGGATCATAAGAGGAATGAGTGTGATTGTGTGGTGAAAAATGTCATATGCCAAGGGCAAGGCCAACTCAAACAGTTTTGATCCGGTTTTGACCAATCATAAAGAAGGTCTCAGCGACAGGAAATGATGACGTAATATCAGTTTCAAGAAGAATAGGTCAAAGAATAAAAATCATAGGGCTGTGTCAAAAATGTGGCCTTGAGTACAGTACTGTACTTACAGAACAACAGGTCTTAGGGAAAGCTCAACATAAACACTTTCCATTAAATTTGAACAAAATTTGGTAAATGGGTGTAGGGTACGATAACAATGAAATAACTCGACTTTCAGAGCAGTCAAAAGTTATGAGCAAACCACAGGGGCAAAGGCTTAGCTACAGTCTAAAGCTGCCCACACACACAGAGGACTGGCATCACGATTTTGTGAGGATAGGCGTCAAGAGGCCAGTCCTCTCAAAATCGTCATCGTGTGTGGGCTCCTGATTCCAATTGTCAGATGGAATTATTCGGCCTCATGGAATTACGTCTGGTTATAAATCCACGTGAGACCGGGAAAGGATTGGCGTCATTGACGCCAATCGTCTGCGTGTAGAGGACGGCTCGCGCCAGTCGCTTGAGGCCACGTGAAGCCAATCGTCTGCGTGTAGGGAGTGAGAGCAGACCGAGAGCAGACATCAAGGCGCCAGTCGTTTGCGTGTGTGGAGGCATGAGAGCAGATGAGAGCAGACATCAAGGCGACAGTCGTCTGGTGCACACAGAGGCGTGTCGACATCTGCTCATCATCAGTTGCACATCATGGCTTTTAGTAAAAGACAGAAGAGCACTTTACTGATAGTGCTAATAAGTGACGAATCTGAAGAAGAACGCTGTCATAAAAAACGTCGACTATGGACAAAACCGTGGCCAAAAAAGAGACAAGCTTTCTCATTTGGTGTTGCTGGATGAACTGAGAGAAAATAACCCTGATGATTTTAAAAACTACTTAAGGATGACTGATGATTCATTCAGATATTTGTTAACCATGGTTTCCCCGGTGATAACGAAGAAAGATACAGTAATGAGGAAATCCACATCAGCAGAGGAGAGGCTAGCTGCAACCCTGAGGTTTCTTGCAACGAGACGGTCACTGGAAGATCTGAAGTTTTCAACAGGTATCTCCCCACAAGCTCTTGGACTATACATGCAGACGACTGGCGCGAGATGCCTCCACACACGCAGACGACTGGCGCCTTGATGTCTGTCCTCATGCCAATCCTTAACGACAATCGTCAGCGTGTGTGGGGTTTCGTCTATGATGCCAAGCCTTAAGGCTAGTCCACAAATGATTATCCTCACAGAATCGTACCAGTCCTCTGCGTGTGTGGGCAGCTTAAGTAATATACAGTCGTCTCACGCTTGGTTCAAAATTTGGAGCATCCCGCGCATGACGTCATGGGGTCCCGGAGCCTTAGTTGGCTCCTGGCAGCGGTGGGGAGTAGATGAGTCTCCCCTCAGTCTCTTCTCACTCGTGCAGGAAGTTCAGACGTGCGGCATTTGAAAACATGCCAGTTTAAATATGGAATAATTTCCGAAGCTGAAGAGGTCAAAATTAGATTCAAAAGTTTACCTTTATCAAAGAAAATTAAAGATTATAAAGTTTTATAAGACGATGAGTGACGTTTGAAGAATATTATCCAACCACTGTGTACACGTACGTCCGCATGTTGTGCTATAATACATGCTTGCATTAACTTCAAATGTCACTCATCGTTTTATTAAACTTTACAATCAACTTTAATTTTCTTTGGTAATGGTATTTTTAAAGCTAACTTTGACCTCTTTATCTTTGGAAATTATTCCATATTTAAACTGGCTGCTTATATTGCAAGCAGTTTACAAATAAATATTTGTGTTAAATAAGAAGAGCTGTAGAATTACCACGCTCCTCAGTGTTGCATAAACCAATGAGCAGCCTTAATTCAAACGTTTCTTTGGCTCTAGCCAGCAGAGCTGAGTGAACAGGGTATACTTGTCACACTTGAGGTATCCCTTTACTTTTCGTTTTCTATCTGGAAGGCCGGGTGACGTCATCCTCATGACGTCATCAACCTGCGCATGAGACGACTGCATATTACTTAGACTGTGGGCTTAGCCTCCAGGCCCTTGATCACAAGGCGCCTGTCATGTCTGAGGACGGTGCTCGTTAATTAAACAGTTTCCTGATCCCTCCTTGCGCAACTTTTCTATCCCGTTCCAAGGCCGGGGGTGATTTGCCAAGGAAATGAGGATTTGTTGCCTGTGTACTCCAAATTGTTGTGCCATATGTTTGAGCCATGAAAAATCGCTCCAACAGATGACAGACCGGCGCTTCATCAAACCGGGAATCGGTTGGCCAACAAACGATGCGTCGGTGCGTCATCGGCATGGAGTAGTGTTAAAAATATGGTGATGAATCATGCAATAAGCAGGAGATCGGAGCAGGGAATGTGTTTCAGACCATTACGACTACATGATTATTTTCCAATAATTTGTCATTACATCAAAACCACAGGTGCCAACTGGTCGTGTGATTGATCTCTTAGACCGACTGCAAGTCGCGGGTGGTGCGTTCTGTAAATGCTTCCTCCTGCTTGTGTTAGGAAAAGTAATAGGAAATGAAGTACAATGCTTGAAAAATATTGATAAACAGTTTTGCGTGTGATGGATTGAATATTTCAGTGATCGACCAGGAGGGTAACCTACTCAGTGTTGGTGTTCATGTACTGTTTAATTTTAACACAGTATGTCCATCGATGGAAAATCACTGGCCAAATACATCCCCGCTATAGTTAGCTTCATCTGAATTTTACTACCATTATGTGAACTTAGAGTAGTTGAGCTTTTGATAGTTTTTATTATAAAAACTGCTTATATAATGTAAAATCACTGTTTGCTCGTTCAGAGCCCGGGGCTATGCAAGTTGGTACTGTATTTAAGAGTGACCAGTCTCACTCATCCCTGAGTGGCATTACTTGAGCAATAAACCTTAACCAACCCCTGGGTATAAACCTACACAGGCGCAATCCGATTGGAGCGCCTTAATTAACCACTAAACTACAAAGGGCCATAATTTGGTTATATGGTTAACACTCAGCGTAGTAAGTGGTTTCCTGGTGTACAGGAAACCACTTGGCTTGTCACTCAGTGTAGAGTCACCCAGAGGCAGAAGGAAGAGGAAAGAGTGAAGGAAAGAAAGACAGAAGAGGGGGTGTAAAGTCATCCGTAGGCAGAAGGAAGGGGGAAGAAAGCAGGAATGAAAGGCATATATATATATATATATATATATATATATATATATATATATATATATATATCGGTATATTTGTATGTAAGCGTTATATATATATATATATATATATATATATATATATATATATATATATATATATATATATATATATATATGTAAGCGTTACAACCAACCACTTAAATATATATATATATATATATATATATATATATATATATATATATATATATATATATATATACACACCATATAACACAATTTTGGCTCTTGGCGGTTTAGTGGGTAATAAAGGTGCTCCAATCGGATTGAGCCGGTGAAGGTTTATATCCAAGGGATGGTTGGAGTTTATTGCTCACGTAATGCCACTCAGGGATGGGTGAGGATGGTCACTCTCATCTTAAATGCCAGGACCAACTTTCCTAGCCCCGGGCTCCTACGCTCCTCATGTGGCAACGTAGGATTAGATGATGGAGATATATATATATATATATATATATATATATATATATATATATATATATATATATATATATATATATATATATATATATATATATATATATATATATAGTATATTAGTGTGGTCAACAAAATTGAAGTATTTAAAAATTTTCCTCCCAGAGTTTCATTAGGTTCCTATTCCTAAAAAACTAATCTGAAGTCCACCTTTATGGTCTCTGGGTCCCCCTCCCCATATACGTGTACAGTAAATGGGTATTATCTGCTCGTTGGTGGGGATATCATGGCTGACTAAACCACTCATTGTTGCCCAGCTGAGACTGTGGACTTGTTAAGGGAACCTCTTTCGGTGCTCATCCACCACACTCAATTGAAATTGGAGTTGATCTCCTTTCGTCAGAGTTCCACTGAAGGTTTGAATGAGGGCCACTGCCCTTTCAGCACGATCATTAACTACTTTGATGTTTCCTATGATTCATTTTGCTTCTTGGGACTTTTCATTCTTCTCCCAGGTGATGGGGTCATCATCAAAAAAATTGATATCGATCGGTAGGGCCTGAAGAAGCTTTAGTGAGTTCTTTGTGGTGAGACCTTCTAATTTCAGTACAGCTTTGCATTCCCTGTGTCTTTTTCTCTTTAAGTCTAATGACCCTTCCTTTTCCCTCATACACTGGACCACGATTCCCATGGGCCTGGTGCAACAGTTTGATCGAAGAGCTCTTCTGATAAATACCAAAGGTGGTTTTCAAACTTCTTGAGAGCTGCTTGGGTAACTTTCTGATCATGATAGTCCTTTAACTTTTGGATAAGATCCAGATCATTCTTCGGAGCCTGTGGTGGAATAGGAGCTGTGATCTAGCTTTTGCAGTAGATTATGACTCCAAAAAGGGCAAGGGTCTTCAGGTCCTTT
>NC_137053.1:12647395-12654895 GCF_032717465.1 Coenobita brevimanus | reverse complement strand
TAATCCGTGATCTTGCTTTTGACCTTTCAAGGTCATTGGAGGTCAAAGGTCACAGTGCCAAATGAAAGCTCATATGAGACTTCCTATATCTTGGTAATAGAAAATATCTCTATCTTCAGCGAGTTTCGAGTTCTAGCCCCTTGAATATGCATGACCCTGAGTTTCACCTTGCATGGTCACTTACGGTCAAAGGCCAAGGTACTGATTAAAAACCCATATGCGTTTTCCTGTATGTTGATAACGTAAATATCACTCTATCTTCAAACAGTTTTGAGTTATAGCCTCCTGAATATCCGTGACCTTGAGTTTGACCTTTCAAGGTCGTTCAAGGTCAAAGGTCTTGGTGCCAAATGAAAGCCCATATTATGAGTTCCTGTATGTTCCTAATGGTAAATATCTCTTTCTTCAACCGGTTTCAAGTTGAAACTCTCAAAATCTGTGACCTTAAATTTGACTTTTCAGTCACCAGATTACCTCTAAAATTTAATGAATTTCTTTTGGGGCCAGTGCCCACATATCCTGAAAGTTTCATGTAATTTCATTCAGCCATTTTTCGGTAATGTTGGTAACAAACAAGGAACAAAGAAACAAACCGACAAATAACAAAGAAACTCGACCAAAAACAATTCCTTGCGGACTCCGTCCGGGCTAGGTAATTAAATCTAAACGTGGAACTGTACGGTAGTTAGAGAACAGTAAGTTTGATTCCAAATGCCAACTTAATGTTAATCCAAGTTGAAACCCCAAATAATCTAATTCTTGTCGTTGTTGGCTGTTGATTACTCTCTTTTATACATAACTGCGGAATTAAAGAACTAGCGATCATAAAATTCTCAGCCTTTTCATCTTGTCAGTATTTACCCAAGACAATGTATGCTTACCTCTGAATAGTGGCAAGATATGACTGCTGGAAGCTTCTTTGTCATCATTTTTTCATGGCATTTTAGAATGAAGATTATGTCACTATATGATAACTTCAGGAACCCAGTCAAGGCAAAACTAGTCAGTTTCGCTCACCAAAGGGAAGATGTTCACCTACTTCAATTGCAGTTTATGTATATGGCGTCTTGCTACAAATTCTATGAAGTGAAGAAATAAAGGCAAAATTCACAGAAAAAAATGGTGGTGAAACTTGTAAAAATTTACGACCAGATGGCCATAGCCATTTATTTATTTTTGTTTTTTCACATTCAGTCATTTTGCATACAGAAAAATATTCGAAGTACAGTATTTCCGTAAATATACGAACTGGAAACTCCGTTTTCTCCCAGGATTTTCATTACCCTCCATGTCTCCACCAGCCTTTCAGTTATATCCATTCTTTTCTTCGATCTTTTCCTACTCCATCCTTTTCTTCCTCTCCTTTCCTAGTCTCGTCTCTTTCCCTTAACTCCTGTCTCTCCTATTCGCTCCCTCATCTCCATTCAGTTTGTTTCATACTTCCTTCAGTATTCTTCCTTTCCTCCTTTCATTCATTTTTCAAACCTTAAATACTTTATTCCCATTTAATCCCTCAATCCATTCTCTCTGTAGATGGTTCTTCCGTCCTCAGTTATTTTATTTCCTCCCTTTAACACGTCTCCGATTTTCTATGATCCCTCTTCTTCCTTCAGCCTTTTCCTTCGTTCATACCCCTTCCTCTCTCTCTCTCTCTCTCTCTCTCTCTCTCTCTCTCTCATCTCTAAACCCTTCCACACCAAACAGCTGCACTTTCCTCATATCACTATTTATATTCTTTCCCGGTCTCTCCCACAGTTTTCTTCACTTTTCTTTCTCCCAGTTATATCTTCATTCCGCCAATCTATTGACGTAAATTTCATTTGCCTTGTTTTAATAAATACTTAGGCGAGCCTTCTACTAATAAAGGGGTTCATGGCAAACTGCTCCAGGTGGAAATGTCACGCTCAAGATAGATTTAAAAAAAAATGAACTACAGAAAAAAAAAATACAGATTCCAGTAATATCAAAATGTGATAGGCCCATCAGAGTGAAACGATTAAACCCTTCAGCACAATAACGTCTATTTAAATTTCAGTCACGGTAACTGCAGACGATCATCTTCAGCTGAATGTTCTGTATCATCATAATACCGAAAGGGCTGACTGATTACCGAATTATTCCATTTCGAAGGAATCTTCTAATTTGGATATTACTCGTCCTCAGCTACCAAGACTCAGTATGACAGACAATCTCTACCTTAGCCGATAAATCTTCTTTCACTGCCTTTTTCCATGTCCCTCCTCCGATGCCCATGCCTCTCGCAGCCTATCTCTTCTCTCTTTGCTGTTTTCTCCTCCCTTTCCGCCCCCTCTCTTTTCTCCTACCCTCGCTTCCGCCTGTAATTGCCATCAAGTTATTTATTTTTTATTTTTTTGCAACCTGTCCCACTTTCTTTTTAGTTTCTACTTTCCTCGCTCTTTTCATCTCAGTTTACTTACAGAATCCTTCCCCCCACTCTCTCTGAATCGTCGCTATTGATGAAGTAGATACACGGAGACGAGGAACCCGCTGAGTGTTTAAAGAGACATGATATTTATCCTGTCTTAAGAGAGAGAGAGAGAGAGAGAGAGAGAGTCACAAACATGCACATGGACTATTTCACCACCCATCATTTTTAGCCAACAGTCCTATTTTCCATACTGGATGGACTGCACAACGTTACAGGAGAATTTATAACCCAATGTTTTCTCCCTTTTTAGCATTTTGGCCCCGTGACAGTTCTATAAAGTCCCTCTCAAAAATTGGGGAAAATTTTTAATTAAATGAAAACTAAGCATCAAGGATACACACACACACACACACACACACACACACACACACACACACACACACACACACACACACACACACACACACACACACACACACACACACACACACACACACACACACACACACACACACACACACGACCTCTCAGAAGCTAAATTCCACAAACGCGAAAACAAACACAAACGAAGTAGCCACATATTAAACTCGTTTACACAAGCATCCCTCTCTCTCTCTGTATATATATATATATATATATATATATATATATATATATATATATATATATATATATATATATATATACATACAGCGAAAGGATTTCTCGTAAGCAAGGAAATCATTAATACGTTGGGTGGTAACCATGTAACCAACACAAACATGTTCCCTACGTGCCAGCATGTGGGTTGGAGGAGGGTTAGTGCCCCTCTCCTTAAAACAACTAACTAAAAGGACAAACAAAATGCCTCGGATTCGGATGGACCTTCAGGTGACGAGCAAGGAACGGACAAGGGACGCGTTGGGGATGACAACATGAAATGTAAGAGGTGCAAATGATGAGGTAAAGGAGAGGGAGAGAGATTGTTGAGGTGCATGAGAATGGAAATTTGGACAGATGTAGATTGACAGAGACCATATGGTGAGGTGAGAGTGAGAGGGTGGTAGTATGCACTGAGCATAATGTGCGGGAGTAGGTGATAATGAAAGGGCAAATGAGGGTGTATGATCTGTTATGTGCAATAGACAGAAAGAGAGTATACGAGAGTATGGATCAGTTGGTTTACGGATTGTGCGACTAAGACTGAAAGTAAGAATACAAGCGTGGGCAATTTGTGTGTACATGCGCCAATGGAAGACGTGCTAGTGGAGTGAAAGATGAGCTCTGGGCAAATGTGGAAGCATGCATGGAAAAGTTTGAGAAGAGTGAGAGCGTGTTTATGACTGGAGATATGAATGGAAAAGTATGGAATACAAAGGTGGATGGAGTGACTGGTCGATGAGGTGTGTCTGCAGAAGTGAATGATAATGGTAATGCTCTGGTGGACATTTGTGTGGGGAGAGGATTGATGTTTTTTTCAAGAATACTCCCCCAGTATCCCTGCTTGTCGTAAAAGGCGGCTAAAAAGGTTGGCGGAGGGTTAGTGCCCCTCCCCGGAAAACAACTAACTAAAAAAACAAACATTAAGCCTCGGACAAGGACTGACCAAACGATGACGACCAAGGACCGGACAAAGGACATGGTTATCGGAACGTGGAATGTAAGGGGAGCGAATGATGAGGTGAAAGAGAGAGAGATTGTCCATGTGCCTGAGGGTCCGAAAGTGAATGTATGTGGAATAACTGAAACAAAATGGAGAGGAGAAAGTGTGAGAGAATGGGAGTATGGATGGGGTATATGTGCAGGAGTAGGTGAGAATGAGAGGGCAAAGGAAGGAGTATGTATAGTTGTGAGTAAAAGATGGAAGAGGAGCATAAGACAGTATGGATCAGTTGGGTCAAGGATTGTGTGGGTAAAGTTGAAAGTTGGAATACAAATGTGGGTGATTGTGTGTGTGTACGCTCCAACGCAAGATCGTGCTAGAAGAGTGAGAGAAGAGTTCTGGACAAATGTAGAAGTGTGCATGGAAAAGTTTGGAAGGAATGAGAGAGTGTTTTTGATCGGTGATATGAATGGTAAAGTTGGGAATGTGAAGGTGGATGGAATAGTTGATGAGTGGGGTGTGCCTGCTGAGATAGATGAGAATGGGAGTGCGTTAGTGGACATTTGTGCTGGGAGGGGGTTGGTGATAGCCAATACCCTCTCCAGGCACAAAACGATCCACGGGTATACATGACGAGTGATAGGAATGGAAGGTGGTGACCTGGATGAACGGAAGGCAATCATTGATTATGTGTGTGTGTGGATGAGAGAATTTGAAGATATGTGCTGCATATGAGAGCATACAGAGGCTGGCGATGTGGACCCTCTGAACATCACTTAGTAGTGGTAAGAATCAAGGTGCAATTGCGGTGTATGACTAGAAAGAGAAGAGAACAGGAGAAAGAAGTCCATACAAAAGGTACAAACGTTGCGGGAGGATGAGAAAAAGGCAGAGTATAAGAGAGAAGTGGAGGAACGATTGGGCAAATATGAATTGGAGCAGATGGGAGACGTGGAAGGTGTGTGTAGGATATTTACAGAAGAAATATGTGCAGCATGTGATGTGGTGTGTGGAAGGAAGAGAAGACGGAGGGGGGTGCAAGAAACAGCGTGGTGGACTGAAGAGGTGAAACAGGCTGTGGCACAAAAGAAGAAAGCATACAATGAATGGATGAGATATAGGGGCGTGGAAGAAGTTGAGAGGCGGAAGAGAGAGTTATATGTAGAAAGAAAGAGAGAGGTGAAAAGATTAGTAAGAGAGAGTAAGAAGAGAGTGGATGAGGAATTTGGAAGGAATTTGAGTGTAAAGTGGAGGGACTGTAAGAAAATGTTCTGGAAAAAGGTGAAAAGAGTAAGACAGGGTGGAAGAGAAGTTAGCAGGGGAGTGAAAGATAAAAATGGTAGATTACTAGTGGAGAAGGGAGAAAAAGTGAGCAGATGGAGAGAACACTTTAAGGAAATGTTGAACATAGAGGATGGAAGTAATGCGAGTATAAGTGGCTGGGGAATGGCTGGGAGAAGGAGGGAGGTGAGAAGACAGGAAGAAATCAGTAGGATAGAAGTTGTGGAAGCAATGAAGAAAGTTAAATCGGGAAAAGCCCCAGGAATTGATGGAGTGTGTGGTGAAATGCTGAAGCATGGGGGAGAGATAGTAGTAGAATGGATGTGGAAGATTTGCAGATTGGCCTGGGGGGAAGGTAGAGTCCCGGAGGATTGGAAGTCAGGTATAATTATTCCCTTGTACAAAGGAAAAGGGGAAAAAGAAGTGTGTGGTAATCATAGGGGCATTTGTCTTCTTAGTATAATAGAAAAAGTGTATGGTAGGATACTTATTGACAGAGTTTGAGAAAGAAGAGAGAAATTAGTTGGAGAAGAACAGGGAGGCTTTAGGAAGGGAAGAGGTTGTGTAGATCAGATATTCATTCTTAGATTTTTAGTGGAAAAGTTTCTAGAGAAGGGAAAGAAGTTGTATGCGGCTTTCATGGATTTGGAGAAAGCATATGACAGGGTGGATAGACAAGGATTGTGGAAAGTGTTAAGAATATATGGAGTAGATGGGAAGTTGTTGAATGCTGTGGAGAGTAAGTACGATGGTGCTAAGGCTGCAGTGCGTGTGGATGGTGAACTAAGTGAATTTTTCTCTTTGAAAGTTGGTTTGAAACAGGGATGTGTCATGTCTCCATGGTTGTTCAATCTGTACATGGATGGGGTAATAAAAGAGGTACAAGGTAGGGTAGTGGATGTTGGAGTGGCCCTGGTGAGAGAGGATAGTGTTTGGAAACTCCCTGTACTGTTGTTTGCAGATGATACTGTGTTGTTGAGTGAAGACGAAGGGGAGCTGCAAGGCTTGGTGGATGAGTTTGGGAGAGTGTGTAAGAAACGGAATCTAAAGGTGAATGTAGGGAAGAGTAAAGTGATGGTCTTTGAGAGAGGTGAAGTCAGTGAATGTACAGCGAGGTTGGATGGTGAGGAATTGGAAAATGTGAGTACGTTTAAGTACTTGGGTAGTGTGATGAGTAAGGATGGAGGTTTGGAGGGTGAAGTGCTTGAAAGAGTACAGCAGGGAAGAAAGGTTGCTGGTTCTTTGAAAGCAGTGATAAGAAACAGGGAAGTGAGCATGGAACATGACAGTATTGTGATACCAACTCTAACGTACGTAAGTGAAGCTTGGACGTTGTTGGAAGGACACAAGTGAAGAGTGAGAGCAGTGGAAATGAGTTATTCAAGAGGAGCCTGTGGAGTCACATGGAGAGACAGGCTGACGAATGAGGATATAAAGGAGCTTTGTGGTGTGGATGTGGATGTGATAGGAAGCGTTATGAGGAACACACTGAGGTGGTTTGGCCATGTGGAGAGGATGGAGGGTGAAAGACTGACGAAGAGAGTGTATGTGAGTGAGGTGGAGGGGGTAAGAGGGAGGGGGAGGCCGAGGATGAGATGGAGGGATGGGGTGGAGAGGTATATGAGAAAGGGGGGTGTGAGTTGGGAGCAGGGCAGTGAAATGGCGGGGGACAGGGCGACTTGGAGGCGATTTGTTTGTGGCCACCCCAAACGGGATTGAGGCGTCTGGCAATAGATAGATAAATAGAGACCTTTTGGTTTTTGTTTCATGTCGATATGACGAAGTTGAAAAGAGTTATAGCGAAAAAAAAAGATTTTTTATCCGTTTTCTTTTTTTTTTTTTTTTTTTTTTTTTTTTTTTACATTTTTGGGCCTACAGCCTGAGCCTCGGCCCAATTTGGTCCAAAATTTAAGCAGAGGATCAGAAGGTAATAGCCCATCACCCCTGTAATTTCAGTCAAAATCGCACCAGTACTTTTTGCATAAAGTTGTTAACAGACAGACAGACAAATAGACAAACAATCAGATAAACGAGTGAAAACAATCCCTGTTCCCAAGCCCCTGCTGGGCGGGGATGAGTAAATGTATAAGTGGAGGAGCATTTCGATGGACATGATCTAGAGCAGATGGAGAAGTGGAAGAGGCATGCAAGGTATTTCGCACAAGAAAATAAGTGAAGCATGTAAAGTGGTGTGTGTGTGGGGAGGGGTGACGAGAAGATGAAAGGGGGTGCTAGGAACAGCATGGTG
>NC_137053.1:12474895-12637395 GCF_032717465.1 Coenobita brevimanus | reverse complement strand
GTTCTCATGCTTGAAACAACTCTAATATTTAGATTCAGTTACAGTAGGATAATGTTATTCAGCTGCAACTGAATGTCTGGAGCCAGACTGTTCAGGAAGTAATAGATGGCAGAGGTCATGGAAAGGAAATTTTGTTGATTAGAAGGAAGAAGAGAGAAAATAAGCTGAAGACAGAAGAACAACAAACTTATACAATTGGAATAAACAACAATTGGATGGAAATACGCAGAATATCACATGGCTAAAACATGATACAGTCAAATCAAAAGTGGGCCCATTCTTCCACACTGAAAACATGGCCATCACTTTTGTCCCCAGCTGTACCAATATGTATCAGATTATCTATGGTCAGAAAAAAAGTAAGCCTCTAGGTTAAGCAGATTAACTAAAAAGGAAAGTTAACAACAGAAAGGTGGAACATTTGATGAATATTTGTCCTCAAAAGTACATAATGGATGAAGACTGCGAAGGGAGAATGTACTACTGGCAAATAAATACTAGCAATCACGTAAGAATGGATCCCAAACCGGTTGCTCGGAAGCTGGTAATGGTCCTTTCTGTGATTAAAATCGTGCTCGCAAGCAACAACAAATAGGTATAGTGCAATGAAATATCATGTCATTCTTGCTGAAGCATTAACTGGGTCGATTTTATTGGAACTCCTCTGTATGTGCATCAGAATCCTTCTTGAACAATATGAAGAATACGAGGAGAGAAAGATGCAATCAGGATCATTTGATGCAATGTTTAAGAATTGCCTTGACAAGCTCAGAAGATGTTTGTGGAAAAGCTGGTCAGTGCAACTCCGCCAGAGTTCCCAATGAGGCACCATCTTACACAAGGAGATTTGTACGATTTACTGAACATAGCGAATGAAAGTAATGCGAGTATAAGTGGCTGGGGAATGGTTGGGACACGGAGGGATGTGAGAAGAGAGGAAGAAATCAGTAGGATGGAAGTTGTAGAAGCGATGAAGAAAGTTAAAATGGGGAAAGCCCCAGGAATTGATAGAGTGTGTGGTGAAATGCTGAAGCATAGGGGAGAGGCAGTAGTAGAATGGATGTGGAAGATGTGCGGATTGGCTTGCGAGGAAGGCAGAGTCGCGGATGGTTGGATGTCAGATATTATTATTCCCCTGTACAAAGGAAAAGGGGAAAATGAAGAATCTGGTAATCATAAGGGCATTTGTCTTCTTAGTGTAATAGGAAAAGTATATGGCAGGATGCTTATTGACAGATTTAAGGAAATAACAGAGGAATTAGCTGGAGAAGAACAGGGTTTTAGGAAGGGAAGAGGTTGTGTAGATCAGATATTCATTCTTAGATCCATAATGGAAGAGTTCCTATAGAAAGGAAAGAAGATGTATGTGGCCTTCATGAATTTGGAGAAAGCATATGACAGGGTGGATACACAAGGATTATGGAAAGTATTAAGAATATATGGAGTAGATGGGAAGCAATTGAATGCCGTGAGGAGTAAGTATGAGGGTGCTAAGGCTGCAGTGCGTGTGGATAGTGAACTGAGTGAATTTTTCTATTTGAAGTTTGGACTGAAACAGGGATGTGTCATGTCTCCGTGGTTATTCAATCTGTATATGGATGGCGTTATGAAAGAGATACAAGGTAGGGCAGTGGATGTTGGTGCAGCCCTAGTGAGAGATGGTAGTGTTTGGAAACTCCCTGTACTGTTGTTTGCAGATGATACTGTGTTCTTAAGTAGAGACGAAGAGAAGCTTCAGGGCTTGGTGGATGAGTCTGGGAGAGTATGTAAGAAACGGAAACTAAAGGTGAATGTAGGGAAGAGCAAAAGTTATGGTCTTCGAGGGAGGTGAAGTCAGTAAATGTACAGTGAGGTTGGATGAGGAGGAAATGGAAAATATGAGTGCGTTTAAGTACTTGGGCAGTGTGATGAGTAAGGATGGAGGTTTAGAGGATGAAGTGCTTGAAAGAGTACTACAAGGAAGAAAAGTTGTTGGTTCCTTGAAAGCAGTGATAAGAAACGGGGAACGGAGCATGGAAGTGAAAAAGTTACTATGTGACAGTATTGTGATACCAACTCTAATGTATGGAAGTGAAGCTTGGACCTTGCTGGAGGGACAGAAGTCAAGAGTGAGAGCTGTGGAAATGAGTTATTTGAGAGGAGCATGTGGATTCACATGGAGAGAGAGATTGACAAATAAGGAAGTGAAGGATCGTTGTGGTGTAGATGTGGATGTTATAGGAAGCATTAGGAAAAACACATTGAGGTGGTTTGGCCATGTGGAGAGGATGGAGCGTGAGAGACTAACGAGGAGAGTGTGAGTGAGTTGGAGAGGAGGAGAGGGAGGGGAAGGCCAAGGATGAAATGGAGGGATGGAATGGAGAGGTATATGAGAGAGTGGGGTGCGAGCTGGGAGCAGAGCAGTGAAATGGCGGGGGACAGAGCGACATGGATGCGATTTGTTCGTGGCCACCCATTACGGGATTTAGGCGTCTGGCAATAGATATATAGAAATTGGGAAAATAACGTTTCTTAAATAAGGTTTGATGTAACTGTCAACATGCATTCAGTTAAAAGCACTTCCTCTGCAAATTGCAATAAATAATTTTACAAGAGGACTGCACCGTAAGGAATCTGTATTTGAAACACTATTCACGAAAAAATTCTTTGATATTTCCACAGATGATTTGTGAACTGTTCACCTCACATATCTGGAAATATATTATACCTCTAATTTATCCAGAATGAAAAACTAGGAGCACATGATACTTAAGGTTGAGGACCTCAGACGTTGGTTATGAACATGGGAGAAAGACAGGAATAAATGTGCACAAAAATTAACGTTGTTATAATTAATAATAGAGAAAAATCTAATGGATGCAGATGTCTGAAAAAATTTCACTGGGAGGTGGTGTACAGATGAGAAGAATGAAGCACAGAGAATACAAAATTGATTAATAGTTCTGTGAAAAAGGTAGAAATGAGGGAAAACCTATATGGGCCCTAGAAATCTTAACAAGAGGGGAAAAAGAGAACATAATTCAGAAAACAAAGGAAAGAAATAATAACGTAAATTAATTATGAAGAACAAGAACTAACTTGAGGAAATTTTTTCATAGAAACGAATAGGCATCATCAAAGATTATTTTAGAGCATTTATATATATATATATATATATATATATATATATATATATATATATATATATATATATATATATATACCCTTGTGGTAGGTGGGGGCGCTCACCATCCACTCACTCGATGTAGTGCTGCTCTCAGGTGTCTGCCCTTTCCTCTCCATCCTTCTTTCCTTCCATTCTCTTTTGTCTTTCTTTCCTTCATTCTTTCCTTGTCCTTCTTCCTACGGGTGACTTTACACTCCCTCTTCTGTCTTTCTTTCCTTCATTCTTTCCACTTCCTTCAGCCTGTGGGTGACTCTACACTGAGTGACAAGTCAAATGGTTTCCTGTGCACCAGGAAACCATTTACTACGCTGGGTGGTAACCATATAACCAACTTTTGGCTCCTGGTGGTTTAGTGGGTAATTATTGCGCTCCAATCGGATTGAGCCGGTGAAGGTTTATATCCAAGGGATGGTTGGGGTTGATTGCTCATGTAATGCCACTCAGGGATGAGTGAGGCTGGTCACTCTCATCTTAAATGTCGGGACCATCTGCCTAGCCCCGGGCTCCTACGCTCCTCATGGGGCAATGTAGGATCGGATGATGGATGGATGAATATACTTATTATATTAGAGCTATGTCGATAGATATGAGAAGAAACCTATACGGTTCTGTAGGTGACGATGGCCAGCTTTAAGCGGGCCTATCGAATTTTAGCCCCTGTTGTTCAACCTGTACACACAATGGAGAGCCCTTATCTGGTCAGAGTCTAAAAATACCATTTCTCGTCTGTTTTCAGACAAAAAGTAAACCACCCAGACAAGAGAACTTACTTGATACTTGCATAAACACAATAAACATAAAAAAACGTGAAAAATAATCAAACCTCCCATATTATGTACTATTTTGTTTGTAATGCACATATCTAGTCATTTCGAACCATTGCAGCACCTTTGAAATTTTCAGGGGGTGAAAATGTGCATATTTCTTAGTGTAATGTTCTTTCGTTCCTCTGCTATTTTTTCACGTGCATGTACGTAGTCATTCTGCGAAAATTTTTGTGCTTCATTGCGAAGCACAGGATGGATTTAGGAAGCTAAAATTGCATTGCCAGATGCGCCAGACGTTTCTCTTCAATTTGGTATTTTAAAAAATCGACTTTCGACATTCGAGAAAATAATGCTAGGGCCAGCCACAGGGTCTCTGCATTTTCTGGACCCACGACCATGGAGGGGTTAAGGGGACCTTTACTAGGCAAAGAGTAATTGCCTAGCGACCACAAACTTGCGGACAAAGTTAAGTCAGAGGCTGTTCATTGTGTCCAGGGCTTGGTCGGAATTGGTTAATTCAGAAGGGTAGAAGTGTTTGCCACAATTAAACAAGACTGCCTGGGACACTGAGGTTAATATTCGCAGGGTTGCAACTCAAAAACTAGAGGAGGTAGGGGAAAAAAATAGAACACTTCCGATAGGGAATGACATCAAGATTGCACCTACAGAAACCAAAGCTTACTATGCCCATTAGTAATGCTTCTGTAGTTCAAAACGTGAAAAATACGAAAAAAAAAAAAAAAAAAGGCTTTTCCGGCCGATCCTAAGCAACGAGTTGTTGCCTAGCAACCAAAATCTTGCGGATACAACTAGGGTATAGGCTGGTCATTGTGTCTAGGTTTGGTCAGAGTCGGTTAATTCTAAAGGGCAGAAGTGCCTGGCACATTTAAACAAGAAAGAAAAAATACAAGAAAGACCACAAGAAAAAGAAAACGCGACTATCATTACGGTCAGCATGGAGCTGGCCAGTAGACTACTTGCAGAGAAGTAACGAATAAAGAAAGCTAGAAGAGAAGAAAAGAGAGAAGCAAGAAAAAAAAAAAAAAGTACTTCTACCTAATAAACTCCTATCACGAAGAAAGAGGTGACAAGAATAAACTCAACTTTGGCAAACAAGAAAGGATAAGAGGTAATTTTGACAAGTGGAAGAAAAAATCCAAAGTAAAGAAAGAAAGATATAATGAACTCAATGATAAAAGTAGGCTTAAATGGTGAACGTTGTAAAATATATATATATATATATATATATATATATATATATATATATATATATATATATATATATATATATATATATCCATCATCCAATCCTACATTGCCCCATGAGGAGCGTAGGAGCCCGGGGTTAGGCAGTTGGTCCCGACATTAAGATGAGAGTGACCAGCCTCACTCATCCCCGAGTGGCATTACATGAGCAATCAACCTCAACCATTCGTTGGATATAAACCTTCACCGGTTCAATCCGACTGGAGCGCAATAATTACCCACTAAACCACCAGGCGCCAAAATTTGGTTATATGGTTACCACCCAGCGTAGTAAATGGTTTCCTGGTGCACAGGAAACCATTTGGTTTGTCACTCAGTGTAGAGTCACCCACAGGTTGAAAGAAGTGGAAAGAATGAAGGAAAGACAGAAGAGAGAGTGTAAAGTCACCCGTAGGCAGAAGGACAGGGAAAGAATGAAGGAAAGAAAGACAGAAGAGAATGGAAGGAAAGAAGGATGGAAAGGGCAGACACCCGAGAGCAGCACTACATCGAGTGAGTGGATGGTGAGTGCCCCCACCTACCACAAATATATTTACTCGTATATATATATATATATATATATATATATATATATATATATATATATATATATATATATATATATATATATATATATATATATATATATATAAGGGAACGAAAAGAACAAAGAAGAGATATTGCATACAGGAATGAAGTAGAGAATAAACGTATAAAATCTTGACATGAATGATGAAAAGACACGTCAGAAGCAATACACGGCACTAATATTAAACTAACTAAATGGTCCGGGATGAAACAAAGGTTCATGATAAGAGGGGAGGACAGTTAAGCTGAGCAGCGGTTTATAGAAAGTTAACTTAGTCCAATGAAGTGTACGGGAGGGATAGGATCGTGTTACGGGGAAACGAGAATGAAAGATCGGGAGGATGCATAGAAGGCACAATCTGCAGGATGAGAGAGAGAGAGAGAGAGAGAGAGAGAGCGTTGGTTTATGAGTAAAGTGGCTGCAAAATGCTCAGCTCGAAGACATGTCCCTGCAATTGTATATTCTGTACACATTCATCCATTTTTTTCTCTCATTTAACTGATATAAGCACACTGATAAACAAGTATTTTATTATTCTTCAAAAAACAAATATCCGATCTATATGTTCCAAATAAAAAATGTACCCTTCCTCTCATTTGAGAAAAAATAAAGCAAATCGTTTTACCAAAGATTTCTGCATGAATTTTCTGAACATTAAATGTCTTAGCAATAGCAAAGCCTTTTTTTTTTTTTTTTTTTTTGATTATCAACACTTCTTTTTGCTACTCCTATGGAAAGAAAAATCTGTTGGGGTGAATGTACATCAAGAAAAAAAAAAAAAAGCTCAATGATGCTCTGTTTTGACGACCAAGAAGAAATCTATAAACTGAAATTTTTTTTTTCCTCGTTCCTGTCCTCATTGATTATTTTTGTCCTTTCCTTTTCCTTTTCTAGAGTGAGGTGAACCTTCGTTTCTCTATGCACATTAGGTTTTCCTTTGAATGTATATTTTCTCTTTCTACCTCTTGTTTTTCATCTTATGTTCACTCTCATTACTCTCTCTCTCTCTCTCTCTCTCTCTCTCACACACACACACACACACACACACACACACACACAAGTTATTTACCACAGCTTACAATAATTATTATGATCACAAAATACTGTACAGTACTGATAAACAAATGAAATATGTACAACTTATGATATTTAAATAACTGCATTTCACAATATTAATACTTATCAGATATCACCTTTAATTAAACAACCTATCTCAAATTCATAACCCCTAATCTAAATTTTACTACAAAATGTTTATAAGAAAAACTCCAACATATCTCTGTATCAACCTTATGCAGATCATTAACCGTTGGCATAATCATTTAAACACGTTATACATTATGGATGATTTTACTGATTATCTCATCATAAAGTCACATACTACATTTGCAAGTGTTGTAATCACATCTGCCCCTGACGTGTTGGGTGAGGACACACTCCTCCATCACGTGCCTCCCAGACTGCACCGCGCCACAGCTGCACAATCCCTCCACGTCCGCGCCTGTTCCAGTGCCCCGTCTCTACCAGTAGGCTGTGACCCAATACTTGGAACCTCGTGAACTCTAGCCTGTGGAACTCAATCATTGCATGTTTTTGTGTGTATAACTCGTGTGCTGCTAAGGTAGGGTTACTAACTTTGTACAGGTTTCACATCGATGAAGTTGACACTTCTATAGAATTTTGGGCTTTTTCCATTATTACAAAAATATGTGCCCCGTCGTCTTGTATCATACAACATAAGTCTCCCCGTGAGTATGTTGGCGTTCCTTTATTGCAAATAAAAATGGAACATCATCCATACTGGATCACATTTTAAGAAAGAATTTATGTTGCCTGGACTTCACAAGGTTGGGAAGCGACGGGTAGCCTGATTCAGCATAGCATACAACATTAGAAGTTGCCTTCCTTACCCCTAGAAGTGCTTCACATCTCAGTTATAAATCTTGATGACAGGTTTAACGTCAGCACCCACCCATGACTCACAGCCGAGCATGAGGGACATCAGTGCTGCAACAAACACCCATCGCTTCACAGTGAATAGCTCATTGGTATTCTTTTTTAAGTGTGTGACACTGTTTTTCTTGGTGTGTACTTTAACTGTAAAGGACACAGAACTGTCGCACATGAACGGTGAACCTATGTACAAGTGCTTGTACAGTGCTCTCCGGTCAACTTGTCCACGGAACATGTTTCCGTGTCCCTACCTTCACAAGCAGTCACAACAAATGTACATTTCCTGTTGTTTACTCTCAAACCATATGTACGACAAAAGTCTTTAAATATTCTCAGTTTTGTATACATGTTTTGTCAACTTGTTGATAATACGACATAGTTACACCCATCATCTCGAACCAGAGATACACACAACCACTCAGTCAACGATTATAAATAAATACAGTCATTACCATAAATAATAAAAAGCTGATAACAGATATTACATTTTGATCTTAGCCAAAAGGCCGAGAAAAAAACACACACTACAAAGCCAGTCAGGAAATAGGACGTGTATGCTGGGCATTCCCCAGGTCCTGTCCTCCCCACTTACTGTTTTTTAATCAGCCCATACACCACTGACCGGGCGGCTAATATATGGCCCGGCCTGCACTATATGTGCAGGGAATCTCTCAACAACAACAACAAAAAGACATGAAAATAAAAGAAATATACATTTTGTTTCGTTTCTAAAACCTATTTGGTCAGGTTTGTTGTACTTGTTTTTGGATCATTTTACATATTCTTTGCCCATCACAAGCAAAACAGGAAAGTTTTCCGTGTTCACGTGAATGATTTCAAGGGTGGAAAGGCCTCCCTTCCCTGCCAATTAAACAGCTCATGCAAAGTGGGAATGGCAGGTCGTCTCGCATTTCATCCCTTATTGTTCAGCTTGTACACCCAAGAGATGACGCTTATCTCGTTTAGGTCTGAAATCAGAAACTCTCGCCTTTCTTTTCAAACAAACTACACCACCAAGACTACAAAAATAAGTCGATACTACCATAAATTCTATAAACACTGAAAAATGCGAAATAAAATAATAGCATTTTTTTTTATTATTCAAAGCTCGCGAATTATGTAATGAAAATTTTCAAAATACACATATCTAGTAGTTTCACACCCTTTCAGCACCACTGACAATGTTTTTTTATTTAAAAAACAACTACAGTGTTGCATCAGTGCAATACCTACGTGTGAGCAGCATCAGCTGCACATCTTGCGTTCGATTCCACACCACAGGATGGGTCTAGGAAGCTGAAATTTGTACTGCCAGGTGCATCGGAACTTCCTCTTCAGTATGGCAAGAAAAAAAATTATTTTCGAAACTTCGAAAAATGGTTGCAGGGTCAGCCTGTGGGGCCCGGCAAATTCCACGTGGTTGGCCATGGAGGGATTATTAGTTCTAATCAGTTCTTTAACGAAAATAATGAACAAAAAACTAGAGGTGGGAGAGCCTTGCCCTACGCAGTCGTCGTGACAGTACAGCCACTAACACGCCACCACCGTTGCTTCTCCACCTCTTACCCCAGTCACTTCATTACCGTGAACAGTTTATATCGAACACTGAATCATTAGCCTTTGAAAAGTCTGCAAAAAATACAGTTTGATTTCCTTTTGTGATACCATACCAGTAATTAGTCTCCGTGTCGCTACATGTTCCATGCATCCACGTTTCCTTTGCGCCCCAGCCTGCTTCTCGTACGGCTTAACCACTCATTCATACAATACCATGTCATGTATTTCAGCAATAGAATTTCACACAAATTCCAAAAAAAAGTATGGGGGGGGGGATTCGTCCTCTCTCGTCGTTTGAATATTACAAAAACCATAGCCCTTATCCACACACGAGGAAATAAACCAGATTTTAAAACATTATTGAATAATATTGCGAGAGTCACCATTCGGGAAGCCCATCTGGCTCATATGCTTTATCTGGCTTCATCTTACTTGACTCTACACTTCTGCGGGGGTAATGAGCTGATCCAGGACTGGGATGCTAATATTGGTACTGACATCCCCCTCATCATGATCGCTGCTCCTGGGGGGTTGAACACATTCTCATAATTTGCCCTAAATTCCTCATCACTTCGACAAGTGTGATCAGTGTGATCTGATACTTTATAATCCCCTTTGCAGTTTATAGCTCTCCACACCCATGAATCATCCCCATCCTCCAGCAATCTCTCCTACCTCCCTAATTCATTAGGGTCATCAGTTACTCTGTCCATCCAAGCTCACACTGTTCTCTGAGCATGCATAGAGTCCATCTGACAGCCTGCTAGCAAAGCATGACATTATTTGTGAAAGGTTATTGGCATATAGATCTTTACTGATGCTATGAACTTTAGAGGTTCCTCAATTAGTCTGCCTATCCCATCAGTCCCAAGCAAGGCTGCGTGACCTCCCAGTGACATTGCGTTAGAAAGGATATCCAGGTCAACGCCCATACTGGTTGCTGTAACCGTTATTTAGTCGTGGCCGGCTGGGAGGTCATTGCGTTGTAACATGGAAAAATCGCTGGCATAGTGTAACAACTGAGGTGATGTAATGCATTTATCTGATTCTGAGATCCATGCATCGCACCTCCGGTACGTCTTTTTACCTTGAAAATACCTGCCCAGGGGTCTTAACCCTTTCACTTCGGGTGTATTTTTCTGGGTGGAAGTCCCGCACATGGGTTTCGAGGTATATAAAGATATATAAAGATAACTGTTCTGGTAAAATATCCCACACCAGAAAGTAGACCATGATATCCTGAGCAAAATGATGTCTAACATAATGTTAAAAAAAGAATAAAAATGTGATGAGCTGTCAAAGCCTCCACTGCCAGACATATGCCATTCGGTAAAATGATAAAGTTGTCCTTTTTTCTTTCTTTTATTAGAGCATTTTCATTCTCACTTTCATCTGACAGCATAATCTGAGTCATCAGACATTGCTGCCATCAGATCCAAGTAAGCTCCCGTGGTAGCAAAACATCTCATACTGCATGCCTTGACATACGTGTCATAGGGCGCACCTAGAGATTTTGGTGCCCGGGGAAATAGGTTCTTTGCGTGGCCCCTCTCCTGGAGGGGGGGGGGGGCCACAAAGAACCTAGCCCCCCTCATTCTCAAAACGTATCTAATATCTCAGCCGGGATTGTCGGGATGATAAATTATATATATATATATATATATATATATATATATATATATATATATATATATATATATATATATATATAAACAAAAAGTTTATGAATTTTTAAGGCTTTTTTGGGCCCCCCTCAATTGAGGGCCCGGGGGCAGTTTGAAACAGCCCCCCCCCCCCCCTCAGGTACTCCAAGGTAACCTGACGAAAATAATAGACAATAAAAGAATACTTCTGCGATGGTAACCCCTTAATCTTGCCACCTCCTGATACTGAACCACAATCGGGTTCTCAGTACTGGCATAAAAAAAAAAAAAAAATAAATAAGTTGACGTGCCACCCGATGTGAAAAGGTTAAGACCATTAATTTCCAGTAGTTTATTATCAGTACATATAGTGGACAGTAAATCAGCATTGTCATCAGCCACATTAATATTATCCAATATTTCCCCAATAACCTTGCCAAATCTTGTGTTAATGTCTCCAGTTCCTCTATATCTGTTATACGTGTATTTAGATATCAGCTTTTTATTACTGGGAGTCGCTTATTGGGTTATTGCTAAATCCTAAAAAAAAGCACCATGTACATGCAGACTCTGTAACCACACTTGAACCTAGACACTCATATTAACATCATGCACCATATGCTCAATTCAGTTTCTTACGAACACCACCGTTCCTACTCTGTCAGCTGATTCCACCATTTATATTCCTTAAGCTATGTATCCACGGAATGTTAATGGTACAGCAGTCTCGACGTCACTAATACTGATCACATCATATATAACAGTTGCTGAACACTTACCTGCTGTGGTGTGGTATATACTCTATTTATGTTTCATGAAATTACTTTCATATTTCTTACTTGCTGTGGGATGTTTAGAAAAGCAGAGTACTCCAGCTATCAACCACCTCACCATCCCAGTACAACTTATGTTCTCATGTGTCGAGGCTAATGATACACCTGATATTTTCTGGCCATTCCTTTACGCATCCAGCAGCCTTCTCCACACCTTTCTGACACTCGGGTGGATGTCCTTCTTTATACTGATCTTAACATTTTCACTTGCTCTTCAGACGATTGCTATTCTCCAAAATTCGACTCCGTAGATCCTTACCCACCAGCATCAGAACTATGGGATGGGATCTGCTGGTCCCGTCGTTGTTGGGAATATTCCCAGCCTTCGGTGCATCCCACTGACATTATCGATACCAGTCTGCCTGTAGGTGACACCCAACCGGTCGTGGTCTGTCTTTGCACCTCCCAGCACCTTGTTCTCATCTGACGCACCAGATATGACCAGGTTAGCCTCTCACTTCTTTCGGTCAACTGTGTCCAGAAACTTCTGGTGCACGATGAAAACTTGTCCTTGTTTTTCTATTTTGACCTCCAGCTCGCTGATCCTCTCGTTTACTGCCATATCAGGGGATGGGAACATACTTTTGAGTTCATTAATTTCTTTCATTACTGAGGTAATCTCCTTAGTAAATGCATGAAGTGGTCAATCCTCATCACTGGACATCGAAATTCTGTCAAACAGGTGGTCTTTATTTTTTTGTTTCAGCTGGAGCCTCTCTCTCTCTCTCTCTCTCTCTCTCTCTCTCTCTCTCTCTCTCTCACACACACACACACACACACACACACACACACACACACACACACACACGCTAAGCTCCGTCACGTACCGTCACACACAAAATTATTACTTCAACAAGTGGTGCCTGACACAAAAAACCTTGCCCGAGAGTAGTTATTTTAGTGCTGTGAAATACTTAATCGTTACTGCCATTTATTGTCAGCACACGGTTAAAGTCTAAGGTAATGGCGCAACTGGTTTCAAGTTACACCCTCGGAAAATCTGTGAGCTTGCATTTGACCATTCATGGTAATTCAATGTCAAAGGTCATGGTGCCAAATGAAAGCCCATATAAGACTTTCTATACCCTGATAAAAATAAATGCCTCTATCTTCAACGAGTTTCGTTATAGCCTCCTGAATATCTGTGACATTCAGTTTCACCTTTCAAGGTCACTTACTGCCAAAGGTCATGGCACCAATTGGAAACCCATATGTGACATCCTCTATGTTGATGAAAGTAAATATCTCTTTATCTTCAAAGAGCTTTGTTATATCCCTCTGAATATCTGTGACCTTTAGTTTGACCTTTCATTGTCACTCAAGGTCGAAGATCTTGGTGCCCAATAAAAGCCCATATTATAAGTTCCTGTATGTTCTAATAGTAAGTATATCTATGTTCAACCGGTTTCAAGGTATAACCCTTTGAAAACCTGTGACCTTGATTTTGACCTTTCAGGATTGATTGACTACCTCCAACATTTAATCACTTTCTTTTGGGACTAGTGCCTACATATCCTGAAAGTTTCATGTAATTTCATTCAGTTGTTTTTTCGTAAGTTGCTAACAAAGAAAAAAACAAGAAGCAATGCCAAGGCACAGTAAACCCGTCCCCGGCAGTCATTTCAGTGCTGGTGTATAAACACATGATATCTAATCGAAGACGTCACACATCTAATTTGGAGTAAATTGGGTGAAATTTGAAAATTTTATGCCCATTTAAAATTTTGGACCGACTCATCTGACATTGACCCCCTCTACTGCTAACTTGGAGATGTCCCTTCTGATGTAATGAGACATGCTATAGGATCCAGCTTTCAAAGATCCACTTTTAGGTTTTGGCTTCATGTCGATATGAATTTGAAAGGAGTTATGGCAAAAAAAAAACTTTATTTCATTTAAAAAAAAAAAAAAAAAAATGGGGGGCCTACAGCCTGGGCCTTGGCCCAATTTCGCCAAAATTCAATCAGGTGATCAGATGGTCATGGCCCATCATCCCTGCAGTTGTAGTCAAAATAATTTCAGTGGTTTTTGCATAAAGTTGTTAACAGAAAAGACAAACAGACAAACTGAGTGAAAACAACACCCGTCCCCGAGCCCCTCCGGAACGGGGACGGTTTTCAAACAAACTCAGCCAAAAACAATATCTTGCCGGACTCTGTTGGGGCCAGGTAATTATTACACAATTGATTTACTTCGCTTTCTCCCACTACTCTCTTCCTCACAATTAACTTCCTCCAGCGTGTGTTTCATTTATTTATCATTTAACCCATCAGCAATTTCGGGGACCTAGTTATAACATCAACAGTTGTGGGTTGTACTCTAGGTTTTGATTGAACCTGGACAAAAATGAATTTCTACTTTACCGACATTAGTGTTATTGGTAGGTATTAATCTCTAACCTCAGTGGTAGGTGGAACTGACACAACACGTCCACCTTAACCCCTCCTAGCTGAGTGCACTCAATATGAACCATTCTTGCCCTCTACTGGTGATTTTATTAAGTTTTGGGTATCATCTTTGAACTGGAAACGTTAGTTTCCATCACCAACACCACCAGAGGCTGGACGATTTCTTAACCTGAGTAAACTTGTCAGGTAGTAGTAAAACTTAATTTAGAAATGATGATGTCTTACTGAAATGGTTAACCTTGTCAGAATGATAATGGCCTTTATATTAATCGTGTTGCTGCCTCTTAGGGGATCATGTTCAACTTGGAAAGTACCTCACTTGTTGAAGGGCTTAACCCGAGGCGTCCCGATAATGTATGGATACGTTGCAACATTTTGTCACAGTGAATCCTGATACTGATCATACGTTTTGGGATTGGAAGGTCCGTCATTTCCACAATTTTAAAATTTTGCGCGTGATTTTTCGTACTTAGACGTAGGAAACCTTCCTCTACCTGCTGCCAGGCAGGGACAATCCCTGACCCCGCGTGACCCGCGTGCACCCTTGTCTTGTTCACATCTGTCAGCACACCGAGGTCTCTCAGATGCTGAAATTCAAGCCACCCTTGACTCCTTCACAGGCGACAGTGATTCCCTAATCAATGACGATGTGGTGGACAAGGATTACGTGCTGCCTTACAATGAAACGGGCAACAGTGATGAGGAGGTACCGTCGCCAAGGAAGAGGCGGTATGTGACATATTGTAAGGCAAGGGAAGGCCAGCCTGCACCTCCACCACGTGCACGCACCTCTCTCCAACCCCTAGACAAAGGGTCTGAAGAGGACGAGGACGGAGCCGTAGGACGTGGTGTTATCTCGTGGTGAGGGAGGGAAAGGATTTCTCCACGGGGAGCTGAAGGTGCGGCAAGAAAATAAGGTATAGTTCTTCTGTTTTATCTGGGGAAGACGCAAGTGGTGTGGCAGGAGTGAGCACTGAAAGTGAAAGTGGTGGTGGCAGGGAGGCAGCTCCCTAGCGAACACGTGGTGCACCTGGGCATCGGGCAGGTGAGGAGCAGCCACGTCCTAGCACCTCTTTCTCCCATTAAGATTCCCGCATTTTCCTCCCCACAGCCCCGTGATGTGGGGAAAGGAAGCAAAGGGAAGGGAAAAAGGAAAGGATAAGAGAGAGGGAAGAGGAGCGCGAGTGGGGAAGGGTGCCGCTCTCCACCACCTTCTCCCCACCCTGACGAAGTCGAAGATTGGGACGTTGGTGTGTTTTGGGACTGGCAGGATGGGAGTGACTTCATGCCTATCGTTCACCAGTTCACAGAGGAGTGTCGGTCTCGCTGCACTTCTCGGGGACCCCATGCAGGCTCCACCAGGGTGGATTTCTTCCACCTATACTTTGGTGAGGAGTTTGTGGAGTGAATTGTCGAGCACACCAACACATTTGCAAGAACCAGCACCGTGAAAGTAAGGGTGAATGTAAGGTACGACAAGTAAGCACTCCCAGCAATGTGACTACCCAGTTACCACAAGTGAAATGTTCATCTTTTTTGCCCTGGTTCTCTTGATGGGCATTGTACGGAAAAGATAAATTCTGGGATCCTGGTCTACGAACCCTATGGCCAGCACACCATTCTTTGGGAAGGTAATGGGCTGGAATAGATTTCTGTAAATTCAGAGACGCCTCCAATTTTACGATGCCAACGACAAAGCTAACGCAAATAACACCGATAGAATGAGGAGACTATGGATGGTATTTCATCACCTGCGGGAAAAGTTTCACTCATCCTTGTCATAGATGAAAGTCTCGTGTTGTGGAGAGGCAATATTTCCTTTCAGCAGTACATATCCAGCAAAAGACATCGTTTTCGGTTCAAGATCTTCATTATGTGACTGTAAAACTGGTTATGTGCAAGACATAGTCTTGTACACGCCCACAGACAGACATAACAGATCAAAGTATTGGACTCTCTGAGGCCATGGTAAAGACAATGATGGAGCAGTATCTTCAACATGGTCGCGTCCTGTACCTGGATAACTGGTACGCTAGCCCCCTTCTCGCTCAGTACCTCCACCCTCACGGCACCGGAGTATGTGGGACAGTCAAGAAAAACTGTCGCCATGTGGTCAAGGTTGGGAGGAAACTTGACAAGAATGAGGTGGTTTTCTTCAAGGCAAACAATATCCTCGCCACCGTATGGAACTACAACAGGGAAGTTTTCATTCTCTCAATGGTACACCGCCCCACGATGCACCGCACTGACTCCGTGGATTACTGCAGTGAGAGGGAGCTCCACGTTTGGAAACCGGAGTCAGTACTGGACTACAATGTCAACATGAGGCAAATAGACCAGTCTGACTCCATGATTTCCAGTGTGGAATGTGCCAGGACCACGATGAAGTGGTACAAAAAGCTCTTCTTCCACTCGCTTGATATCACGGTCCTGAACGCCCACTACCTCCACGCCATGACTACGGGAACCTTTGAGACCTTTGAGGGGTTTGTGAGGGAGCTGTCTTGGGAAATCATCGCAAAGTATCCAGAGGACAGGCCCCACCACCGCACCTGCCACGCCACTGCTGCCCAGACTTCCCTACGCATCTCAGGATACCACTTCCCTACCACTATCCCTCCTCAAGCGAACCGTCCTAGACCCCAGCGCCGCTGTCACGTGTGCAGCCAGTCGAGAATGAGAGCAACCACTCAGAGAAAAGGCACGAGGTACGAGTGTGTGGAATGCAATGTTGGATTGTGCACTGAGCCTTGTTTCAAGAAATACCACACCTTAGTGCATTACTGATACTGTGTGTACTTGCAATATGACACTCACAGTAGGGTAGAGTGGGGTAAAAGGCCCATGTGAGGTAAAAGGCCCCCCCCTTGTTCCTCCTCTATTATCTACTTATTCATCCTAGTCAGCTGATCAAGGGATCAACACCATCTGGTGGCATTTCCCTACACTAACAAATCAGTAGCAGATGACCGGGGAAGGAAGCAGCACGTGTTTTTCTCCTTTGACCACATTTCATGTAAGTATAGGGATATGTTTTTGATATCTTGTGCATATGCTTTGCATGCAATATTAACATTGTGGGTATAGATAGAGAGGTTAGGAACGTAAGATTGCTTTGCAGTGCAATTCACAACTGAATATAGTGCTGTTTAGTTGTGGTGTTTCGTTTACACCAATATGGCGTTTGGGGTAAAAGGCCTACTGTGTTGTGGGTCAAGAAGCCCACTAGGGGGCTTTTTACCCCACGTGGGGGCTTTTTAACCCTCATTAGTATTGGGTGTTTATAATTACTTGCTTTATTGGTTTTACTATACTATGTTCCGTATTACAGATTATTGTATGATAACTTATATGCCTGTTGTCTATTTTCTTCAGCTTAATTAAATAAACTATATATATATATTTTTTTTTTTTGTGCTTGAGGTAAGAGATGCCACGTGTATACCAAAGGAAGACAAACCGTGCTTCGTATGGGACCAGAGTTCTACAGGATGCGTTGCAAGCAATTCGGGATGGAACACCACTAAAAACTGTTTTCAAAAATTATGGCATCCCTTGCAATACTCTTAGACGACATCGGGATGGGAAAGTCAAGAATCCTGGGGCAGAACTGCTAGGTCGTTTCAGACCAGACTTTGATGAAAATCTTGAGGCTATGTTAGTTTCTCATATCCTTGCAATGGAAAAGGCTCTGTTTGGCCTCACACCTATTGATGTACGGCGGCTTGCTTTTGATTTTGCTGAAAAAATGAAGATCGACCATCGATTTTGTAAGACTTCAAAGATGGCAGGAAAAGATTGGCTAGCACGATTTCTCCCAAGAAATCCAACACTATCAATCAGGAAACCAGAGGCTACTAGTATGGCACGAGCGGTAGGATTTAATCGTCCTCAGGTTCACCAATTCTTCAAAGTTTATCGTGATGAATTATCGAAGGGTAACTACAGTCCAAGACAGGTGTGGAATATGGATGAGACAGGTATAAAGAATGTGCAGAATCCATGTAACATTGTGGCAACAAAAGGAGCAAAATCAATTGGACGTATAACTAGTGCTGAACGTGGACAGACAACATCCGTTCTTTGTGCAGTTAATGCAGCTGGAGCATATATTCCCCCAATGTTTGTATTTGCCCGTAAAAGGATGACACCACTTTTAATGACTGGTTGCCCACCTGGATCTATTTCAAGATGCACTGCTAATGGATGGTCTGATGATGATTGTTTCTTACAATGGCTGCAATATTTTGTTACCCATGCAAAACCAACTCAAGATGACAGGCACATTATAATTCTAGATGGGCACCACAGTCACAAAACTCTAGCTGCCATTGACTTTGCAAGAGAAAATGACATAGGTTTGATAACTCTGCCGCCTCACTGTACTCACAAGATGCAGCCTCTTGATGTATCATATTTCAAGTCATTAAAGGCTGCCTACAACAGAGCAGCAGACAACTGGATGCTTGCAAATGCTGGCAAGCGCATTTCCCAATTTAATGTGGCAGAAATATTTGGCACTGCATACATGAAGACAGCCACTATTGACAAGGCCATTAATGGTTTTAGAGCAACAGGCATCTGGCCATTTAATGATGATGTGTTTACAGATGAGGACTTCGTAGCAGCACAGTTAACAGAAGAACCACCACCCACTGCTGCTAGCAAAGACAAGAATAACAACAATGATCCTCCAAATGAGAATCAAGATGTGGAAGACATTCTTACTAGCAGTAACATTGGTGATGTATCACTTAATGATCCCTGCGATTCCAACACACAAGAGCCTGAAGCTGGAACGTCCAAAGACGGTGAAGCCAGGAGGTTACTTACAAGTCTTTGTAGCCCCCCCAGACCAAGTGAGAAGCGAGCTAGGAAAAGGAAAACACAGAATTCTGAGGTCATAACATCATCACCTTACAAAAAACAACTGCTTGATAAGAATGCAACTTCTAAAACCTAAGCTAAAGGAAAAGCACCAAAGAAAAGGAAGAAAATTCCAAGCCCAGTTTCTTCTGATGATGAAGAATGGCCTTTCTTAGTATGTGGAGCACCTTATGGTAGCAGCAGACCCTCTGAAAAGTGGGTGCGGTGTAATTCATGCAAGAAGTGGTCACATGAAGACTGCACACCTGGCTTTGATTGGTATGTTTGTCACAACTGTGAATCTGACGAAGATTGATAATGTTAAGTTATTATGTTGATTATGTAAAGTCCTAGCAGAGATTTAGAAATACAATTTTCCTTATTTACATGGTTTTTATAAAACGGAAACTACAATTCAGTTTGCTCATTTATTTGGTATCAGTAAGTAATTGAAAACTATTTTAAGAGAAGGCCATTTATTTGTTATTAAGTAGGCTCAGTATTTGAAAAATATTTGTAGAGAGTAAGGATCAGTTCGGATGCAACAAAGAATGTTTCTCCAAGGCTCATACACAATCATTTTCTTTCACATAGAGAAGGTTTTTGCTTTCATACTGTTTAGAAGAAACTAAGAGCTTTAATTTTATTTCAAAATGAATTATTTTCTAATTGTTTGGGCACTAAATATTATCTTCTACGTCTCACAACAAAATAGATATAGAAATTCAGTATATAAAGTATTGTTTTATTGATACCTAATATAATTCCTAGTATAGGGTAAAAAGCCCACCCCCTGGGCCTTTTACCCCTGGCCTGGGGTAAAAGGCCCTTTTCTTTTTTCCATTGTAATACACAATTTCACCCCTACAAAATAGTAATAGATGAATAAAAATCTCAGCAATGGTAGTCCATTAACTAAGGTTTCTAGCAAAACCGGTGTCAGATGAATAGCTCAAATAGCTTAAATGCAGCAGGCCTTTTGCCTTAAGGGGGGCTTTATACCCCACCCTACTAATACTAAGTGCTGTAAATATGCGGTAAAATGATGCTCACTATAATACTAAGTGCTATAAATATGCAAAAGTATGATGCTCACTATAATAGCAAGGCCTGTAAATATGCGATAATATGACGCTCACTAAAATAGTAAGGCCTGTAAATATGTGATAACAGTTATACGTTAAGAAGGTTGCATGGCGAGTCAGTGAGCAATGCTTGGCGGAGCATAACGAGAGACGCTTTACGTCGACAGCTCGGGACCCTAGTTCTCGGCGTTTCACTTTGTTACTTTTAGATACTTAGGTGAGTTCTTGAACAGTAAAAGGGTAAAAAATAATTATATTCATAAGACTAATCTCTTTCGTACGACTGTTTTTTCCTTATTTTATTTTATTTTATTTTGCATCTACATCATATAATTTACTCTCAGAGAAGGTTTCTTGTAAAGAGAATACTATTGATAAATTCTCAGCCTTTTCATATCTCATCAGGTTTCTATTATTATTTTAAGAAGCGGAAACATCTTTAGGACCCAGGTTGTTCGTCGGTCACTCACTAGGTTTCTCGGAAATGGGGTGCTGAGCCTTCGAGGGGAAAAAAAGAAAAAAAAAATTGCCTCTTCTCCTGGGCCTGATGTTCTCATACCTGGAACATTAGTAGTTATAATTATATTACTCCTTTTCCTTCTTTCTACTGCTTTCTGCTTAATAATCTCTCTCTCTCTCTCTCTCTCTCTCTCTCTCTCTCTCTCTCTCTCTTTCTCTCTCTGGACGCTTTTCTCACATTATTTTTCTCATACTTTTAAACATTCCTACAGTATAGTCATAGTATTATCTTCGTCTCTAAAGTCATCTGGCATTTTTTCAACCTATTTTTTTTACTTCTCCAGCTTTCAGTCACACATAATCTTCTATCCCATTTCTCCTTCTCTCGTCTTTTTTTGTATCATGCTCTATTCGCCTTTTGACTCATATTTTGTTTTCCCCTTCACTATCCTTTGCCTCTTAATTTTCGCCACAATTTTTTCTCTCAAATATTTCCACTTCGTAGCCTTTTCATCTTTATGGAGTAAGAGTTTTTCAGAGCTCTAATTTCCTCCCGACCCTCTTAAATTTAGCTCTACGTCTCTTTTCTTATGATTTTTCACTGCCCCCTCCCCCCAACGTCTTCACTTAACTCCCTTTCATTATTTTTTGTTTACTCTTCCGTAAAATACTTGCCTAATCGTTTCAGACATTTTCATCCACTTTAATCCGGTTCGTCCTGACTGCTTTTTTTTTTTTTTTTTTTTTTTTACATCACCGTCACCGTGCCTCAATATTTTTTGTACTTAGCGAAGTTGAAGTTTTCTTCCTCCTCCCCCCCCCTCTCTCTCTCTCTCTCTCTCTATCTGGCACCTGTATATAAATCTATCTATTTATCTATATATCTATCTGACACACACACACACACACACACACACAGTCAAAAACTCTTACTCGCTCAGATACTTTACTGTCCTTTTTCTTTTTTCTTTTTTTCCAAGTGTAAATTGTCTCGATCTAGTATTTTAAGGATTTCCTTGATGTATTTTTCTACCTGATTTTTCTCCCTATTTACGCCATTCACTTCTCGTCCATTCCTCACTTTGTCCCAATTTTTCATGCGCTCTTGCCGGACTAGAGCGTGTATTATGTCTTAAATTTTAACTAAAGTCGGGGGAATGATTGAGGGCTTCCCAATCAGCGTATATATATATATATATATATATATATATATATATATATATATATATATATATATATATATATATATATATATATATATATAGTAACTATGTCTTGAACTGTTTTCATGCTTTAGCCCTCTGAAAATACTTGACCTTGATTTTGACCTTTCACGGTCAATCGTTTACCTCCAAAATTTAATCACTTTCTTTTGGGACCAGTGCCCACATATCTTGAAAGTTTCATGTAATTTCATTCCGCCGTTCTTCCGTAATGTTGCTAACAAACAAAGAAACAAGCAAACTAACTCAACAAGGCGAGGTAATAATGCTCAGTTATGTGAATGTGTACTGTGTTAATATTTATGAATGACACGTCAATATATACGTATGAAAGTATATTAGTTAAACACAAGATTATGGCATTGCAAGAGTGATACTATATATGGGATATTTTTCTTCTCTGACTCAAACTCTGAAAGGAATAAGAAAACATTCATCCATCTTCATAAGAAAAATGGCCAATAGCTGGGACGATGCTGTTGCTGCTAACAGTGATAATGTAGACGTTGTGTGTGTGTGTGTGTGTAATTCACCGGGTCGGTCAGGATCACTTGATGGTCGTGATCGTCAGCTTTTACCCTCCCGGAAGGGAGCTGAGAGCTCATATAGTCCGATCTAAGGGCAAGGCTGTGACCTTCACACACGCACACACCCGTCCCCTTGCTCAAGGGGGACAGTAACCACCCACTTCGTCAGTGAAACTTTTCGCAACCTGAGCGAGGCGCGAACTCCCGTCCACCAGTTGGCAAGCGGGAACGTTACCACTGCACCAACGAGCGGTGTTGAATGACATGTAGCCTTGAACTGCTAACCTCTGGTTTAGAAACCCAGGCCTTTCGACTCTGTCCAGTGTGTGTGTGTGTGTGTGTGTGTGTGTGTGTGTGTGTGATATTAGCAGCTTCGCAGTTGGACAATAACATTCCTAGTGACGATGCCTGCACTGCTTCGTGCAGTATAGCGGGAGAACCCCAGTCTGGATCAATGCGCTGTGCTCAAACTGAAGGCTGGAGCCATGCCCAGCGTCGGTGTTGTTGCTTTTTTCTACTTCCTTGGCGAGAATAGTTGATGGTCCACAAGTTTAATGTGTAATGGTTTTAGGTATTACGCATCCAGCTGCCTTGTGTCCCAGCATCCGCACCATTTACCCTGCCCTTAATAATGCAGGCAGGTGGCTCTTAGTTTATTCCAGGGGACTTTGTCGGCTACTGGTAAATGCTGTGTGAAAATTAGTCCTGGAATGTTATGGTATATCCACCTGTAACATGAGTCGAATAACCCCGAAACGTAGATATGTTTTGTCCTTCATTTTCAACCATCTGTGTTTTAATTCTCACAAGGCGATGATGATGCTCAAAATTTTCTCAGTCAGCTTTATATTATGCACGATTAATTCCAGTTTAGTATAATGAACCATTAGTTTAAACCAAGGTGATGGGCATTTGCTATGGATAAGTTCGAATTCCTGAGAGGTAATTGGATGTTTTTCGATAATAAAGATGTTAAGTGCAAAGGCAAAGCTTTCGCCAAACTGATAGGAAGGTGAGAAGACTACCAGTGGAGCGTTCCTGGCGGAACCTGTATTGTACTGACTACTGGAAGGTAAGCTGTAATAGGAAAAGTGCCTAATTTATTTTTTGTTAAGGATATATGTTAAAAAATTGGCCTATAGTTACAGGGGTAAAAATGGTCAGCATTCTTTGGGACAGGCTGAATAAGAGCAACAGCCAAAGGCGAAAGGGTTTACCTACGAAGGGTGTAAGCACAGATGCAGAGTTCTTGAGGATAAGAGGGACCCCATCAGGTCCATATGCCTTGTTGAGGGCAGAAAGTATGAGAATACCAACTCATGAAATTTAAATGTCAGTCATGATGAAGTCAGAGGGGGGGAAAGATGAAGGGACAGCACCGTAATCATCTAATATGGAATTCTAGGAGAGAGTATGAGCAACGATTTTTTTTTTTTTTTTTTGGTTGAAAAATCAGCTATAGACCCACTGGCGTGGAAAATTGGAGGAAAGGAGGATGAAATAACGTTGTTACGAGCGAGTGAGAGCAGAAAGCAAGGCGATCAAGCGTAGCGCAGCGATGTTTATTCTATGTTCATCTGAGAAATGAGCCGCCCGACACGACCCGGCCCTGCCCGACATGACAAAGCCCTACCACGATGGTTTTCAGATGTCAGTAACTTTTCTATTATGTGAGATACAGAAGAGATTCTCTCAGTAGGTAGTATATACATCAATAAATTTGTTTTTAGCTATACCTGTGTACAGTATTTACTCATGAGACCAAAGAAGCCCCTTGGAATCCAAGCTTTCCATGGAAGCCAAGCTTTCCTAGGGAATGTACTGAGGGCTTCAACTGACATGCTCCTCTATGGACTTCATTTATAGCACTACGAAAGTGACACATGCGAGTTATGAATTGTTTTTCACTTTCATGTTACTGCCTCAGGCAGTAATTCTTTAATTACCCCTAGGATGAATATTGTTTGCATGACTGAGAGGCATCTGAATGTGTCTTGCACATTGTGGATGCTATTCTCTCAATCTTGGACTCATACATTCCATTCTCTTGTCCTGTGGCTAATACAAAAAAGTAAACTTTGATTTAATCACGCTTGTTCTAAAGCTGTCCACAACAAGCAGAAGGCCTACAGAAGTCATCGGAGTCACCCCTCCCTTGAATCTCATCTCTGTTTTGTCTCTGCCAGGAACCGTACTAAATCGATTCTCCGGTCTGTTAAGAATAGTATCATTCGTACTAAATGTTCTGAACTCTCTCAGAGTCTTCCACTGAGCCCTGTAATATGGAGAGGCTTTCTCATGGCTAACACAGCGTAACTGATGTAGCCGCCGCCAGGGCGGAGCTGGTGTAGCGGCAGCCATGTTACACCTCGCATTATGCCCACGGTTTTTGAACTGAGGTGTTCGTTGGGTTATTTAAAGCAGCTGATGATTCCGTAATATATAGTGCCATGGTCAGCTGTGCAGCTTCTGGATGCAAAAATGGATACAGGAATTCATCAGAGAGAGATGGCATTACATGTCACAAGTAAGAAATATATCTTGTTGCTAATTCTGTAAGATTATTACTCCCTGGGGTGAGGCGGGAAGATGCTTCCTCGGTATCCCTGCATGAATGAGGCCATTTAAACGGGCCTATTTATCTCCAGTCTTTCTCTCCATGTCCTCTTCTGTTCACACTCTCTTCTAGATATTTCCATGTTTCTTCCGGCCTTTATCAATCTAGACATTCGGTTTCATGACATGGATAGTGCCATAAAGGGTAAGTTCTGCACTGCAGCAACCTATGGCGTTGTTTTACACTTATTGGCTAAATGTACCCAATATAATTCGCTGAACTAGGCAAAAAAAATAAAATAATCATAATCCACATATGTTTTTGTATTATAAGCAAAAAGTCTCTTTATTAATATCACTGCTTGGTGGAAATGAAGTATTTGCATTTGAATTTAAGTGTCGGTGTTTCAATATGGCTGCCGAAACCACACGCCCGCGGCGGATATAGCCTCTCCATATTACAGAGCTCAGTGGAGTCTTCCCACTCCTTCTTGCACCTTGGCAAAAACCTCTCTAACCAGTAAAGTGCCCTTTGTGAGAGCGTGGCGAGTGGGCGAGCGTTTGTACATACATCTATCATCATAATTTTATCTTGGTGTAAACTTTGAACATTTCTGTTGAGGTGGTTCAAAAATAACAGAAGAATATAACTGAGCTAAAATATTTGCTTTCTCACATTTTCTAACACACACACACACACACACACACACACACACACACACACACACACACACACACACACACACACACACACACATACACAATATCGCCATAACATTAATACATGAAACTAAGACTAAACTTACAAGCAGGTCCAAGACTCAGCTCTTCACAAATTACGTTATACCCAGACAGGACTGAACAAACACAGAAAAGTGGGGGACCTCATTAGCCTTAAAAACAAAGACGTTCATTTGACGAAAAAATACAAAAACAATAGAATAACGTACATTCAAGGGCAAAAACCACAAAAATAGCACAGACACAAGTCAATGTACACAATGAAACACCTTGCACTGTAAACATCGCATCCTCCAGGGTACCCTACACCCCATCCCCCATCCCATTCAAGAATATCCCCAGTGTGATGAAAACTGTTACTCTAAATGAAGAACATCCCTCCTGGCTAAATACATAGGCAAAAGGCAACCGTGGGGCCCTTAGCCTAGATCACTTTAAACTCATAAATATTTTAAACAACCACCACACCCCAACACAGCATAGACCAATGAGACAGCCTCCTCCTCTGACATTACTGCATTGCTGTTTACACTAGCCATTCAGTTCTTATGGAAAATAATACATGGTCTTTCGCCTGGCCACCTCCCCATCACCATTTCACAAACAATGAAAGCCAATCCGAACAAAAAGAGGAAACCCTATACCATTTATAAGAACGCAAAGTGGTAACGGTTCTCTCAAGGCAAACAGCAAGCATTAAACAGTTTGGGCACAAATTCTTTTTCCAACAGCTTTAATGGAATCAGCACAACTACTAGCAAACCCTAAAATTATCCACACTAATAAATTCAACCCTCACTTCTCTTCTCAGATAAAACACATCATTAAGGACAGATCCAATAGTACGACTCAGCTCAACCCGGCAGAGCTTAAAACCATGCAACACTTAACCAACCTTATAAGCGAACTTATCAAAACACTCAAAAACTGAAGAAAACTCTGAAGGCACCCTTGATCACAGAACGATCTACAGTAAATTCTGGAAAACAATAAGTATTATTCAAGCATCCAAAACCTCACTTTCACCAGCTCGTGCAGCCCTAGTGAACGGTGATGGATTCATCCTCTGCAAGAGGGAACAAGCAAACAGCCTAACAAAATATTATGCACTAATTAGTCACGGAAAACGAATGCCCAAAGTAACCATAACAATAAAAAAATAAAAAAAAATCGACGGAAACACCAAAGATCACCTGCATTCACCTCACGATAAGTACACCGAAAAGAAAAGAAAAATCCAGCAGTAGAACGAAATCTGATATTCAAGCATCCTTCTAGTAAATCTTTTGTCCCGTAGGAGTAAATGCCAGTACTGAAGTTTTCAGTTATCCATGGGCTCATAACAAAACCCTGTAATCTGAAATGAAGCTTTCATTATCTTCATACTCAAATAATAAAATCCTGCCAGTAGTGCCACATTATACAAACCAATGTTTCTACTTTGAACACCATCCAAAATAAAGGAAAGGCCAACAATGAAATAAAAAGAGAAACAGATCCCTCTATCATACTCCTAAAATAGTTTCCGACCACCAACCACCACCCACTTCTCTAAGTTAGCTCAGCATAACCTAAAAGACTTCAGAGAGAAACAGACTCCAAAAAGAACCACAGCAGCAGAGTTAGATTTTTTTTAGTACACTACGAAAACACACCCCAGTGACTGATATCTTAAATAGAAACAGAAAAAATGATAAAATTAGTGCATCTTCCTCTCAGGCAGATGCTGTAATTAAAGCTGTAATTCAGAATAATCTCCAGCGATGTTCAACAGGGTTCAGTCCTTTCACTCTCATCTTTTAATTCATTTCTTCATGCTTTACCAATTCCTCATCCTTTAGTAAGACTACTATCTATGCCAGCGACTTTGGAATAGCTTCATAAAACCTCTAAATCTCAGGAAGGAACAACCCAGCTCCAGCTTTATCTATACTTGCAAGAAAATTAGCTTCAGCAAAGCAGAATTACTGATATGCCTACAAAATCAATAGATATCTTCCTCACTCCAAACGGAATTAATCTCAAGCGCACCATTAGCTTTCCCTCTTTAACCAGCCACTCCCATTGGAACACATTCCATAAGTCTATGATTTACTTTGTACACAGACATGTCATTTTGTCAGCATGTAAATAAAAGTAGTGCAGAAGGATATAACCATCTCGATGCATTGAGGAGACAGACAGGCACCGCTTTGGACAATAGAATCCTTGAAAACCGTTGATAAACACTTCATTAGAACAGTTATGAATTACTCTAACCCTAGATGGGCTCCAAAACTAACCAACACAGAGACAAATAAACTTTAAAAAATAAACCTAATAACAATCAACACTATGACCACAAAATATTGATCACCTATTTAAGATACAAAAATCTTTCCAATGAAGAATTTCTGGAATATGAAAAGCACACAATTCACTTCTTCATGCATCCCACTCTTGTTAATTTAGAGTGCATTATCCCCCTACACAAAAATAAAAGCGCTCAATTGCATAACACTAAACAGAGTACTTCAGTAACATCCCTCCTCCTTGACCCACCACACACACACACACACACACACACACACACACACACCCACTTTCATAAACAAATAGCCATCACAGCAACCAAAACTTTCAACCAAAGAGCATCATTCATTAATCACCACATCACACCCTAGACTCTACCCTACCCTGAGAGACACTACTGTAGTACACCTAGCCAGACTGATCAGTTAACCAGACATACCTGCTACAAATTAAAACTTACTAGCAATTCTTTCTAACCGCACGGCACCACACTTACTCATGTCCAACACTATTACAACACTTCAAGAGAAGACTTTTGTGAGTGACTGGGTGAAATGGTCGGTTTCCTGCTCTCTACTGGACTCACTTCCAGATGAGGCTGGGGGGTTAAAACGGTATCAGCATCACCTTGCCCATAATAATTTTCTCTAAAAGACTTTGCCACTTAAACACACATTCTTCTACCACCGAAAGATCTTGCTCAACATCTTCCATGAATCTCAGTATCCTATGCAGTCTATGCAACGCACACATTCATTATGAAATACATTTCTACTGTTCTCACTCTTGAATTTTCACATACTGTACATTTCATCGTCTCGTATGTAACCCACACGTTATAGGCACCAACACACCATTACACACTCTTCTTGGTGCTGTCGAACTCAGCTAAGTTATTTGTATTAAAGCCTTCATAGCACCCGACGCTATTTTTTCTTCGTTTACTTCATTGTCGCTTTCAGCTACATAGTCACCAGTATTTTCTCTTACGTGCCAACGTAGTTGTACGCAAACGCTTCCAGCAATTTAATAAGTTTATTCACAAGCATATGACAGCAACATTTACTTTCTCTCGTTCTAATCTTCACATTAGCTTTACCAGCATTCATTTTCAAACTATTACGTTCACGCATCTGCACAAAAGTGAACTGCGCTGTCTGTTCACAACATGTATGTAGTACAGCATTATTCACATGCATGTGGTGAAGTATTTTTTAGGCCCATCATGGACATTATTGTCAGGCTTTCCACATTAACAATGGCGCGTTGCTTTGACACCCTTTGCTGTATAAAGTTACATGGCGTAGGCTGGAACAGAATATTAAAGTTGTCCCACCAGAGTGAAGGCTGCGGTAAAGTACTAGTATTAACAGATTCCGACTCCCATGATTCATTCTCATCTTAAGAGAATACTAGAGTTCCCTCGATCATGAAAGGGTTTGGTAGACACTACTATGCCCTACAATCTACTTTTATTAAAGAGAAAAGTGCAACGGATATTACATTTTCATTTTTTACTACACAATAGTGACCTGTTCGAGCCATCAGGTACTTCCTTACCTACAGGTTAATCCAGTTGAAGAGAATCTTAAAAACACTTATTGATTTTAAGAACTGGTTTTGAGTTTCAAATACTCTCTCTCTCTCTCTCTCTCTCTCTCTCTCTCTCTCTCTCTCTCTCTCTCTCTCTATTGTGTGTGTGTGTGTGTGTGTGTGTGTGTGTGTGTGTGTGTGTGTGTGTGTGTGTAACCGTATTTGTTACTTAATTACATTAAGAAGCTTATGTATCACAATTTGTGTGTCTTTGTTAATGATTGTTGCATTGATTCATATATTGCATTAGCAAAATAATACGTGCAAGATCCTCAGACATTTCTGTAGAAAACAAAAATGTGCATATAATTACAAGGGAAGAACAAAATGTTAAAGCAATGATGGTGTAAACAACATGGTAGCTTCACATATTGTTTTTTATCCCAGTTGTGTTTGTCACGAACGCATAGTTCAGAGCATTTCAAAAATATAGAGAGATTCAGTCGTAGCTTTAGCTGAAAAAATATGTTTTACTTGGTATTCGGGATTTTAATTGGGAGTCAGATTTTGATATAATCGGTGGCCGGTGTTTTAATCCTGTGTCCTAACTGCACGTCATAGGTTTAATTAGTTTCACACACCACGGTATTAATGGATGATTGCAATTTCGAAAGCGTTTCAGAGTTCATTTCCAACTGATGATATTCCGACGTATTGTTTTATTGCGAATCTGTGAGCCAATCAAGGCTAAAATCTTTTTCCAAAGGAAGGATCCATCAAAGTTCACGCTTTTAATAAAGAATTCCATTCGTAGTGAATCGAGATGTAGCTGAACTTATATAAGTTAATCAATAGGCATTGCATTAATCATGTACAGGTACTGAGGGCGGCCTCTAAAAGAATGATGCATCGGACAACACACAGGCCGGTATTAGCTAAGACAGTTCATGGGAGTGAGACAATCTTACCGGTAGTTATAATCATTATCAAATTCCTTTAGTGCCCTATCAAGAGCATAGGGGTCGGGGCAAGGCCCCTACAATTAAAGAAAGAGGAATAACATAGTTCCTCGACCCTTTTGGTCTACATCCAGTTGGAGCGCCTTAACTAAATCAAAAGGCGTCCGATTGTTGATTTAATAGATACCACACAGAGTAGAAAGAAAGGTTCCCTGGGCTACAAGCAGTCATATATAGGCACTTAAAGGCAGCACTACATTGGATGAGTGGATGGTGTGCAAGTTCATCTGTCGCAATACTGTAGAGTAGCTATGAACTGAATAATGATAATAGTAATCCTCATCCACATCATCAATACACTTCTACAACTATTTCTACTGCCGCTACTACTACTACCTACAGTATAATAATAATAATAATAATAATAATAACAGTAGTAGTAGTAGTAGAAGTAGTAGTTGTAGTAGTAGTATTAGTAGTATACGAGATGATGTAGTATGGGGTGGCAGAGGGGAGTTTGGGAAGGGATAGGGTTGGAGAAACGATGAGGCTGTGCGGGTAAGACGGAGTAGGGTGGGGAAAGGAGGGACAGGGTCGGAAAGGCGTATGAGGGGGGATATGATAAAGCAACAGGGGTAGGATAGGGCGGATTGGGGAAGCTGTTTACAAAGAACAGCCCTCCTCTCACTCGTGACAGGAAGGGGCTTGATAATTATTAAGGAGAGAAGGATTACTGACCTGTGTATGTGTGTGTGTGTGTGTGTGTGTGTGTGTGTGTGTGTGTGTGTGTGTGTGTGTGTGTGGTGATTATTTTCCTTAGATTCTACCACTTACTCGTTATTTTTTTATTTTTTTTTTTAAGCGTGAGTAGTTTCATTGCTGTACTCTATTGCTGGTTGACTTCGGTCGCTCAGAAAATCTATCTATCTATCTATATCTATCTATCTATCTATCTATCTATATCTATCTATCTATCTATCTATCTATATATATATATATATTTTTTTTTTTTCCTCGGATTCCAAAACCGGTGTGGAAAGTGATTTCATTATTCCTCGACAGTTTCATCACAGATAATCATTTCAACATCATCTATTTACGGTCCTTCATATTTTGATTCACCCAAGACTGAGACATTCATGCCATCTTTTGTTGTCGTAGTGGCTGTTTTTTAGAACCTAACTTCATCTACAATTCATATGGTACCCGTATATCGAATCTTACAATATTCTCAAGTTGATATTGGAAACCAGAATTTCCTGTGACGTTATCTAGTACATTCTAATAATATCTGGTTTTCACAGTTACTGCACAGACGAAAAAAAAAAATGTTCTTAAATTCAATACGCTTTGCAACTCCATCACTTTTCCAGTGTAGATATCCTGCTTGAGAGGTTATTAAAACCACTGACGATGACGAGCTCTTTGTGTCCTGGTAAATTTGTTGTGTTTGGTCTAATACTAAAAGCTGACATTAACGCCGACTGTGGAACTATGGATCGATATAAGCGAGCACACACACACACACACACACACACCACACACAAGCAGTTAAAGACAAACTCCTTTACCGAAAAGGCAGCTGTGAAACAAAATAAGTAATTTAATTAAAAGGAGAGACTTAGAAGGACTGAGCCAGAGATGCAATTAGGTAAGACCCTCTGACACTTAATTAACACTAGGTAAAACGCAAACGAGGTCCTTTAACAGAGGTAAGAAAAAGAAGACGAGGTAACTTTAACAAATCTGGCTTTTCCTGGAAGGACTTTCCAAAACTCGGTTCTCCCACTGTCTTAGAATGGACAGCGTTAAACATGTAAGCTACTTACAGTCTCTCTATATTTATATGTATTCCATTATATTCTTAAAGTATTCTGTAGTCCGTACCTATATCCATATCTGTAATCTTTCCCAAACTATCCACACTATATCTTTATTTATCTACATTAAAAACTCTAACTGGAATTCGAATGATCTTGATCCGAATAAGATGCCTTTTTTTTTTTCGGAAGAATTTCTATGGGTATTTCTGTCCGGTTGTTTCTTAATAACAAGTTTCTGATGTGAGTTCCTCCATCCATCCATCCATCATCTAATCCTACGTTGCCCCATGAGGAGCGCAGGAGCCCGGGGCTAGGAAAGTAGGGCCTGGCATTTAAGATGAGAGTGACCAGCCTCACTCATCCCTGAGTGGCATTACGTAAGCAATAAACCCCAACAACCCCTTGGATATAAACCTTCACCGGCTCAATCTGACTGGAGCACCTAAATTACCCACTAAACCACCAGGAGCCAAAATTTGGTTATATGATTACCACCCAGCGTGGTAAAGGGTTTCCTGGTGTACAGGAAACCATTTGGCTTGTCACTCAGTGTAGAGTCACCCACAGGCAGAAGGAAGAGGAAAGAATGAAGGAAAGAAAGACACAAGAGAGAGTGTAAAGTCACCCGCAGGCAGAAGAAAGAGGAAAGAATGAAGGAAAGAAAGACAGAAGAGGATGGATGGAAAGAAGGATGGAGGAGAGGAAAGGGCAGACACCCGAGAGCAGCACTACATCAAGTGGGTGGATGGTGAGCGCCCCCACCTACCACAGAGGCTCATAAACCGTAACGAATTCTGCGAAGCCACACCACAGCACCCTCACAAACATCACACAAAATCACCCACCACACCACACTAAGGGCAATAAATCAAGGACTCTGGGTATCCCGCATCAAGAATTTTTTTATTTGCTGCTTTATTCTTGTTACCACCACACGATTTCATTCAACGATTTAACTCAAGTGCAGTAAAGGATGAGCACCGCGGCTATGCGCTAAAGCAGCGTCTTCTCATTACCTCTACCTCTACTATTGAAAGAGATAATCATGACTATATCCAACCTATCCATTTCGAAAGGTCTGCTAGGATTGAAATAATATCATCTTGAGGTAGTAAGATCATACAAAAGAAACTCACTAAATTGAACGGCTTGAAGGTACTGGTAAACTTTGTTAAAATATTCTTAGGTGATGGAGAGAGAGGTCAGGCTGGCGTGATTGATAGGCATGGTGAAGTTGTGACGGTGGAGAAACAATGATGGAAATGGAGATAATAACTTGGACTGGCGAAAGTACAACAGTGAACGCAGGTAGGGGAAGAATAGCGAGGTGATTTGAGAGGAGTGGTGTAGCGATGGAGGAGAGGTGGTGGGGAGGTTTTGACGAGGGAGGGAATGTGGAGAAGATACTAGTGTGTACGTATGGAAATACAGTTGGGGAAATATGACGAGAGATGAGTGGAGGGACGGAGAAAAATTAGTGGCCAGAGGAATTGATTAAACAAAAAAAAAATGCTGGAAGGAGGGAGAGAAACTGATGGAGATAAAATGGTAAAAGGATGGGAATTAATCTGCGAGGGGACGGAGCTCAAACTATGAGGGGACGGAGATAAAAAGGTGGAGAGACAAAGAATGTTAAATAATGGAAGGAAGAAAGGAAGCTGCGGAGACGGGGACAATAGGGGAAAGGAGCTGATGGAATGGTGAGGAAACAGTGGAAAAACTGGAGGAGTAATGGAGAACAAGTAGCTGGTGAAGTGGAGGTGGAAGAAAAGGTAGGGATGTGAGGAAAAAAGAAAGAGGATGAAGTTGAGTGAAAATAAATATTCGGGAGTTCTCTTTCGCACAATGTTTGCATACCATGTCAGCGGGCTGGTAGGAGTACATGATGGAACATCCTCTGATCGTGCAGTATATGGAACATTATGAATTACAGATAGGATTGATACCTTATTGAATTCATCATATATAATTTATGTGATTAAGTGAAACAGAAATTCACAAAAAAAAAAAAAAATGTATAAAGTGTTCCTAAAATTATTAGCGCACTACACTTAATGAAATTAAGGTCTTTCAGACCAGGTGATATGGTTGGGCAGCTACAAAAATATAAGATTTGCCACTCAAATGGTATAACTGGCTCAAAAATGGCGATATTACTTGAGAACATATGTGACTAATTATGTTTGGGGATGTCTGGCACCCCTGTCGCTATACACAATGCACGTGAATTAGAATTTTGGTGGAAGTTACTAGTGGCGACATAATGATTATTTTTTTCTTCTAAAGGAAAGATAATCAAAATAATATCCAAAGTAAAGGGTAAAACGGCAATGGAAAGTGTTATATTTGATTATAACTGATGGGTTTAACATCATTTCAGTGCTATTCAAACCAAACACGTTTCACATGTTCAAACACGCCAGTCTCTTACGGCGGTTTTTTTCGTGTGGTTAGGAAGCATACTAACATCACTTCCTTGCTGGTTAAGGGTTGATTCTGCTCCGTTACACTTTTCTTGTTTGTTACACAGGAAATCCGTGACTATATTAAGAAATATGTAAGAAGCAACATATAGGATATTAAAGACTTGTTTGGAAAACAGATCTCTCGGGAAGTAGTGCTAGGGAGCCTCCTTAGTCGACAAGAGTAACAGAAACACCACACTCACTTATTCATTAGTTAACATATTTCGTGTGAGTAGGTATAGTGATTAATACAGTGATAATCTGTGGAGCCAGGATAGCTGTGCCTTCAATATTGCCCTTGCAAGAGTGTACTGGGGAGAGGGAGGTTCTATTATCTGCTGTCTCATGTCTTTTTCTCGCGACAGTTGCATCTTTCTTTCTAAAGTCATTCTCCCTCAAAATTCTGCACACATGCTACAGGTCATTCCTTATGATACAAAAAAGGGGGTGGGTTGGCCATCGCAAACCAAAAGTAGCTGTTGATTTTTAAAAAAACAGTCTGTGAGAGAGAAAACTTAAAGGGACCAGTTAGAGGATTCCTGCAGTCATTTATAGTTTTACTTTCCAGTTACTGGAAGCGCTGTGTTCTAGTGCAGTGGTACCCTTTCCTTGCCCGTCACTGTTATAATGTATATGCCTTACTGTATAGCTAATTGTATTATGTAGCTGTGGTAATGCACTGTTAGGAAATCTGTAAGAAATAAGAGTTGTTCCAAGCTTAGCACATTCTGACTGGTTCGACCTGCAGTATTTGCCCTCTCTCAGTCAGTAGCAACCTAGACTTCACACAAGCCTGAGCTGTACTCGTTCTGCTTGGCTCAGTGCGGTATATCAAGTAGGCTATCTGCGCGCTGAGTAGACTTTGATACCTACGCTAGAACAGCGCATATAGCACTATGATTAGTTTTGTCATAATCACATGTGCAGTCTTGGTATTCTCCACGTCACTTTTCATTTGCCCTAACACCTTCGACATGATCTGTACCCTAGTATCTGTTCCATACTCTCTCTCTCTCTCTCTCTCTCTCTCTCTCTCTCTCTCTCACACACACACACACACACACACACACACACACACACACACACACACACACACACACACACACACACACACACACACACACACAATGCAAATAATCAAACAAGAACACACTCTTTGTCTTCCTCTCAGTTAGACGCACACATTCCCTTACAGTAGCCACAGTCCCACACACAGAAGTAATACAATATACTGTACGTGACAATCTTGATGTTATGTACCCGAAGAAATGCTATTATGCGAAGTTAGTTGTGTAAGGGTGTGTGTGTGGTGTGTGGGGGTGTTGTACCTGTGTTCTGTGTGAATATGGTTTGTAGAAGTATAAATTTTTACCTATTTAGGACTAGTGCAGATGAGATGTATGTGTGTGGGGGGGAGGGGGTGGATTTGGCTGTCCTGTTTGCAGTATGATGTGTGGGTGAGCTGTGTGGTTCGTCAGTGTCTTTGTGATACGGAGAAATACTGTGTGGACGTTAATAATGATGTGTGGGTTTTGTTTTATGTGACAGTGTGTTGCATAGTGTATTGATGCATTTTGTGATGAGTGGATGTGTTGTGTGTTCATTTTGTGATGTGTGGGTATGTTATGTGGTCTGTTTTGTAGTGTGTGATTATGCTGAGTGTGCATACACACATAAATGATAATACTTCCATGTGGAAATATTATCATTTATGTGTGTATGTCCTGTTTTGTGTGTGTGGGTACGCTATGAGGTGAATTTGTGTGTTGCGGGAGACGCCAGTATATGACAGGGTCTCTGTGAGTTTGCATGTGTGTGTGTATATGTTTGTGCCTGTTTGTTTTTGTGCGCATGTGAGTGTGGGTGTTTAGTAGTCCGAAAGAATGTTATCTTGTTAATGATTTTTTATGGAGAAAGTAGATATGCGGCAGAGTCTGTGATTGTCTTACGTGGTTTTAGTGTGTGTGTTCTTACCTAACTGTTCTTACCTACTTGTAACTTAGCAGGAAAGAGTCAAGCTCGTACTGTCCCGTGTACTAAATCACTTTCATCATACATACCTTAAATTCATGAATTGTTTGGGCACACACTATTGTTTCATTTGGTAGTGCATTCCACTGATCAACTGCCCTATTTGGGAAACTGAATTTCCTTACGTTTTTATCACCTCTCTTTTTATGTAGTTTTATGCAGTTTCCTCTTGCTGATGTTTCCCCATAGATTATATACACATTTATGTCTGTTGTCTCTTTCCTTGAGACGCATTTATAAGCATGATCATGTCTCCTCTTTTCCTTCTCTCCTATAGTGTTAGTAGAGTAAGTTTTTCTAGTCTTTCTTCGTAGCTTGGATCCCTTAAGCTTGGTACCCATCTTGTAGCAACCCTTTGAACTTTTTCAATCTTATCTATGTGTTTTTTGCGATGAGGATTCCGGACTACTGATGCATACTCCAGCAATGGTCTGATGAATGATGTTAGTATCTTTCGCAGCATGCCTTCATTTACAGGTATGTATGAGAATGCTATTCTCATATAAGCAAGCAGTGTATACATGTTCCGTACCTTCTCACTGATGCGGTCAGTCGGAGATAGTCTGTTACTGATAATCACTCCTAGGTACTTATCTCTTTCTGATATGTGTTGGGTTGAACATCCTAACTTATAATCCCAATCTGGTCTTTTTCCACTTTTACCAAATTTAATTACATGACACTTGTCCACACTGAATGCCATTAGCCATTTATTGGTCCATTCATGAAATTTAATTCTTCTTGTAGCTCTCTACAAGAGCCTGAGTTGGTACTTTTCCTTTGTATTTTTGCATCATCAGCAAACATATTTAGATAGCTTTCATTTCCAACGTTACTATCTATGTCATTTATATACACTAAAAACATAACTGGTCCCAGCACTGAGCCCTATGGAACTCCGCTAGTCAATTCCCTCCAAGATGAGTAATTATTCCTTAGTATTGTTCTCATTTCCCTTTTTTTGAGAAAATCTTGCAGCCAACGGTACAGGTTGCCTGGGATTCCTCCTTGATGGTAGTTTCCATAAAAGTCTTTGGTGCGGTACTCTGTCAAATGCTTTCTTGAAATCTAGAAAGATCCTGTCCACCCATCCTTCTCTTTTCTGTAATGTTGCCGCAATTCTACCATAGTAGCTTAATAAATTAATAACACATGATTTTCCCTTTCTAAAAACAAACTGCCTCTCTATAATCATATTGTGTTCTTCTAGATGGTTTACTCCAACTTTTATCTTTTTTTTTTTTTTGTATCTTACAACACTTGTAAGTGATACTGGTCGGCAGTTGAGTGGATTTTGTCTATTCCCTTTCCTGAATAGGGGAACATGTTTGTTTACTTCCAAATATCAGGTAGTTTACCTTGACCTAAGGATTCATTGAATATTAAATATATTGGTCTACTTCACTCTTTTACACATTCATGTAGCACCCAACTTGAAATTTCGTAAGGACCATTTGCTTTTCCTCATTGTCTATTTTACTACTCTTCTTGTACCTCTTTTTCCGATATTGGTATGTCTGGTATTAGGTGTGGACATACATGTTCCATATCATCTCTCTCAAAGTAACTTTTTTCAGTTAAAACTGATTGGGAATTTTTATTAAGTGCTTCACAAATATCTTTCTCTTGTGTACAGATGTTCCCCTTGTCCATAATGGAATGTATTATATCTTTAACTTTGATTTTGCTTCGGATGTAGCTGTAAAATAGCTTCTGTTGATAACTGTTTTTATTTATAATGTCTTCGTCAAACTGCCTTTAAGCTTCTCTCCTTATCCTTGTATAATCGTTTCTTGCCTTTTTATAGTTGTTATATGCCCTCTCACTACTGTGTTTTCTGTATCTTTTCCACAACAAATCTCTTTTATTTTGATTTTTTTACATTCTGTATTAAACCATTTCTTTATTTTCATTTCTGTTTCTTAATGCTATGGGATGAATTTTGGACTCTTAGTTCATAAAATTCACAGAATTTTTTATTCATAACATTGAAATTTTGTCCCCTAAGCTCCTTTTCCCAATCTGTTTCTAAAAAGTACTTCTTTAGGTCATGGTAGTTGCCATTTTTGTAGTTTAGGCTCTTTTTGTAACTCTCACTACTGTTAACTGTCAAATCCAATCCTGAAGTTGCAATTTAATACTGTATGGTTGCTTTTGCCGAATGGAGGGTGATACACTATATTGTCAATATCATTTTCTTGCCTGCTAATATATGATTTGGTATTGATGGATCATCAAGTCCTCATTTTCTGGAATTTTCCTTACATGTTGTGTTAGGAAAACTGCACAATATCCAGGAGCTTTTGGTCCCAACAGCTTTCATGGCTTCTTACATCTAGAGTATCCCAATTTATATTTGTACTGAGATCTCCAGCTAATATAATTCTTTAAAATTTTTCTTCCATTCTATGTAGCAGTTCTCTTAAACTCTGAATTGTACTTTCTACCAGATCTGCATATTCGCCTCTTTCCCTAGTGTTTGTTCTGGCCGGCATGTATAAGTTTGCCACATTTACTTTCCCTTCAGATATATTAATTTCTACTGCAGTCAGTTCTACTTGTAAGGGTACTGGTATACTGTATCTAGTCCTATTTCTTTGGCTTGTATCTTTTTCTTTGTTAATATTATAATTCCTCCTTTTTTAAAAATTCTCATTCATTCATTCATTCGTTGCAGACGCCATGTATCCCAAACGGGGTGGCCAAGGGCTTAGAGTTAATTGTTTTACAGGGAGGGGCACTAATCCTCCACCAACCCCACTTGACACGTAGGGAGAACGTTATGCCAACAGCATCTGGTGTTCCCAGGCGGTCACCCATCCAAGTACTAACCAGACCCAACGTTGCTTAAAAATTCTCTTGTCCATATATTGTATTGCTCTAAGTTTAGGGTATCGTTTGATATCTTTTTTTGGTTAATATTATTTAAGCAAGGCAAATAATATGTAGTTACTTTTCTTTGGTATAATCTTTCATCTCCAATAATTTAGATACCATTCCATCTATATTTGAGTACATTAACGTATCATCTTCTTTACATACTTGCCATAGCTTGAGACTATTACCTTCCTTCTTTTTATTCCCTTCTGGCTATGTACCATTTTCGTACCTGCAGTCCAATTACTTTGTAAAAAAAAAAATACTCTTCCTCAGTTCTTGTTTTTGCTTCCTCCCTCTTCTCCTTTAGTGTTCCCAATTCCTCTTGAGTAAGGCATCTTTTTATCCATATAATTTAAAACTCCTCTTTTTCCATAAGTTCCTTGGCATTTCTAAATATTTTCCTCTACAGTGTTTGCTCTCTGGAATGTAACTTTCAAGGGCCTTGACTTATTTCTCTCATATTTCCCTAGCCTTTTATGTTCTTTTATATCTTTATCACACAAATGAGTATACTCTGATATTTGCTGCAATATATTCGTTATATTTTCCATCTCCTTTTTGTCCCACGAGATTCTGTCTTTTTCTTTTTTTCTTCTTCACCTATGCCACTGATTACTATAGACTTGTTAATCTCTGCAGCTTCCCTGACTAGTTTTGGGTTATTTTTTATATATATTTTTTTTCACTTTCTTATGCATCTTTCTTGTACCTTCTTATCTAAATAATTCTTTGCTTTCACTATTTCAGCATTCATACTTTGTACCTCATCTTTGTAATTTCACACCATTTTATTTACCTGTGTTATTTTCGCTTCAAAATTACTATTTTGGTCTATCAGACTGCTGGCTTGCCTGATTTTCTCCGTATCATTTCTAAAATCATCCATATGTCTCTCATGGTTAACAACTGTACAGTACATCCCATTTCACTAGCCATTGTTCTCAGTGAATTTATCTCAGCTGCTAGTGCATCAATTGTTGTGGCTTTCCTGTTTACTGTATTTCCTTTATTAATTCCTCATTTTTTTTCCTTCTGTCTGCATAGCTCATTTTTGATTTCCTCGATTTCCATTTGTAAGGTTGTCTAGTCTATTTACTTTCTCAACTATCATATCATAAGTTTCCTTTTCAACCAGTTGTGGGTAGAAGTCATCATCCTGTTTTTTACCTTTGTCTCTTTTCTTAGCACCTTTTAAAGGCATCTTTCCAAAATATGAAGCTATCTTAAAGAAAAGATCTCTACTTACAGTTGTTGCATAACTCTGTCATCTGCTAACCTTGGTGTTGTACAACTAATGTAAGGAAATTCAGCACATTCCTTGACACTGACTTATAGATGTTTACTTACTTTAGGCTACACTTTCTTTGCTATTACTTGTTTTACTATATTGGGTCATCATTTAACCAGCTCCGACCCGACCAATATTCCACCACTGACTCCCCCCAGTCCCGACCAATTTTGGAAAAAAAAAAAAAAAATTGGCTCAAACCTCAGCTTTTGGTGAGAAACATCGAAAATTCATAGAGAAATCGCTCACCTGAGATTTAAAGTACTCGAAACAGGTAGGAGTACTCCTTACGTTACTGGGTTTTCTACCTGGCTGGCTCCAAAGAAATCGAGCTCTGTGGGAGGGTAACTATTCCACACCACTCATAAATGGTATTTATTTATTTATTTGGTACGAATTTATATGTAGTACGAGAGTATATTGGTTTTCACACAGTAATATAGGCAATATAAGCATTGTTTCTCTCACCAAACACATCAACATACCTGACCTTTTATTGGTGACATTACCTGATCATCATTTCTCACTGTTACTTCCTCTAATGCCAAGTAAACATTGTCCTCCACATTGTCATCGATTGGGGAATCACTCTGGCCCTGAATTTCATACCGTGGCATGACATTTCTTTACTGGCCAGGTCACTGGTAACAGGTGAATTGCCGAGACAATGGCATGTAGGGAGGGGGAGGTCATGTGGGGTAAGTAATTGTCCCACCCTGGCATCGTGTAGAGGAAGATGTCCCGTGTATATGTACCAAAATTCACACATGAAAATTGAGAATTGTGCAAATTAGGGACCTTGCAATTGATGCGTGTTTATATATGTCAACGGGAATGACAGTGACAAAACGTGTTGACGTGTATATACATCACTGGGACGCGGTGGGTTAAATTAGCCAAATACGAACTACACTGATAAATAGATACAAGTTACCTGTAGGTACCAGAGCGGAGCTCAGTGATACACGTCTGACCTGTGTGCTCCTGACTTAGTGAGTGTGTGTGTGTGTGTGTGTGTGTGTGTGTGTGTGTGTGTGTGTGTGTGTGTCATTGATCATATCTCTCCCTGTAAGCAGTTCTCCTTCTTTTAACAATTTTTTCGTTTTTCTGCCACCCTCTTTTCTTCTGTAAAAGGGGCCTGTACTCATACCAGAGTGTGGTGCATGGATTATCTGCTTATCCCATTTCATTTTACCCTGCTTTTCCACCGACCATTCCTGATAACCAGTTATTTTTCTCAATTTCAACTTAATTACCAACGCGTCCATATACCTTTCCTTATTACCTAGCTGTATACATAGCCTTGGTTGTTTAATATATAATATATGGATGGTGTTGTAAAGGAGGTGAATGCGAGAGCATTAGGTGGAGATTTGAGTCTGGTGAATGCTGGTGATAGAGAGTGGAATCTAATGAGCTGCTGCGTGTGGATGATACTGCACTGGTGGCTGATTCGGAGGAGAAGTTGAGTCAATTGGTAGAGGATTTTGGAATTGTGTATGAAAGGAGGAAATAAAGAGTAAATGAGAATAAAAGTAAAGTAATGAAGTGTACAAGGATGGTCGATGGTAGGAGGATGAATGTAGTTTTGAATGGTGAGTTGCTTGAGAAGGTAGAGTGTTTTAAGTGTTTAGGGTCACATACTGCTGTGGATGGAAGAATAGATGTAGAGGTGAAGTTTGGCGTGAATGAAGTAGGAAAGATGCTGGGAGGAATGAAAAATGTTTAGGTGTCGCCCACATAAAATGGATGTAAGGAGAAAGATGTATGAGAGTGAAGTGGTACCGACTGCATTATATGGGGCTGAAACATGGAATATGGGTGTAGCAGAGAGGAAGAGTTTGAATGTAATGAAGCTGAGGTGTGTATAGTGACGTGTAGGAGAAAGACGAAGTGTGAAAGAGAAATGGAGTCATGCGGGAGATGGCTGATCGAGGTGAGCAAAGGATTGCGATGGTTTGGGCACATGGAGAGAATGGATGATGAGTAATTAATGATGAAGATAATTGGATCTGATATGAGAGGTGTAAGGCTGAGAGGAAGACCTGAAATAGGATGGATGGACATTGTGAGGAGAGTGTTAGATGCAAAAGGGATGTCTGTAGAGCAAGGAAGAGTGGCTGCATATGATAGGGATGACTGGAGAGAAACAGTGAATGAATAAATGGTGATGCAGCCCTGAGGAGATATTCTCCCACATTTGGTCTGATGAGCAATCAGGTCAGGTGTGGGTAAGGGGATGGGTCCATTATGGTGTGGCAGGGGTAAACCAGCTCTGTTGTTGGGCTTTGCTACAGATGTCGCTGATTGCACTGTGCAGTTAACCCTCGTGAGGTGTGGTGTGGTGAGCAGGGCTCTCAGTTTTAAGGAAATTTCCTTAGATTGAGAAACCTGAGGTTATATGAAGAAATATTTAAGGATACGGGGATTTTAAAGAAAATCTGGAGAAATTTGATGGAATTTACTTGAAATATCTGAGGATTTTTAACGATTTTTCGAGAAAAGCAGAGTAGGCGGTGGCTGAATCGGTAGAGAGGCGGCCTACAGTCCTGATGGACCCAGGTTCGAATTCCGGCTGGGGCAGGGAACAGTTTAAGGATTTGAATTTCATAAAAAACAGACTTTCCTGATCTACCAGAAGACCCGCCAACATGTCGTAAAAATACCCCCGCTAATACCAACACACCAGTCCTGTATGAGACAGCCCTAGCGTGTATTCAGTATGGACGGTGGGTGTTAGCGCGGAAGTGGTGATATGAGGAGGTGTAGGAGGACTACTGGGCCCTGGGACAGGCTACTGCCCCCGAGATATAGGTCTTCAAGCATTTGCCCAGAGTCGGACACACACACACAAAAAAAAAAGAAGCTAACAATCAACTGTCAGGGGAGGCTGTATGATGTCTTTGATTTTTTTTTTTTTTTTTTGGTCATATCGCTACCACGTGTTGGCGAAAAAAAAGATAATTCATTAAGAATTATTTACAATTAAGATTTATAAGTTTGGTTATTATGCATTTGGAATTTTTTATTTGATTGTGAGTTATAGCAGTTATCGAATCGGACGATTTGCAGTATTTTGTATAGCATGTATTAACTGCAAAGCTTATGAATGTGTGGTCATTGTATTTTATTTTATGTCTGCAAGTAAAAGTGATGATATTATGTCTTTGTTTAAGAGTTTTGGCCTGGTCAATAATTTTATACGTTCGATTTACTATCTGAGGAAATATGATCAAATTTAGAGAAATTTTTACAGCTTTCCAAGGATATTCCGCGAACAAGAACTGAGAACCCTGGTGGTGAGAATTTGTCCCTTCTCCCCTTGGTGCCAAGATACGAATAAGTGTGTGTGTGTGGATGTGTTAATTGGGAGTGTGTCGTCCTTTCTTGGCTACCCTCCTTTCTTTGGGGAAAGCAGCCTAGGTATATACAGTAGATAATATACTAACCTTCATGTCTACTACATAATGAACACCTCTACTCTCCTTCTTACTTCCCGATCTTTTAACCATCCTGCCTATTCATATGCCTACCTACTTTGCCAATTACCTTAGTGACAAGCCAGAGGGCTTCGTGTAATCCAGGAAAACATTTACTACCCTGGGTAATAACCGTATAAGCAATTAACAGGGTAATCTTGGGCCAACCATGGTGCCCCTGTTCACTGGATGGAACAACGCCCTGGCAAGTCGCTGCTTACCACGAGGGAACATCAGTTCACTGGACAGGAAAGGCCTCCAGGAGCGGTTGTTTGCTGGCGGTTGGTGGATCTGCTCGGATAGACGTAACGGAATTGCTCAGCAACAACAACTGACGTTTGCAAATATAATAACTTACCTACCTTTTTGCCCAAATACCTATCAGATCATCTACTTATCTATTTATATACCTACCCATTATTTCACTCACTTATCTATCTCGTCCGTTGCTTAATTACTCTACTATAGACTTACCTATCCTTCCGTCCGTATACCTAGCATTGTATCCGCCTATCTATCTGCCTCAGATGTTGCTGCTTGTAATATTCAAATATTTACTAGCCTGTGAACTTGCCTCCCTGCCTATCCACTAATTTACCTGTTTACCTCACCAGTTACTTGCTACGTTACTCACTAATATAATTGAATTTTCACCTATGATCCTGCTCAATAACTTCCCCAACCTGTTTATATAATTTTTTATCTAACTTTTCATTTACCTACCATCTTTCCACTTAACTACTTCCCTGTCTACCTGTCTGCTCATGCTCCTACATACTTTACTACATATTTACCTACATTCTTACCTTTCTACCCACGCCATAATTCCAAGGCAATTTTCTAAGAACTTAAAGGGCTCATTATTACTTACCTGTTATCCTATCCTGATCCAAACGAGATCACGAACCCATGCAAAAAAGCACACAACATCTCTTTTAAGTTTGGAAACAGCCTATATACTTTTCTGCATCCATGCTTATCAGCCTAGCTATCTGTCGGCCAGCTTCCCTGCCTTCCAACCTACCTACGGACCTGCCTACCTACATGTACTCTAAGCTGCCTGCTTACCATGCTACCTATATTTCTTTATTCCTAACAGCCTACCAGGCATCACACCTATCTCCCATCAACCTATCTAACTTCAGTCCACCTACCTATAAAACTACAGTTCGTATCTCTGCCCACCATCCTACGTTCGTTCGTTCATTTAAAGATTTCTGCACCTATAGCGCAGGCCGGGCCTTACATTGGCCCGGTCAGTGGGGTGTGGCCTGAGTTAAAAATAGTAAATGGGAAGACAGGGCCTGGAGACTTCCCAGCACACGCCCTGTCTTCGGACTGGCTTTGTGGTGTGTGTGTACCATCCTCCATATATTACTGCTTATCTATATTCCTACCTGCTTCCCTACCAGCCAACTCACCTTTCTATCTCTGTGTCTGTCTGCCATCCTATTCTTCCTACTCATCTTCTTGCCAGCGTGCTACTTACAACCAGCTGCCTACCTCCCTGCCAACCAGTCCATTTGAATTTTCATCTTCCCATCTCCACACCTCCAACGAGATATATGGTAGCTTGATAACTTAGACTTGAATGCCGCTGTCATGAGGGGTGATGCTGCTGGTGTGGTTCAACATTACTCTTCCATAAGGCGACTAACATACCACAAAGCAGTGATTCCCAACCTGGGGGTAAATTACTCCTCGGGGGTAATATGGAAATTGTAGAGGATAACGTATGGGAGGTGACAAATAAAAAAAATGTAGAGGAATTCGGGGAACAAAGAAAACAATGGCCACCTAGCAGCAAGAGATTGTATAATGTATATAATAATACATAAATCATCAAGTATTTATTTCCGGAAACATACACCTACTAAGTAAATAATAAAGTTAAAACTAATTGCAATAACCATTAAAACCTGTTATATAAAAAAATATCTGAATACTGCAGCTACTGTACGTGTGTGGCAGGCTGTGAGTGTTTGACAGGTATGCTTCAGGACACAACCAGCCATTCAGCAACCCTGAGAAGGATGAGTTCATTACGTGTTTAGTCACCTCACTGAACTGTCTGAGTCTGCCTCACACTGTCAGAGTCTTTGTGAATAACAGCTGAGGTGGACCTATGCAGGTATGTACTGTATGTGTATTGTGCAGTAGGCTATAGCTAGCTGTTACTGTTACAACCAGAGGCTTGGAAGAGTGAAATTGTAAGGTTAATGTCTTACAACATTTATTGTGTAAGAGATATACAGCACTCTCTCTCTCTCTCTCTCTCTCTCTCTCTCTCCTTACTGGCTCTCTCCTTACTGGATATATATATATATATATATATATATATATATATATATATATATATATATATATATATATATATATATATATACAGGTGGGCATCCAGTACACGAAAAGTACCGTCGGTACCAGCACCGGTACTTGTCTAAAATTGTAGTGTCACCACTGGTACCGGTAGAGAAAAAAAAAAATGGAAGTACCGAGTACCGACTCGGTATATGAATATGAATCAAGTAAACTTGCTCAGTAAAGATTTTTTTTTGTTTTTTTTTGTTACCACACTGAGGATCCAGAGACCTGTCTTGTCAGCAGAGTTGTACCTGAGGAGAGATGAATGATGTCAGACAATTGTCACAGTGACATTAACTATGGGGTGACTAAAGCATAAGGTTTTGCGACCGTTCAGTCCTATACTTTTAGTACATAGATCGCTAAACTTTAACTGGCCACTGTAATACACATTTTTATACACCTAGTTTAATATTTATCAAAATAAACACGTTTTTATGACTACATCGTGTCATTACATGCACAATAATCTGATTAATAATTACACAGTGCACTTCAGTTTTCTTTTCCACTGTTGCCCTTGAGGAAAATAAGCACTTCAAAATGATAGCCACTGAGTCCCGCCCGTTTTGGTTTGAGCACGTCCTTCCGCAACGAAAACAGACGTTCCACAGCAGCACTGGATGATATTGACGTGTTATAGGTTACAAATAAGTCTCTGAAAACCTTGCAAGGAAAGCAGTCCTTGCTGATTTTATGTTTCTGGGGTTTCTCCAAAAATTCCTTTACTTGCTTTATCCCAGTCTTCCTTTTCTTTCTCCCTTTTACATAAAGAGGTTCGAAAAACTCTTCCTTGACATCCTGCTCGTCATCATCATCAGTGGTGCTGCTCTTCCTTGACATCCTGCTCGTCATCATCATCAGTGGTGCTGCTCTCCGCGTCCTCTAGCTTGTTCTCCAGTAATGACACCATCGTCTCCACCCTCCTCCTCATTTTTTCTCGTTGTCGTAGGAGTCAGATTCAGGTAACCATACCAGCCACGATAGCCTGAATTGGGGATGAAAGGCAGCAGCAATCAGGCAGTCAACGTCCTCGAAATGATGGCCGAACCTGCCTTCCACACCCCCAATCACTGCGTTCACTAAAGGCTTGCACACCATCAAATCGGCGCTTTGCATCACCTCTTTTAATTTCTTGAGGCACATGGCCAGAGTCGGCAGCAGAACTCCCATGTAGGACTTCTCTACACTTTTTTTTTTTTTTTAATCACACGATGCGTGAACATAGATAAAACGTACCGGTGCCGAGTACCGACAAAATATGCTGAAAAATGTACCGTCGGTACCAATTTCGGTACATGACAAAAATAGTTGTGTCACTACTGCTACCCAAACTCGAATTGTAATTCGGTAATGTAACTCGGTACTTTTGTACCTCAGTACTGCCCACCTATATATATATATATATATATATATATATATATATATATATATATATATATATATATATATATATTATCTCTCTCTCTCTCTCTCTCTCTCTCTCTCTCTCTCTACTGTATATATATATATATATATATATATATATATATATATACACTGTATCTCTCTCTCTCTCTCTCTCTCTCTCTCTCTCTCCCTATATATATATATATATATATATATATATATATATATATATATAAAATAAATATAATTAATATATATATATTATATATATATATATATATATATATAGTGTTACGGTGGCGCCGGCCCGGGGCTATTTCAAAAAAAGACAACAAGTCAGCCTTAGATGATCGGCCTCCACTGCGTTGCAAAAATAACGCAGACCCCGGCACTGACACTCCGCAAACTAGAGAAAAACTGCGCAACGGAAAAACTAAAACGCAACACTCTGTACTTTGATAATAAACGGAACAGCCTACCTATAGATCTAGCCTACTATCGCCACTACCGGAAGTAATACCGCCCGAGACAGTATACAGGAACACCTCCCACTTACTTCCGGTGGTGACGACTTCCTACTTAACCCGTGTCCAAGGGGGAACGCAGTTAATAGCTCACGATGGTTCTCACTAGCCTTGTGCAAAGAGATGGGATTAAACAGTGTAGGGGTTAGGGGTGTGTGTGTATGTACGTGTGTTGGGGAACGTTAACAAAGGCAGCGAGAGGACCACGGTGAGCCAGACTGGCCCTCCAAAGACAACACGATTACAAAAACAGATAAAATAACTACTTCCCTCAGTCAGCAACAAAAGAATAAAAATAAACTTAAATGAAAACGCCAGCTCGGCATAAAAATGACTGGGGAGAGAGAGAGTGTGCACACACGCACGATACGGAAGCTAGCTGGGAAGAGACTGACTCTGATCAAGGCTCGTGCACGGCCAAGCGCGAACGCATAATCAAATTAATTAATAAGAACTTATATTCGTGCCCCTCTCTCTCTCTACAATAAACTGGTACTTCTAATGCAAGCAAAACATCATTAAATATACTGGTAGCTCACACAAGACAATCAAAATAATCAAATGCATACTCAGCATGGTATAAAATAAAATTGCCCTCAGTGGCGGGAACGAAAGAAACAAAAGAATTTGTAGCACTCGCTAATATAAACTCCGCGAATGACGCGGATACATACTGCATAATCCCCCTAGCCCAGCTGTAACGGCTGCATCCGTGGGAACGGAAAGGCGGACAACGTAACACGCCCTTCCCCAAGGGAAAATTTTGAGCCCTGGATCAAAATTTTCGAATCAAGACCCATCTTGTCCACGGAGTCATCGACCCGAGGTAAAGGATAAGCATCGGTCTTAGACAGTGAATTAACTTTCCGGAAGTCCACACACAACCTAACCTTCCCATCTGGCTTCGGCTGCAAGGTAACTGGTGAACTCCACTCACTGAAACTCCTCTTGATCAATCCATGGTCCAACATATACTTGATCTCATTATCGAGAGCTTTCTGTCTGATAGGGTTGATGCGGTAAGGAGCTAATTTTACAGGCTTACTATCCCCAACGTCAATGTCATGAGTAGCCCAAGTTGTCAATCCCGGTGAATCTCCAAAAACTTTCGGATGTTTCCATAATCTGTTGCACAGCTCTTCTCGCTTTACTGGCTCAAGGTGTCGCAATTTCTCCACCAGAGCTGCATAACCATTGCCCTCCCATAGGTCAGCTGGTAACATCTCACCACGACTAAGCACTTCCTCCTGCTCCTCCAACTCACTACCAACCGCCAAAACTACAGGAGCGCTCTTATCCCTGGTTCCCTCAACGTCCACTCCAAAGTCACCTTCCAGGGACTGTGGCTGTAACCCTGGTCCACTACTCACATCACCGGCACCAACAGCTCCCTCCACAGCACGTTCCTTTGATGCCACGTCCTCCTTTCCCCGTCCTTCACATCCCAGGTGAGAGACATCAGCAGTCATCCCACAATGAGAATCAACTGGGCGGTAGTATGGCTTCAACATATTAATGTGGCACAACTGAGTACTCTTCCGCCTATCTGGGGTAACAATTAGATAGTCAAGTTCCCCAACTCTCTTCTTCACAATATAAGGACCACTGAATCTAGCTGCCAGAGGTTTTCCTTGCATGGGCAGCAGTGCCAAAACTTCATCTCCTTGCTTAAACTCACGACTTCTGACCTTCTTATCGTAATGAGCCTTCATTTTCGCTTGAGCCCCAATTAGATTGTCACGGGCAAGCTCTAAAGCGCAATGCAGTCTCTCCCGAGTGCTGCAGACATAGTCAAGCAGGGATTCCTGGTTGCCAGATTTGTTGTTACTCCAGGCCTCTCGCACCACATCCAAGGGACCACGAACTCTGTGCCCAAACACTAACTCATTGGGTGAAAACCCTAACGACTCAGTTGGTACCTCTCTCACTGCAAACATAACAAAGGGTACCGCTAGGTCCCAATCCTTTCCACTATCATAGCAGAAGGTGCGCAGCATTGTCTTTAAAGTCTGATGATGCCTCTCCAGGGCACCTTGTGACTGCGGATGGTAAGCACTGGACAAAATGTGTTTGATGCCCAACTCTGTCATTGTCTGCTTAAACAAATTAGATGTAAAATTCACTCCACGGTCTGACTGCAACTCCTTAGGCAGGCCAAAATGAGTAAAGAACAGGATAAGTTGCTTGACTACTGACTTCGCCTGCATGCTTCTGATTGGTATAGCCTCTGGGTATCGCGTTGTAACATCCATTATGGTTAACAAATACTTGTTTCCAGCAGAAGTATGAGGTAAAGGGCCCACGATATCAATGATTACCCGGGTAAACGGAGGTTCAACTGCAGGAATGGGAATCAAAGGGGCCACAGGAAGAACTTGATTAGGCTTGCCCACTATCTGACACGTGTGACAGCTCTTGATGTACGCAGCAACTTGTCCCGGCATACTTGGCCACCAAAAATTATATCTTAAGCGCTGCACTGTCTTTCTGTTTCCCAAGTGACCCGCTAAAGGTCCCTCATGTGCTAACTGTATTAACGGCACCCTATACTGCACAGGAACCACCACCTGCACTAACTCACCCACTCCTCCATCCACCGTGGCGCCAGTGGGCGTCCATCGGCGATGTAAAACATTGTCTTTAATCAGGAACTCCTCCTTACCACACTCCATACTTCTTTCTTCCCCTACTCGAGCAAACAAGGGCTTTAATGTTACATCCTCCTGTTGCTTCACCCTCAATTCTGCTGGCCCAACACCCGCCAGCTCTACTGAGGACTGAGATAAGGGACTGGTCGGGACACTGGATTGCGAAGGGCGATCAATCTCAGCGTCACCTCTAGTACACTCGACAGGGGGAGGAATGTCAGACTCCACACTGACATCATCACCTCTACCCTCAACAGTGACACTCTGTTCCTCAGGCGCGTTTGACGGTGGTCCTGCATCCCCGCAGTCGACCCCAGCGTCCTGAAATTCTCCTAATTCAGTCGATGGGCTGGGTTCAGTCTCCACACAGACACACTCAACACCACCTCTAGTGTCCTGAGTGGGAAGTGGGGCACGCATTCCCACTCTCCTCACCCACTACAGCAACACTCTGCTCACTAGGTTCCTCCATTGGTGGCCCTGCCTCACCACAGTCGACCCCAAGAACCTGTGACTTCACCAGTTCTTCCTCCCGGGCTGCAACCTGTGCCATAGATCTTGTAATTGCACAGACCGGGAACATGGCTTCCACTTCTGCATCAACTTCAATACCAATTTCTGGGGCGTCAAAACACTTCTCTGCCACAACAACTGGTGGGGGAAGAGATGGAAATACTTTCTCCCCAGCCAGGTCGTTCCCCAGCAGAAAATCAATCCCCTCTACTGGCATTACATCAGCAACAGCTACTTGAGCTGCAGCCTGAACAATGGGGCAATCGAGTTCCACATGAACATAATCATAGTATTCATCTGAGTTCATGCCTCTACACAGCACATACTTCCCTGAGTTTACAGGCCCTCCAGTCACGTTTCTGCACACAGACTGTTGTGCACAGGTATCACGAGCCACAGTAACTGGATAACTGATCCCATGAATTTTCACTGTGCCGTGACATATAAAAGGTTTACACCAGTCTAGGGACGATTTCTGAGGCAGTTCATCCGGAGGTGGCGTAGCATGTTGGGTAACCTTTTCAGCCTGAGCTGGCAGCGAGCACAGCCGGCTGCACTCCAGCTTTCCACAGACTTCTCCCTCACCGTTACCACTCTCCCAACTCCTCTCGTTCACCTGACTCGAACCTATAACTAGTGCCACTGGTTTGGCATTTTGGGAGGCCTTCCACTTAGGGCAGTTAGGCTTGATGTGCCCACTCTGCAAAAGTAACAAACTAGCTTCGAACTGGATACAGGGCTCTTTCTCCCTGAATTCTTTTTCTCCTCTGAACTTCCCTTGGACTGATTCACGGGAGATTTATCCCAGGCAGGGCCACTCACAGTCCTCTCCCTGGAATACTGAAAATTAGCGTACTTGACCCCCATACTCCGCAAGGCAAACACCCGGTCATCAGCCCACGTCGCTGCTTCCTTCACGGTCTTGAATCTCTTCTCCCTAATTTTAACACCAATTTCTTTGTCAGCCATGTTGGTAAAATGTTCCATCAAAAGCAGTTCACGCACCTCGTTATACGAAGTGGCGCTCTCACTCAGCAACCACTCGTCTAACCTCTCCTCCAGATACCTGGCGTAGGCCATATAGGTGTCAGCAGGCCTTTTCCAAGCACCACGGAACAACAACCGATAAGCCTCTGGTCTAAGTTCATATGCCTTCAGGATGGCTGTTTTAAATTCATCATAATCATCTACATCCTCAGGGCTCAACCTATTATACACTTCCAAGGCTTTTCCCTTCAGCACATTAGATACCAACCCCACCCAGCGCTGCCTTGGCCACTCAAACTCCCTAGCCTTCTCAAATCTAACAAACCATTCTGTCACCTTCAACTCATCAAATGCTGGCACTAATTTTAGACTCCTTGAGAACCAACTCTCCCTATCCTCTGCACGGCCTGAGGTTTGGGTATCTGAAGTTGGTCTATTAGCAGTCACCTCCAAGCGAGTCTTCTCCAGCTCAAATCGCATTTTTTCACGCTGCAACTCCATCTCCTCTCTTGCACGCTGCATCTCCATCTCCCTCTCTTCTTTTGCACGCTGCATCTCCATCTTTTTTAACTCCAACTGCAACTGAGCCTCCGGTGACAAGACTCCAGGGTATATGGGAGTGGAATGAACAGCTCCAGGGAAAGCACCAGACATACCCGGGGGAACTGCTCTAAACTGGCTCGGCGGCATCATAGATGGTAATAGTGGTGTAGCGAAACGAGGCAACTCAGCACCATAGTCAAACTCAGGGCTCACACGGGGAGTACCTTTGCTATGTGCCTCTCGTTGTTCCATATTTTCCATATCCACAGGTGACTCAGCACGTACGCGATCTGGTGTAGACACGCGTGACTCCATAGCGACAAATCAATGGCAGTACTGAATAATGAAATACTAATGCTGACTGAGAAACTACAAACACATCAACTTCACCTCAAAGCACAGAGAACGCCAAGGTAACGATATCCTAGCAAGAAAAAGGCACTGTTAGGATATCCTGGCAGGGTCGCCACTGTTACGGTGGCGCCGGCCCGGGGCTATTTCAAAAAAAGACAAGTCAGCCTTAGATGATCGGCCTCCACTGCGTTGCAAAAATAACGCAGACCCCGGCACTGACACTCCGCAAACTAGAGAAAAACTGCGCAACGGAAAAACTAAAACGCAACACTCTGTACTTTGATAATAAACGGAACAGCCTACCTATAGATCTAGCCTACTATCGCCACTACCGGAAGTAATACCGCCCGAGACAGTATACAGGAACACCTCCCACTTACTTCCGGTGGTGACGACTTCCTACTTAACCCGTGTCCAAGGGGGAACGCAGTTAATAGCTCACGATGGTTCTCACTAGCCTTGTGCAAAGAGATGGGATTAAACAGTGTAGGGGTTAGGGTGTGTGTGTATGTACGTGTGTTGGGGAACGTTAACAAAGGCAGCGAGAGGACCACGGTGAGCCAGACTGGCCCTCCAAAGACAACACGGTTACAAAAACAGATAAAATAACTACTTCCCTCAGTCAGCAACAAAAGAATAAAAATAAACTTAAATGAAAACGCCAGCTCGGCATAAAAATGACTGGGGAGAGAGAGAGTGTGCACACACGCACGATACGGAAGCTAGCTGGGAAGAGACTGACTCTGATCAAGGCTCGTGCACGGCCAAGCGCGAACGCATAATCAAATTAATTAATAAGAACTTATATTCGTGCCCCTCTCTCTCTCTACAATAAACTGGTACTTCTAATGCAAGCAAAACATCATTAAATATACTGGTAGCTCACACAAGACAATCAAAATAATCAAATGCATACTCAGCATGGTATAAAATAAAATTGCCCTCAGTGGCGGGAACGAAAGAAACAAAAGAATTTGTAGCACTCGCTAATATTAACTCCGCGAATGACGCGGATACATACTGCATAATCCCCCCTAGCCCAGCTGTAACGGCTGCATCCGTGGGAACGGAAAGGCGGACAACGTAACAATATATATATATATATATATATATATATATATATATATATACAGTATATATATATATATATATATATATATATATATATATATATATATATATATATATATATATATATATAAAATGTTAAATTGGGTAACGAGCTGAAAAAAAGTTAGGAACGACTGCCATAAAGTATTCTTGTTGTGTTTGGTAGCTCACACATTACCACATGACGTCCATCAGTCTCATTAAATGCTGTGAGCAAACAGTGCTCTTCCTGTTGTCATAAATGTTGAGTGGATGGCCCAAAGTAACGCTGTCTGTTGACATTCAAAAGGTAAATTCTGCTGAGTCTGTCAACTGCCTGCCTCCCTGTCTTCTCATCTTACCTGTCTTCTCAATCTTCTCCGCACCTACCCATATAGCACCCTGTTTGTCACCACACCTACTATTCTTTACCCACCTTCCTGCTTCCCATCCTAACGGCATCCCTTCTTAGCTACTTACCCACCTCCCTCGCCCTTCGCCTGCTTATCTCCTTGTCTACTACCACGGTTGTGCTTTCTCACCTCCCTCCCTCCCTCCCCATCTATGTCTACTATGCTACCAACATACAGTACATTTGCATCTCACTCCCTGCGTCCTTGCCACTCAGTCTACTTACATGCCTGCCTTTCCTCATTTCCCTCTGCCTCCCTGCCTGCCTACCTTCCAGGCGACCAGGCAACTATGCTTCATTCCCACAAGCCTACCTACCAACTTACCCAACAACCTAGCTTTCCAACACTCCTCCCCAACATCCTACCCACAGTGAGAGAGAGAGAGAGAGAGAGAGAGAGTACAGTTTTTCCTTACTTTTCTTACGAAGAATGACAGCATTTCATCCCTCAAATATTCTGTTTCTCTTTAACATTAATCCAATGAATTTCCGGAGCTGCACTGTTACTTTATTTCCTTTCTTCTCGTTCATGTAATGACTGATGCTGTTTCGTTTTTCATTTCATACTCTCTCATCAGTCCCTTTCTTGAATACTGTCTCCTCCTCCTCGTACTCTTTCTCCCCCTCTTTCTCCCTCTCGTCCTCGTCCTCACCCTCCTCCTTCTTGCCGCACCTCCCTTCTCTTCTCTAACCTCGTTATCGGCCCCCCTCTTGTTCCTCCTTTGCTTCTGATCACACAACACACACTGTCTGGCCAATATTGTTTCGTCCGCAAGAAAATACACTTTCATCCTCTTAAATGTGAATTGGGTGGAGTGAATACCGTGTAATGTTTTCTTGTGTGTGTGTGTGTGTGTGTGTGTGTGTGTGTGCGGACGATGATGATTATCATACACGAATAGGGAGTGGAATGGGAAGGTGTGTGGGGAAGGTGCGAGTGGATGGGAGTGGAATGCTGTGTAGGAGGGTGCTACAGTGTGAGGGACTAGAGTGTAGGTGGCTGAGAGATTCCTGTTTAATATTTTCATGATATTGAATATAGATTTGATAGTGCGTTCCCAAAGGCCTATCAATTCTTACCGCACTACTTTCACATGTCAACACTTCGGCAGTAATATTCGTCGTCCATAAATGGTAACAGCAGCTCCATTCAGGATGAGTGTAATTGTATTACCAAGGGCATTTCACTGCATTTCGGTATGTTTTGTAAACAGTACTCTAAGTCCTTTTTAACGAAATTCAAATGACTGAACAGTTTCCAGCTAGTCTGGGATTAAACTCATTTTTTTTTAGCCCCAGCCATCTTCATTAACCATTACAGTATTCCGCGAGAGTTACAAGGGATGAGACTTGTGAGGAGGGGGTGCCAGTGAGGATGGAACAGAGTAGGAATATGGGGTGTGTCGAAGAAGGTGAAAGGAGCTGAAATTTGAAGATTTTTGTGGATGAGGATGAGAGGAGGTAAAGTTTCGGAAGTGTCTGGGTGAGGGCAAAAGGAGATGGAATTTGGAGGGAATGTCGGTAAGGATAAGAAAATGTAGTTTCGAGAGTGTGTGGGTAAGGTTGAAAGGAGCTGATGATTGTAGGGTGTGTGGGTGAAGATGAGAGGAGGTAGAGTTTCCAGAGTGTGTGGGTTAGGGTGAAAGAGGGTGGGGTTTGTAGAGTGTGTGGTTGAGGATGTGATGAGGTATAGTTTCGAGAGTGTGTGAATGAGCGTAAAAGAGGGTGGGGTTTGGAGGACTAGGGGCAAAAGTGACAGAAGGTGACAGTGGGAGGGGGGGGGGTGTATGAATGAAGATGAGAATGGGCAGTAATATGTTTTGGTAGGTGAAGATGAGAACAACAGAGGAGAGATGGATGAGATGAGAGATTATGCACCATTGTGGTGGGATGATTTGTGGATGAGAATGGGTGATTATATATACCGTATATATATTTTTTTTCGTGTGAGGGAATGTGATTGGTCTTGCAGGTGTTGATAAGAGGCAAGAAGAGAGAGTTAGATAGGGTTGTGAGAGTAAGTGGGGGCACATGTGGATGATGCTGAGTTAGGTATTGTGGGTTGGAGAGAGAATATAATAGGGAAGGAGGTGAGAGGGACAGTGGTAAGGGTATGTATGCTAGAAGCAAAAAGGTTAATGGTGCATGAGTGACCTGAGTGGAAGGTACGTGGAGGAGAGACAAGTGGAGATTGATTAGAAATGCGTGATTGAAGTTGTGAGGACAAAAGTCACGAAAACAGGGAAGTGGAGGATGTATGGGTGAGGGTAAATGAAGTTAGGTAAGCCTAGAGCACTGAACAATAATCCTACTCACACCGACACTGATGTTGGGTAAACTTTACCCCATTTTCGGAAAATGCAAAACCATAGTAAAAATTAGAATTTACTGAATTAGTTGGCATATATAGAATATATGGCCTTTGTACTTGACTCTAAGTGTGAAACAAATAACTCGGAAGCAAATCTTAATACCAATGTGGGTAACTAAAAAAATAATGTTAAAAATACTAAAATTCACTAAATGACTTTGAAAAATCCATGAGGCACCCAGACGACTGCAGCTGTTGGGTTGGCTGTGAGCACACAAACACCGAGGTCGTGGGAGCTCTGCTGACGCAGCCAGAGCCTTTGGGCAGCACTAGGAACTGTTTGGGGGTTGCACATAGACACTATCCAAATAACTGTCATATAGCAATTCATTTTCAGCCTCATAGGGATCTTCTTGGTCACTGCCGCCTAGAAACCGCAGCAGACAAAGCACTCAAGCTCATAATTTGAGCTAGCTCATCCTCTTCATAATATTTCTTAGCCATTGCTCACTAATTAACCTGTAAATGTAGTATTTCAATATATGACAAAGAAAAAAGTTACCAAACAGCACAGACTATGCTAGATATCACTTTTATACGTCTTTAGTCACTCAGAGTCACTCGGAGATGTCTTACGCAACACCTGAAAGGGAAACACGTAAAACTTTATCACAATGCCATTCACTTGGGCATCTATTCTCGTCATAATACCCCATGCACACTAACTTGGGGTGAAGTTTACCCCAAATGTACTTTTGAGCAAACACAATGCAAGCAAGCCGCACGTCACTACCTCCTTTATGAAGGTACTGGCAAACCCAACTCCCTCCGGCAACTATCTCACACTGATCACGTGATCACCCCCATTGTGTGGGGTTACTCCAACTCAAGACAAGTGTTCTAGGGGTAAAGGTGACAGGGCAAATGTAGGGGGTTAATGTGGGAGTGGAAAAGTACGGGAGTAAAGATAGGCGAAAATATGTGAAGAAGAGTGTGACATAGGTAAGCGGATTTTGTGTGTGTGTGTGTGTGTGTGTGTGTGTGTGTGTGTGTGTGTAAAAGAGTGTAACTACGGACAGAGGAAGGTGTCTGGATTTGAGGTAAACCAAAAGTACCTGCAGAAGGAGGGTGGGTATGTATTTTGTGGATGGATAGGAGTGAGAGTGGACGTGATAATGGGTCTGGGAAACCAGGAAGGAAGGGTTAGTAAGGAACACACATGCAAGTTAAGCACCATACTTAGCAAGAGGAGGACCGGTTGGAGGTGGAGAAAGGGAGAAAATTAGGAGAGGAAAGAGAGGAAGAGTATGCAAAGGGGAAGAAAAGGCGTAGAGAAAGTGAAGAGTGAGATGACGAGTGAAAATGAAAAGCAGGAGAGTTTGAGAATGAAAGGAAAGAACATTGCAGAGAGAGACGGTGACGAGAAATGAAAAGTGAGAGGAAAACAACAGGAACAGAGGACGCACATTAAGAGGAAAAAAGTACCAAGTGAGAAAGGAAAAAGGAAAAGGGGAAGAAAGGGAGTTAAAGGAAGAGGATAGTGGGCAGGAAATTCAATGAGAGAGGGGAAAAGAAAGGAAGAGGAGTAAAGATTAAGAAGGAAAGAGGACTGAAGGGAAGGAATGTGAGAAGACAGGGAACGCAAGGCTGGAGAGAGGAAAGGAAAAGAGAGGAGTGGGCTATGGAAAGGGAAAGAGAGAGGTACAGTGAACAAAAGTGAGAAGAGAATGGGACGGAAAAGAGGTGGAAGGAACAATAGTATGGTAATGGGTGGTGATGGAAAAAGGGGGGGGGGTAGGGAGGGGACTTGAGAGGAATCGAGGTAATGAAAGGGATGAAATGCGAAAGAAGGGGATGGAATATAGCAGGAAATGAACAAGTGGAATGACAAGAGAAGGGTGTTGGATGATAAGGAGGAAGCGAGAAGGGATGATAAGGTGCAATACGCGAGGGAAGATGAGATGGAATAAAGGAAGGGGAGAGTGATTAAATGGAATAAAGATATGAAAAGAATATGGAATATGAGGAGGAGAAATGAGGATTTAAAAGAATAAATTAAGGGGAGGGACTGACTAGAAACATTAGACAAAATAAGGGTTTGGGAAGAAGAATAAGAGGAAAAAGAGGAAGAATCGAGGAGTGAGATGAAGTAAAATAAGGGTTGGGTCCAGAAGAATAAAGGAAGAAAGTGGAATAATGGAGGAAGATCGGTAGAAGGCAAGGACTGAATGGGGGAACTTTTAACTCACTTAATCCATGATGGAAGATGCATGAGGAATATTTAGTAGTCTTGCTCAAAGCTGATGAAGAGACGAGCAGTGTGAGTTTCGTCATGCGGGTTTGGTCTTAAAGGTGGGATTCTCCTTTCGATATGCTACTCTTTGCGTGCATTTCTTTTTCCTGTTGTTCGCAGTACGTTGAAAGCTAACCTAATATTGTTTTGTTATAACCCATCAACCCACTCTCACAGCACTCTACTGTCTTTCTCCAGGTTTTCTTGTCGGGGAATATCCTGTTTCAACACAAATATCAGTTTATTTGATATTATATCATATTGGTAAAGGTGCGAATCGAAGATGAAGAAAATGTGTTCTTAGAATTGATTTGCTATACAATAACATGCAATACTTCTCCTGTCATTTGCCTCGTTTTTTCATTCCCACCCTGCCAGCCAGAGTTAGCACCTTCATAATGACAGCGCCTTTATTTTCTTACTCTTTTCACACTGGTTGATTCAAAATAAAAAGACGTTTAAAAGTGGATTGTTAGTTATAGCTCTAATTAAACCTTTTACTAATGAACGTCATTTCTTACTTGAATAAATCATCTGGACAGGCGTAAATAAAATGTATAAAAATCATCATAATGAAGGGTTACCATATTTCAGTGTACACTCTTTTTTTTTTTATGCGAGGAAGAAGGAACCAAAGGCTGAGCCCACAAAACAGTTCCTTCCAAGAAGAAAAAAAAAAACAATACAAAAGAGAGCCAAATTCAAGATCCGTTCATTTCGAGATGCCTCGACACACTGAGTTTGAAAGACTGGAAATCATAGGAAGTAGGAAATACAGACAGAGGGAGACAGTTCCAGGGCTCACCTGTCGCATAAATGAAAGATTGGGAGTAACGGTTAACTCTTACATTAGAGTTGGACAGAAAAATGAGGAGAGTTTGTTGCTAGACGGGTGCTACGCGCCTGTTGTAGAGGTGGAGGGAAGCAAGCAAACAGTTCAGAGGAGCAGTGACCATTGAAGTAGCGATAGAAAAGAGATAAAGATGCAATAGTTTGGCGAAGAGACAGAGGTTGAAAGGAGCTAGTAAGAGGATGAGAGTTGATGAGACGAAAAGCCTTTGACTCCACCCTATTGAGAAGAGCTGTATGTGAGGAGCCTCCTCACACATGAGAGTTGTACTCTAAACAGGGGCGATTAAAACTCGTGTATAAAGTCAACAACTGTGCAGGGATAAAGAATGAACGGAGTCGGCTTACCACACCTAATCTCTTGGAGACAGATTTTACAAGAGATGCAATATGATCTTTCCAACATAAGTCCCATGTGAATGAAACCCCAATCATCTTCAAGGATGATGCAGGACTGAGCTGGATATTATTAAACATTAGTGGGTACTCCTGTGGAAGATTTTGACAGGTTGATAGTGTAAAAACTGAGTCTCTGATGCATTAAAAACCACAAGATAATTTTTTTTCCCCAGTTAGAGGTACGAGCCAAGTCAGACATTAGGTGTGCCATAGCCTCATCCCTTGTTTGTTGAAGTAACTGCTGAGATGGACGTTGCGGAAACCGGATGGAAAGGTGAAGGGTGAAATCATCAGTGTACGAGTGGCTAGGGTTAGATGTAGAGCTTAGAAGATCATTAATGAATAAAAGAGAGTAGGTGATAGGACAGAGCCCTGAGGTACACAACTGTCGATAGATCTAGGACAAGAACGAAGGCTATAGATCGACCCGAAAGGAAGCAAAAGATGAAGGTACAGATAGAAGGACAAAGACCGTAAGAGAGCAGTTTGGAAATTAAAGATTTATACCACACTCGATCGAAAGTCTTTGAGTTGTCAATTGCAATGGTAAAGTTTTCGCCAAAGTCCCGAAAGAAGGAAGACCAGGAGTCTGAAAGGTAGGTGAGAAGATCGCCCTGACGGAACACATACTGATGATCAGAGAGAAGACTGTGATAGGAAAGATGTTTTAAAAATTTTTTAAGAATAGAGTCGAAAACTTTTGAGACACAGGATGTTAAAGCAATTGGACGATAGTTAGAGGATTGGGAATGGTCACCCTTCTTTGGGACTGGCTGAAAGAGAGCAAACTTCCAGCAAGATGGAAAGGTACAAGTTGAAAGACAGAGGCGAAAGAGTTTACCTAGGCAGGATGAAGAATTCTTGAGGACAACAGGAGGAACTCCATCACGCCTATAGGCCTTGTTAGTATTGAGGCCAGTGATGGCAGAAAATACATCAGCTGAAGAAATTTTAATGTCAGCCATGAAGAAGTCAAAGGGGGGAAGTGATGGAGGAACAGCACTGGAATCATCTAAGGTGGAACTGGAGGAGAAAATCTGAGCGAAGAGATCTGTTTTATCAGTAGAAAAAATAGCTACAGAGCCATCAGAGTAGAGAAGAGAAGGAAAGGATGATGAGGTAAAGTTGTTAGAAAGGTTTTTGGCAAGGTGCCAGAAGGAGCGGGAAGAATTCGAGTTGGAGAGTTGAGAGCATTTAGTACAGATGAAATTATTTTTAGCAGAGCGAAGAACAGACTTGGCACGATTCCGGGCAGAAACATAAAAAAGATGTGTTTCAGGAGTGGGTTGGCTTCAGTACCTTTTATTGGTCCTCTCATTGTTGCGAACAGGATTAGAACAAGTGTGATTAAACCAAGGCTTTCTTGCTTTAGTCAAAGGATATGAAACAGGAATGTATGCTTCCATGCCCGAGGGAATAACCTCCGTAATGCGCAAGGCACACACAGATGGCTCCCGGCCATGGAAGCAATAATCATTCCATGGAAAATCAAAGAAGTACTGCCTGAGGGCCTCCCAGTCTGCAGCTCCAAAGTGCCACAGACGACGTTTCTTTGGAGGGTCCACAGGCCGTACTGGAGCGACAGGACAGGTTAAGGTAATAAGGCTATGATCGGAGGAGCCTAACGGAGAGCAAAGATTAACAGTGTAAGCAGAAGAATTACTTGTAAGGGAGAGGTCAAGTATGTTGGAGCTCACTCCAAGACGGATGCTTGGGTGTAATTTGTTTCTTTAAACAGATAACAACTTGTACACTTGAAGAAGAAGTTTGTAGTCTGTACTGAACAGTTTATCTTCTATTGCCAGATATCCAAACTCCCGTTTTGTCATTGATCTTCACTTTTTCACTTCCGTTTTTATATGCTTTACTGATTTCGTTGTGGTTCACAGGGTGTGAGAAGCATGTCAGAGAGCGACAGTGCAGTAACTGGACTCGATTATGAAGTGCTTTTCATCTGTGTACTGTACCTCAACCAATGAGGGCAACCTGAATATGGAAAGAGTGCAAGAAAGGTTACTGTCGAATCCTGAAGTTAAAAGAAAAAATCCAGATTTAAAAAGGATGTTCAGCTATTGATTGACGATTGTCTGTGCACATGTCTGACCAAACTTGTTTCTCGCCAAGCTTCCCTCATTAACCACACAGTCTTCTCCACAACATTTTGCCCTTACCTTCCCTGCCTCCGTGAACATGCATCATATTCCATTCCACATTCCTGTCCCCCACACACCGATCACCTTCACCACATATCGGTTCAGCCTGCTGCTCAGTCATAGACCACAGGTGATTTTTATTCAATTAAAAGAGTTCCAAGCGACTTGATAAATAGCCAGTTAATAAGTACTTTCCAATGGATGGGTCAAATTACACTTCAGATACCCATAATAATTACAGAATCATAGGTATTTGTCAGCCAGATTTTTAAAAATCATTTTGAAAGAGGCTGTAACAAATGGAAGTACTGCATTCCAGTAATGCAGCAGTGACACAGTGTTACCATATTAAAAACTCACTTAGATAAATATTTAGCTTTTGTTCGTCAGCTCAGCACGCTTACGATACATTGATTTTTTTAAAACCTGACTAACCAATAATTTTCTATCCATATCAAGGAGAATTATGTAACAGTGCAAAAGCACTATACAGTTAATGATACTTCACTTACGATTAAGGCAATGTAAATAATAATTTACATTAATTTTTTCAAAAGATTATTTTCAGGTACTTTCTCATTTCTGTAAGTTAAAGCTCACTTTTTATCTGTCTTCTTTAACTGGAGGGATTAGTTGGTGGTGAAAGCTTTTCTTATTTAACATTCCTTATTTTCGAGTCATAGAAAAGATACCACAATGATAACTACCTCTGACAAACAAGCAAGAATGGAGCAGTATTTCTTTTGCTATATATTTTCCTTTGTTCTTGTACGGTTTTATCTTCCATCTTCCTCTCATCATAATTTTGTTTTCCTCCATTTTTCTATTCCGCCTCTTTTCATGTATCTGTTCAAAAAAGTGAAAGCGTTAGTTTATTGCAATCGTAACTTCTCCATCACTCACCAGGCTTACTAAGTTTCCTACAAATGTTCTAAATATTCTTCCGTGTAGCTGCAGCACTTACATCGCTCTTTATACTTTCTCCTCTCTCTCTCTCTCTCTCTCTCTCTCTCTCCTTCAACCATGAGCGATCATTTCATCCACCTTCCCCTAATCCCTTACATCATTAACCTTTCCTACTATTTTCCTTTTAAGAATTATCATCTACTCTCGTTTTCATTTTCCCATTAATTCCCTACCTCTTCCCTCTGCTTCCCTAACAACCTTTCACCCTCATTTTTTCCTTCGTCACACTCCAAAATATCTTTTTTATGATTTCTTCCCTGAAATATTTTTCATCTCTTTTCTAGCATTCACTAGTACTTATACTATAACTTATTGTGCCACAGCTCTGTTTCTCTCCATTTCTGTTGAAATTTGTTTTGTTACTTCTTCCTCCTCCCTGTTTCTCGCTTATTATTTCTTTAACAGAATAGTTTTCTCCAGCTGTAGGAATCTCTCTCTCTTTCTCTCTCTCTCTGCATACTTCAGTTTGTCTCTTCACGCATTGCTTAACTGCTCATCAATATATTTCCTATTTTCTCGTAAAGCATTCTGATCCACTATCCACTGCGTCTCTCTTTATCTTGTAAACTATCTTTCTGTCTATTTGTGTGCCCGTATTACTGTATTACCTGCTATATTGTACACTTCCCCTCACCCTCGCCTCTCCATGTCTTACGTTTTAATTGTAAAACTTTTCTTAGAATTATACTGATCACTTTCTTAACCTCCCTATTTATATAGGACAAATTTGATTATCCGGATCAATAATCCACACACAGGAGTAATCGCACGCGAGGCTCTCTACACAGCACGCAATCCACACATACCAAAAAATAAAAATAAAAATAAAACATCCACGAACCAGACAGACACATCAAACTAGTGGTACACCACAGAGGTGGTTTGCTGCCTCAGTTAATGTGGGTTTGAATCCCATCTGGGGTAGAGAAAGCCTGATATTCTTAAGAAGGAACTGGTCTACTATAAACCCCACAGACATATTGTATCTTAAAAACACCTCTGCTAGTACCAACACCAGTCCTGTATGAGAGTTACAGCACGTATTAAATATGCACGGTGGGTGTTACCCCCGAAATGGTGACACGAAGAGGTGTATGAAACAAAGGCGTACAGCTGAGTCTGAGAGAACGGACTATTAAGCCCATGCCGAGAGCTGAGTGTGAATATATATCTATATCAATATATATATATATCTATATCTATATCTATCTATATATATATATATATATATATATATATATATATTGTTACGGTTGCGCCAGCCCGGGGCTATTACAAAAAAGACAACAAGTCAGCCTTAGATGATCGGCCTCCACTGCGTTGCAAAAATAACGCAGACCCCAGCACTGACACTCCGCAAACTAGAGAAAAACTGCGCAACGGAAAAACTAAAACGCAACGCTCTGTACTTTGATAATAAACGGAACAGCCTACCTATAGATCTAGCCTACTATCGTCACTACCGGAAGTAATACCGCCCGAGACAGTATACAGGAACACCTCCCACTTACTTCCGGTGGTGACGACTTTCTACTTAACCCGTGTCCAAGGGGGAACGCAGTTAATAGCTCACGATGGTTCTCACTAGCCTTGAGCAAAGAGATGGGATTAACTGTGTAGGGGTTAGGGGTGTGTGTGTGTATGTACGTGTGTTGGGGAACGTTAACAAAGGCAGCGAGAAGACCACGGTGAGCCAAACTGGCCCTCCAAAGACAACACGGTTACAAAAACAAAATAAAATAACTACTTCCCTCAGTCAGCAACAAAAGAATAAAAATAAACTTAAATGAAAACGCCAGCTCGGCATAAAAATGACTGGGGAGAGAGAGAGTGTGCACACACGCACGATACGGAAGCTAGCTGGGAAGATACTGACAAAGGCTGGCTCGTGTTCAGCCAAGCGCGAACGCATGAATCAAATTAATTAATAAGAACTTAAATTCGTGCCCCTCTCTCTCTACAATAAATTGGTACTTCTAATGCAAGCAAAACATCATTAAATATACTGGTAGCTCACATAAGACAATCAAAATAATCAAATGCATTCGCAGCATGGTATGAAATAAAATTGCCCTCAGTGGCAGGAACGAAAGAAACAAAAGAACTTGTAACACTCGCTAATGTAAACTCGGCGAATGACACGGATACATACTGCATAATCCCCCTAGCCCAGCTGTAACGGCTGCATCCGTGGGAACGGAAAGGCGGACAGCGTAACACGCCCTTCCCCAAGGGAAAATTTTGAGCCCTGTATCAAAATTTTCGAATCAAGACCCTGACCCCTCCCTGGATAAACAATCAGCAATTACGTTATCAGTCCCTTTAATATGCCTAACTTCTAAATTGTACTCTTGCAAAAGCAAACTCCAGCGGGTCAAACGCTGGTTCTTAAATTTAAACTTGTTCAAAAACTGCAGGGGATGATGGTCTGAATAAATCTTGATCACAGGGCCCAAAAGGGGGCAGGTAGACAGCAAAGTGTTGTAGGGCCAGGATAATCGCTAATAACTCCTGCTCTATGACGGAATAGTTCTTCTGAGCTCTATTAAACTTCTTTGAGAAGTATGATATGGGATGTTCAACCTGGCCCTCATCCGGCTGCATCAACACTGCTCCTACCCCTACTCGGCTAGCATCAACTGCCAGCACAAAAGATTTGTCAAAATCTGGTGCACGCAATATAGGGTGGTGGCACAGCAGAGACTTAACAGTAGTAAAAGCTTGCTCACACTCGGCTGTCCACTGCCACTTCTTATCCTTGCGCAATAAGTCAGTAAGAGGGGCAAGCACTGTGGAGTAATTCCCAATAAATCTTCGGTAATAGCCGATCATGCCCAAAAATCGCTGGAGGGCACGGCGACACTGGGGTGCTGCAAAGTTGGAAATGGCATCCACCTTAGCCCGAGGTGGAGCCACTTTCCCATGTCCCACAACAAATCCAAGGTACTGGACCTTAGCACGTACGAACTCGCACTTGTCCAAGTTGACTACTAAGCCAGCTTCCTCCAACCGCTTAATGAGCATTTCCACATGATCAAGGTGCTCCTCCCACTTGGTGTCATACACAATGACATCATCGATGTAAACGACACAATTAGGTATGCCATCCACCACTTTATCCATAAGCCTCTGGAAAGTGGCTGGAGCATTCTTCAATCCATAAGGCATCACCTGGCACTGGTATACTGCACCACTGACAACAAAGCTAGCCACTTGTTTAGCCCGTTCCGTCAGCGGGACCTGCCAGTATCCTTTTACTAAGTCAAGCTTGGTGATATAAGTGGCATTTCCCACCTTGTCCACGGAGTCATCGACCCGAGGCAAGGGATAAGCATCGGTCTTAGACAGTGAGTTAACTTTCCGGAAGTCCACACACAACCTAACCTTCCCATCTGGCTTCGGCTGCAAGGTAACTGGTGAACTCCACTCACTGAAACTCCTCTTGATCAATCCATGGTCCAACATATACTTGATCTCATTATCGAGAGCTTTCTGTCTGATAGGGTTGATGCGGTAGGGAGCTAATTTTACAGGCTTACTATCCCCAACGTCAATGTCATGAGTAGCCCAAGTTGTCAATCCCGGTGAATCTCCAAAAACTTTCGGATGTTTCCATAATCTGTTGCAGAGCTCTTCTCGCTTTACTGGATCAAGGTGTCGCAATTTCTCCACCAGAGCTGCATAACCATTGCCCTCCCATAGGTCAGCTGGAAACATCTCACCACAACTAAGCACTTCCTCCTGCTCCTCCAACTCACTACCAACCACCAAAACTACAGGAGCGCTCTTATCCCTGGTTCCCTCAACATCCACTCCAAAGTCACCTTCCAGGGACTGTGGCTGTAACCCTGGTCCACTACTCACATCACCGGCACCAACAGCTCCCTCCACAGCACGTTCCTTTGATGCCACGTCCTCCTTTCCCCGTCCTTCACATCCCAGGTGAGAGACATCAGCAGTCATCCCACAATGAGAATCAACTGGGCGGTAGTATGGCTTCAACATATTAATGTGGCACAACTGAGTACTCTTCCGCCTATCTGGGGTAACAATTAGATAGTCAAGTTCCCCAACTCTCTTCTTCACAATATAAGGACCACTGAATCTAGCCGCCAGAGGTTTTCCTTGCATGGGCAGCAGTGCCAAAACTTCATCTCCTTGCTTAAACTCACGACTTCTGACCTTCTTATCGTAATGAGCCTTCATTTTCGCTTGAGCCCCGATTAGATGGCCACGGGCAAGCTCTAAAGCGCAATGCAGTCTCTCCCGAGTGCGGCAGACATAGTCAAGCATGGATTCCTGGTTGCCAGATTTGTTGTTACTCCAGGCCTCTCGCACCACATCCAAGGGACCACGAACTCTGTGCCCAAACACTAACTCATTGGGTGAAAACCCTAACGACTCAGTTGGTACCTCTCTCACTGCAAACATAACAAAGGGTACCGCTAGGTCCCAATCCTTTCCACTATCATAGCAGAAGGTGCGCAGCATGGTCTTTAAGGTCTGATGATGCCTCTCCAGGGCACCTTGTGACTGCGGATGGTAGGCACTGGACAAAATGTGTTTGATGCCCAACTCTGTCATTGTCTGCTTAAACAAATTAGATGTAAAATTTACTCCACGGTCTGACTGCAACTCCTTGGGCAGGCCAAAATGAGTAAAGAACAGGATAAGTTGCTTGACTACTGACTTCGCCTGCATGCTTCTGATTGGTATAGCCTCTGGGTATCGCGTTGTAACATCCATTATGGTTAACAAATACTTGTTTCCAGCAGAAGTAGGAGATAAAGGGCCCACAATATCAATGATTACCCGGGTAAACGGAGGTTCAACTGCAGGAATGGGAGTCAAAGGGGCCACAGGAAGAACTTGATTAGGCTTGCCCACCATCTGACACGTGTGACAGCTCTTGATGTACGCAGCAACTTGTCCCGGCATACTTGGCCACCAAAAATTATATCTTAAGCGCTGCACTGTCTTCCTGTTTCCCAAGTGACCTGCTAAAGGTCCCTCATGTGCTAACTGTATTAACGGCACCCTATACTGCACAGGCACCACCACCTGCACTAACTCACCCACTCCTCCATCCACCGTGGCGCCAGTGGGCGTCCATCGGCGATATAAAACATTGTCTTTAATCAGGAACTCCTCCTTACCACACTCCATACTTCTTTCTTCCCCTACTCGAGCAAACAAGGGCTTTAATGTTACATCCTCCTGTTGCTTCACCCTCAATTCTGCTGGCCCAACACCCGCCAGCTCTACTGAGGACTGAGATAAAGGACTGGTCGGGACACTGGATTGCGAAGGGCGATCAATCTCAGCGCCGCCTCTAGTACACTGGACAGGGGTAGGAATGTCAGACTCCACACTGACATCATCACCTCTACCCTCAACAGTGACACTCTGTTCCTCAGGCGCGTTTGACGGAGGTCCTGCATCCCCGCAGTCGACCCCAGCGTCCTGAAATTCTTCTAATTCAGTCGGTGGACTGGGTCCAGTCTCCACACAGACACACTCAACACCACCTCTAGTGTCCTGAGTGGGAAGTGGGGCGGCGCCCATGCACGCATTCCCACTCTCCTCACCCACTACAGCAACACTCTGTTCACTAGGTTCCTCCATTGGTGGCCCTGCCTCATCACAGTCGACCCCAAGAACCTGTGACTTCACCAGTTCTTCCTCCCGGGCTGCAACCTGTGCCATAGATCGTGTAATTGCACAGACCGGGAACATGGCTTCCACTTCTGCATCAACTTCAATACCAATTTCTGGGGCGTCAAAACACTTCTCTGCCACAACAACTGGTGGGGGAAGAGATGGAAATACTTTCTCCCCAGCCAGGTCGTTCCCCAGCAGAAAATCAACCCCCTCTAGTGGCATTACATCAGCAACAGCTACTTGAGCTGCAGCCTGAACAATGGGGCAATCGAGTTCCACATGAACATAATCATAGTATTCATCTGAGTTCATGCCTCTACACAGCACATACTTCCCTGAGTTTACAGGCCCTCCAGTCACGTTTCTGCACACAGACTGTTGTGCACAGGTATCACGAGCCACAGTAACTGGATAACTGATCCCATGAATTTTCACTGTGCCGTGACATATAAAAGGTTTACACCAGTCTAGGGACGATTTCTGAGGCAGTTCATCCGGAGGTGGCGTAGCATGTTGGGTAACCTTTTCAGCCTGAGCTGGCAGCGAGCACAGCCGGCTGCACTCCAGCTTTCCACAGACTTCTCCCTCACCGTTACCACTCTCCCAACTCCTCTCGTTCACCTGACTCGAACCTACAATTAGTGCCACTGGTTTGGCATTTTGGGAGGCCTTCCACTTAGGGCAGTTAGGCTTGATGTGCCCACTCTGTTTGCAAAAGTAACAAACTAGCTTCGAACTGGATACAGGACTCTTTCTCCCAGAATTCTTTTTCTCCTCTGAACTTCCCTTGGACTGATTCACGGGAGATTTATCCCAAGCAGGGCCACTCACAGTCCTCTCCCTGGAATACTGAAAATTAGCATACTTGACCCCCATACTCCGCAAGGCAAACACCCGGTCATCAGCCCACGTCGCTGCTTCCTTCACGGTCTTAAATCTCTTCTCCCTAATTTTAACACCAATTTCTTTGTCAGCCATGTTGGTAAAATGTTCCATCAAAAGCAGTTCACGCACCTCGTTATACGAAGTGGCGCTCTCACTCAGCAACCACTCGTCTAACCTCTCCTCCAGATACCTAGCGTAGGCCATATAGGTGTCAGCAGGCCTTTTCCGAGCACCACGGAACAACAACCGATAAGCCTCTGGTCTAAGTTCATATGCCTTCAGGATGGCTGTTTTAAATTCATCATAATCATCTACATCCTCAGGGCTCAACCTATTATACACTTCCAAGGCTTTTCCCTTCAGCACATTAGATACCAACCCCACCCAGCGCTGCCTTGGCCACTCAAACTCCCTAGCCTTCTTCTCAAACCTGACAAACCATTCTGTCACCTTCAACTCATCAAATGCTGGCACTAATTTTAGACTCCTTGAGAACCAACTCTCCCTATCCTCTGCACGTCCTGAGGTTTGGGTATCTGAAGTTGGTCTATTAGCAGTCGCCTCCAAGCGAGTCTTCTCCAGCTCAAATCGCATTTTTTCACGCTGCATCTCCATCTCCCTCTCTTCTTTCTCTCTGGCACGCTGCATTTCCATCTCCCTCTCTTCTTTTGCACGCTGCATCTCCCTCTCTTCTTTTTCACGCTGCATTTCCCTCTCTTCTTTTGCACGCTGCATTTCCATCTCCATCTTTTTCAACTCCAACTGCAACTGAGCCTCCGGTGACAAGGCTCCAGGGTATATGGGAGTGGAATGAACAACTCCAGGGAAAGCACCAGACATCCCTGGGGGAACTGCTCTAAACTGGCTCGGCGGCATCATAGATGGTAATAGTGGGGTAGCGAAACGAGGCATTTCAGCACCATAGTCAAACTCAGGGCTCACACGGGGAGTACCTTTGCTATGTGCCTCTCGTTGTTCCATATCCACAGGTGACTCAGCACGTACGCGATCTGGTGTAGACACGCGTGACTCCATGGCGACAAATCAATGGCAGTACTGAATAATGAAATACTAATGCTGACTGAGAAACTACAAACACATCAACTTCACCTCAAAGCACAGAGAACGCCAAGGTAACGATATCCTAGCAAGAAAGAGGCACTGTTAGGATATCCTGATGCGAGGTCGCCACTGTTACGGTGGCGCCAGCCCGGGGCTATTACAAAAAAGACAACAAGTCAGCCTTAGATGATCGGCCTCCACTGCGTTGCAAAAATAACGCAGACCCCAGCACTGACACTCCGCAAACTAGAGAAAAACTGCGCAACGGAAAAACTAAAACGCAACACTCTGTACTTTGATAATAAACGGAACAGCCTACCTATAGATCTAGCCTACTATCGTCACTACCGGAAGTAATACCGCCCGAGACAGTATACAGGAACACCTCCCACTTACTTCCGGTGGTGACGACTTTCTACTTAACCCGTGTCCAAGGGGGAACGCAGTTAATAGCTCACGATGGTTCTCACTAGCCTTGAGCAAAGAGATGGGATTAACTGTGTAGGGGTTAGGGGTGTGTGTGTGTGTATGTACGTGTGTTGGGGAACGTTAACAAAGGCAGCGAGAAGACCACGGTGAGCCAAACTGGCCCTCCAAAGACAACACGGTTACAAAAACAAAATAAAATAACTACTTCCCTCAGTCAGCAACAAAAGAATAAAAATAAACTTAAATGAAAACGCCAGCTCGGCATAAAAATGACTGGGGAGAGAGAGAGTGTGCACACACGCACGATACGGAAGCTAGCTGGGAAGATACTGACAAAGGCTGGCTCGTGTTCAGCCAAGCGCGAACGCATGAATCAAATTAATTAATAAGAACTTAAATTCGTGCCCCTCTCTCTCTACAATAAATTGGTACTTCTAATGCAAGCAAAACATCATTAAATATACTGGTAGCTCACATAAGACAATCAAAATAATCAAATGCATTCGCAGCATGGTATGAAATAAAATTGCCCTCAGTGGCAGGAACGAAAGAAACAAAAGAACTTGTAACACTCGCTAATGTAAACTCGGCGAATGACACGGATACATACTGCATAATCCCCCTAGCCCAGCTGTAACGGCTGCATCCGTGGGAACGGAAAGGCGGACAGCGTAACAATATATATATATATATATATATATATATATATATATATATATCTATATATATATATATATATATATATATATATATGCTAGTATGCTTACACCCAGTCGGCTTAAGGCGGGCCGATTACACTTGGTTCACAGACTACACAACATCCAAAGCCACTCCAGCATTACAATTACACTCATAAGCACTTCTCACCCTACATACAGTCTCTACCAGACAGCCTAAGTCACAAGGTTGAGGTACATAGGCTGTATCGTCCCTGCTTCAGTAGGGATAGGCCGGTCCTGCAGTGGACCTCAACGGCTGGTGATGATGATGATATAATGGTCATTATGAGCCTTCTGGGCACTCGGCGTGGATTACACAATCAAAAATGCAGACGAGGGAGATACAACTTACTCTTATCATGAGTTTTACAAACGATTGTCTGATAGCAGAGAGTATAGGACTACATAATAGATAGATAGATAAATAGATAGATAGAGAGACAGATAGAAGCAGGAAGTCAAATGATGAGAAGGTGTTGTGTCTGCTAGAATCTAGCAGCGCTAAACATTACACGGAGGAAAGCTGACGACAGCGGCCAGTAAGGAGATGATGCAGTTAGCTGTCAGCAGTCCTCTCGTGAGAAAGTTCTGTTGCCATGAGGAACATACGTGACACACACACACCTACTACACCAGATTTTAGGAAAGAGAGTTTAGAAGGAGACAAGCGACCCTAGAGAGAGGTCGAGACGGAGATTAGCCTTAGAACAGAGAGAGAGAGAGAGATAGCGAGACAGGGAGGTAGCTACCCAGGACTTATACTATTATACCTGTTTAATATTTCCAAGACAAATAAAAATAGTCCCATACTATTCTTTACCTCTCCCGTCACTACATGACATCTGGTGGGGAAACTACTACAAGATATAAAAGCCGCTCGACCACAAGTCTAAAATATACTTCTCTACAAGTAACTACAAAGTCTTTACGACATTTGGTAGCAGCGAACGTATACGAACCTCGTCTACGAATCAACATTAAATTCCTACAAAATATCAAGATTGACAACAACCAACAATATCAGCTCCTGCCCCCTCCGTCTCCCAGATCATTACGCTGATGCAGAGGTCAAGAGATCACTCGACGCCTTGCAAGTAGCTTAACGACAAACCAGCAAATCTGCGGACATCGTCTCCGAATTAAAAGCAAATTTCTACAAAAGCAACCGATACTACAAGATTAGCTTCAGTTCTACATTGAATCCTACAAAATACAGCCTACAGTGCAAATAGTCTACAAGTCTACGACGAATAAGCGAACTACAGCCATCTACAATCAACTACAATTAACAACTCTACGTCGTCTGTATAATCTTCTACACGCACCTACAAGTAGCGGCACTCTTCATCCCACAACGAGTAAATCACAAGAAAAAAGGACCAAGAATACATCAAGAAAGAAAGAAAACAAACAAACAAACAAACAAACAAACGAAGAGTGAGAGACGACTCACAACTCATAACCACCAGACCTCACCCTTCTCTCTCTGCTACATCCACCCAACCCCCAACGCTTGCGCAGGTGTGAAGAGGTCAGGACGACGAAGCAAACACCAAGTCCATATTCACAACTCATCTTACTCACTCGTCTTCACTCAAGTTACTCATCGCTACTCATTCACTCACCACAGCTACCAGTGTGGGAAGTTGAGGTCATCATGCGTGCTTGCTGAACAGACGCCACGTCAGTCAACACACCACCTGCACCACCACTCACACCATTCCCACCACGGTAAAATTAGTGAGTTACATAGTTACTTCATTTATACAATACACAGTGATAGACAATAAGCTTCTGCACAAACATATAAAACGTGCTGTATAGTTACAGTTTAAATACACATACTTACTTCAGTTATCTGCATAACTCAATCACTAAATAATCACCAACAATAAATATTCTACACTGTATATATTCATTCATTTATTATAACATTTATTTACTACCAACGAGTGTTACCATTTATACCTACATAAAATACGTGTTTCATATATACAACTATACATTAGTACATCTACAAGTGATAAAGAAAATATACCATCACAGTTACTCAGTGAGCGATTAAAAGAACTGCATTAAGCATTTATTAATTCAAGCTACCTAGTGGAAACATATAAATTAAGTTACAAGGTAAACTAGAGAAAAAAAAAAAAAAATGGCCAACACAAATGCCGTTAGCAAGAGTGAACATCTTCAACACAATCGTGAAGACAATGATTTCCACACAGTGCTGACACATATTACCCACGATAGGTACAGGTGAACAACAAGTCAGTGTGTATAGTTAATACTGTATATAGTGTATATATTTTTTATATAAAATAACAAAATATGGGACTATATAATATCATTTTATAATCTCTGTGCAATATAAACTAAACTTTAAAAAAGTATCTCAAGGAAATTAGCCAGCAATTAGGTAACCATGAACAACATGGAAAAAAGTGTACACAAGCAAAGAAAAACAAACTATAGAAAATCAATACATACAAAAAAGAAAGAAAGAAAAGTAAGAAAGAAAAAAAGAGAAATAGAGTAAGATCACATAACAAACAAATGAAAATAAGTGTAAATGTTACTACATAAGTCAAAATACCACGTAAACTACAAACAAAAAAGCAAATTGTTGTCTCCACATACAAGTGGCACGACACATCATCACTATCATCGACCGCAGCATATGTTAGGACTGCAGTTATTACAATTATGTTACTCCATATTATAATTATGTAACTACAAACAATATGTACCAATTTATGTGACAGTTGCATTAACAAGATGTAACTTTTATGTAACTTTAACTACAATTATGTAACTACAAACGATAGGTAACAATTATGTAACGACAAACGATTGCATTATGTTACACTAACTACAATTATGTACCTACAAACGATATGTAACAATTATGTAACGACAAACGATTGCATTATGTTACACTTTGCCAATTATGTAACAGTTGCATTAACAAGATGTAACTTTTATGTAACTTTAACTACAATTATGTACCTACAAACGATATGTAACAATTATGTAACGACAAACGATTGCATTATGTTACACTTTGCCAATTATGTAACAGTTGCATTAACAAGATGTAACTTTTATGTAACTTTAACAACAATTATGTACCTACAAACGATATGTAACAATTATGTAACGACAAAACAGTTGCATTAACAAGATGTAACTTTTATGTAACTACAATTATAAGGCCAACACAATTATGCATTAACACAATATTTGGTAACAATTCATAAAATGTTACAATTATGTAGTACCACAATGTTAGTACAATATTATAAGTCATACAATTATAGCACAATTCTATATTACCAGTATCATCATACAAGTTAGGTGAAATATTAGACATTACTAAAGTGATAACTCAAATATGTAATGTATAACCTAGCAGTATTACCATTGCACAATTATATGCGTACGTCTGTTGTACATGCACGTCTTACAAAGTGTTATACAACAATCATTGCATTTATTCCAATATGTATTCAACTTATTTAAAATGTAATATTACTGAATAATCACTATTTACTATGAATAATATATGTATACAATATTCATACAATTATGTTACTTTACAATATTATGTATTTCACTTAATTAGCTTATAAGTTCATTATAATGTGTATGTATTATGTATTAATATATTAAAACTATTAAATGTCGATGGTACGCCATTTTCGCGCGGCCGAGCAAATATAGGACTACATAATAGATAGATAGATAAATAGATAGATAGAGAGACAGATAGAAGCAGGAAGTCAAATGATGAGAAGGTGTTGTGTCTGCTAGAATCTAGCAGCGCTAAACATTACACGGAGGAAAGCTGACGACAGCGGCCAGTAAGGAGATGATGCAGTTAGCTGTCAGCAGTCCTCTCGTGAGAAAGTTCTGTTGCCATGAGGAACATACGTGACACACACACACCTACTACACCAGATTTTAGGAAAGAGAGTTTAGAAGGAGACAAGCGACCCTAGAGAGAGGTCGAGACGGAGATTAGCCTTAGAACAGAGAGAGAGAGAGAGATAGCGAGACAGGGAGGTAGCTACCCAGGACTTATACTATTATACCTGTTTAATATTTCCAAGACAAATAAAAATAGTCCCATACTATTCTTTACCTCTCCCGTCACTACATGACATCTGGTGGGGAAACTACTACAAGATATAAAAGCCGCTCGACCACAAGTCTAAAATATACTTCTCTACAAGTAACTACAAAGTCTTTACGACAAGAGCTTCCTTGGCACTTTGTGGCCTCAGCTTTAATAAAATGACCTTTGCGCGGTTGAGCTGTGATGGTAGTTTTCCGTCTTTCCTTTATTCGCCCGTCCGTCCTCTCCTTCGGTCTATTGCTTACGCAGTTTCTGTGGCTGAGAGGTATTAGGTGAATCCTCTCCACCTGGCGGTGTGCCCTCGTCGTAGTGGTCAACATGCTCAGAGGAACCCCAAGTTCACATTGACCAATGAGTCGTTGTTTATAAGAATATGAACGTAACAGTGGCACCGCAGGGACGAGCGTTGAAAATGCATCAGTTTTAGCCCTCAGCACAATTTTGTTGCAACCCACGACAAATTAGCAAATTGCAAAGCATTAAATAGGTGTCGCTAACTCACTAGGTGGTGAAGGCAGACACACACACACACATACACACACACACACACACACACACACACACACACACACACACACACACACACACACACTCAGCACTAGTGCAAATGCATGCATCACATATCTGGAATAAGCAACAGCGTCATTTAATATGAATGATTGATAAAAAAAAAAAATTATGAAAAATAATATTAGCAAGTAGGAAGAACTATCTTATTATCTGATATACAGTAAGTGGTATATAATGAAATTAGAGAATATGATACTGCTAGTACAGATATATATCATGTATAATTAATATTTCCATGCGATCAACCACAGCAGTGGCATAACACCAAGACATGTGTAATGAATCCTAGTGCTAACCATAAATACGTCGATATTACTACTGAAATTATCTCACAATGAAGGCGTGACATATCATCAGGTTAAACACATATCTTAGAGGTTTCTCATAATGAAGGTGAGCTATATCATTTATCAAAAGTACCTATTAAATAAGAGACACAACTACATTGCCTGACATAGAGTGAATGTGATATAATGAGGGAGATAACATAGTGGGCATTAGGTATATCATTAATGAGTTCAGTGCCATTGTATCAGTGTCTATGATTCTACTGTGAACATCAGATTGGCATTATTGTTACTCTCGGTTAAACAGTTATACTAATATAATACCAGTTGTTGTCGCTGAGTAGGGCCGCTCTGTCTGGCCAAGCAGAACCATCAACCGCAGGGAAGTAACCAAACCTGCTGGGCCGTCCCTTGCAGTGAAATGATGTTCCCTTGTATCAGTCAGCGCCTCACCACAATGGGGCGACGGGAAGAGTATAATAATTTCGTTCGCAAATTGACGCCTCATTTGCGTCTCTCAACAAACCAGTTAACAGGAGCATCATAGGAGGCATCACATCACCCAGTCATTTATTTATATGGTTTTCAGCCATCGTCGCAAATGGTTTCCTGAGTTACAGGAAACAATTAATTTGTCACCCTGTGTCGAGGGTCCCCCCCCCAAAAAAAAAAGAGGAACGAGGCATAATAACACTGAAATAAGAACAGAAGGATGCAGACACAGAAAATGAATGGAAAGTGAAAGAGAAGTAGGCAGCACTACATCATGTGAGTGGATGATGGTCACCACCACCTGCCACTTATATATTCACAGCTATTGTTGCTGTGATGTTGATGTTGTTGTTGTTAATCAACAACCAAGTCCATCAGCCACAGGGCAGCAACCGCCCCAGTTGAGCTGTCTCGTGCAGTGAACAGAAGTTCCCTGGCAGCTGACAGAGTGTCGCCACAACGAGGCACGCAGAAGGTGTGGAGGTCTGGTTCCTGGATGGATGTCGCATTTGCGTCTCTCCACCCATTTAACAGGGGCACTAGAGCAGGCTCCACTTCATCCCGTTATCTGGTTATATGGTTGCCAACTAGCGTTATCAATGGTTTCCTGGGTTACAGGAAACCATTAGGTTTGTCACACAGGTCAAAAACCTGATATGAAAAGAAGAGAAGAGTTACAGGAAGGAAATGGAAACATAGGAAGAGAGGGGCGAGAGACACAGACTGAATGAGAAAGAGGAAGGAAGAAATAGGCACCACTTTGTCAAAAGAGTAATAATTTGATGGTCACCACTATCTGCCACTATAGATAATTAACCAGTAAACAATGCAATAACAACGATATATACCATAAAGTGCTGAAATATTACCGTGTATTACGGCACTAGTATTTCATATAGCAGTATAGTATTAAAATGGTAATAACGTATTATCGTATCGTTCATATCATGTCGTTTATACAGGTATTCAATTTGCCTGTATACGTTGACTTTGGTCAACTAATGGCGGTTCTCCATGCTGCTCGATCTCTTGCAGTCTCCCAATTCAATTTCATATCACTGAGGTCATACTCTATGACCTCGTTCCTTTTATTTTTTCTGCCTCTTGCAACCAAACCCTCGACGTTCACACCTCACCCTTTCCAAACTCAACTGTCATCATTAGTTCTTTCAACATGCCCAAACCATCTCAGTCAACCCCTCCTCATCACAACACCAATGTATTCAAGTATCATCTTTCATCTAAACTCTTCAGTCACAATCCTAGCCGTCCCCCCTGCTCATTCATGGACACATTACACATTCGTCTAACTGTCATTTCCGTAAGTCTGAGCCTACGAACATCCTCTTCTTTTACAACCCAGGTTTCACTACATGCCCCCCTAACACATGCCACATATGGATCCATTAGCATGGAGGGAGAGCCCTCTCAGTGATAGGAGAGAAAACAGTCCCAAAATTTCCTTGAGCCATCCCATACCCTAGTCACACAGCTATTTCCAACCCAACCTCCAGTGCATAACATGTCCCACAAATAAAAAGCTCCTCCACACACTCGAGAGGCTCTTCAGCAAGATCAGTCCTTTCATGCCTCTCTATCCAAATGCACCCCTCGACACACAACGCACACGAAATCAACATTATTTCACAGCCTGTCGCTAATACCACTTCATATGTTATGCACCCCGTAATCACAAACATTGCACAAGATGGAGTTATTTGCCACACCCTTGTGGAAAAGTGCACATGGCCACACTCGCCCTTCTTTGACAGTACCGTCACCACCCCTAGATATCATAAATTTAGTTCTATCCACATTAACTTGCAAACCCTTTTGTTTCATTCTGTCTCTCCATTTCCTAAATCTTCCCTCTACTTCCCTTAAATTTACTGCAGTCAGCACCCAGTCATCACCCTACATCTTCCACAGGAGTCCATTTTGGGGGTCACGTGAAAGAGATTCAAGCACCATGAAAAACAATAAGGGGTTCAAGACTGACCCCTGATCTACGCCAACATTCACGGCAAACTCGTCACTTAAATTTCCATTCACTCTCACCTGGAAGCTGGCATCCACATGCATAGCCATAACCACTCTAACCTGCCTCTCCTCGATTCCAAGTTTTCCCATGACCACATCACCACCTCCCTAGTATTCTGTCAAAGGCTTGCATATCAACAAAAACAAAGCACCGTACACTTTCTTTTCCTATATACATTTCCTGAAGTTGTCGACCTTTGAATATGGCATCGATGGTCCCATTACCTTGCATAAACCCAAACTGTATCCTATCAATAATTACTGATTCCCTTATCATACCTTCTAAGACTCTCCATTATCTTTATTATGTGATCAAAAAGTCTGATGCCCCTACACAGTGAATTCTCTCTCCAGGGCATCACTTTCCCTACAGTCACATTCTTCATTCATTCATTTGGGACATCTGACTCATATATAATCGAATCTATTATATCGGTAACTAACCTATCCTTAAACTCGTATCTCCTAAGGTCTTCAACATTTCAGCAGTCAACCCAGACACACCCGCCGTCTTCCTCAGCTGCCTCCAGCCCACTTCCCTGCTTCCAGAAACAGCATCAATCAAAAGCCAAGGACCAAACACTGGATATGCAGACTCCAGTCCTTCCCTGATAAAGTCAAACTCCTTATTCAGCAGTCGGATATTATGTGCTTTTGGGACGTCTTTATTTTCCTCACTGTCCACCATTACCTTTCCTTCATTCTTCATATATTGCTCACGCATGATATCCCTGCTTTCCCCTCTTCATATGATTCGCCACGTTATTTATGTTGTCCAGTAAAAGTCTCCGAGACACAGATTTTGTCCTGTTTACATCGTTTCTGGCCTTATGCTTGACAGCCAGATATTCCTGTCTATTGCCACAGCTTTCCATTGTCGGAAAAGTCTTCTTTTCTCCTTAAATTCGTTTTATACACCTGAAAAAAAAAAAAAAAATCTCCCACCCCTATTTATGCGAGTTACGACGACTCAGTGGTTTAACCCACCAAGGTATACCATACGAACGAACATGATCCTGTATATTGTGCAAAAATTCACATTTTTTTAAAAATTAGTGAGTAGGTTCGGTGTACTGTTTAAAGATCTGTTCATAAAAATTAAAATATAAATCTATCTGACCTGGATTTTTTCACTTTTTCAATGACGCCCTTATGAAACTTATAGTTCAATTCGCACCTGGAAAGGCAGCCCATTTTATGTATGATTTTTTTTTTTAATACATCCTTATCTCGCTCCCAAGGAGGAGCGACACTGTTTTATTTAAAGAAATCTTTTTCATCCTCTGAAATATTTCCTGAATCAACCCAACATTTGAGTGTGTTACCCGGCTAATCTAAAGCTCATATGACTGAGTTGCATATTTATCATTATAGGTCAAAAAGACGAGATTGTTTAGCATCAGTCCAGCAGAATGGTTTTGAATTACTCGTAACGTGGTTACCGTCGGTCCTAATGACTTCCAATTAAGCACTACTTTTCAATCCTGAAGTGACCCCAACATTGAATAAAAAAAAAAAAAAGACACTTCTTGCTAAGGTAAGAATAAAGAATATCCCAAGGTGACATTTTTCATTGTTCATGACAAAGTTCATGCAAACTGCCTATTTCTTCATGAACTGAAGATACATGGAGTCGAACGAAAAAATAATAAATGTATATCACTTTCATATCTCATTACTGGAATGAGTTTTTTGCTTTCTCGAAATCATTTGAAATGACCGGCGAAAACTCCCCAAATTCTTTTTATACGAGTTATCACGACTCGCAATGACTTAGCCCACGGACCTTTGACTTATGGTCTAACACGACCCTGTTTAGTGTGCAGTAACACCATGTTGCCTTATGCCTAGAAGAGCCTCTTATTCATAACACACTGAATTAGTATCTCTCAAGAGATTATTAAGAGCTCCGTACTTCTGTCTACAGCTCCCTTTTCATCCACCACACTATTCAGCTTGTTACAGAAGGCATCTCTTACTGCTTGGTTGTTAAATTTCCATAGTTTCCTCCTGGGTGCGTAGGTCTTCCTCACCACCAGCACCTTCAGAATTATGTCACTTCAGTATTTTGTGTTGTTGCCCACACTTTTCACTCCCAGTTTCTTGATCATCTTTCACCACCCTCTTATCAGCGTTTCTGACCAGGGAATAGTGAATTTAGCTACTATTACAGCCAGACTCGCAAGTAATCAGCCAATTCTCTCTTTTCCTAAAATGAATGTTGCACGAAATCATGATCACTGCCTTCCAAATTCGAGTATCCTTACCCATCCTTATTCATCATACCATATGCACATTCCTCATGCACTCCTTCATACCCTTGAGCTGCTTCGCCTACATAACCATTTAAATCCCCACCGATAACTAATTTCATCATTCCCCCTATTTCCAACTATATGTACCAAATCATCCCATAATCGTTATTTTTCTCCATCATCCAAACCAATCTGTGGAGCATATGCCGATGTAACTGAAATCAAGAGTTTACAAAGTAATATATTCGGTTCTACAAGCCTTTCATGTATTCTCATTACTTCCATGACATATTCCACCCATTTCCCCTCAACCATAACGCCCACGCCACCGTATCCAACTGCACTATCCTGCCAAAATAACTTATACCTACAGTTCTTCCCAACAATCATCCTTTGCTTAACCTCCCCTGAACTAGATATCCTGTAGGCAGCAGACCTCCATCTGCATCTTAGTCAAAGTTTCCATCACTTCCTCCCCTTTACACTTCAAACTATCCACATTCCACGAGGCCACTCTGAACATCTTAGGCAATTAAATTTTCAATGGAATGTTTTTGCTTTTACTTTTCGTTTTTGTCATGTAGGGCAAATAAAGAAGGAGACAGACCACAGGCCTTGCTTAGTCCAAAGTCTAGGCAGTGGATCATAAACTCATAGCCCACCAACTGAGGTCAGTGGCTGTAGTGGAGGACTCGGAGCACACTGCCAGGACAGATAAAGGTTGGGCCTACTGCCTCCCAAGTGCGCCTTGGCACTGCAACTACCCCGCCATTACTCACTCAGTGATCGGGCAGCCTCCCGGAACACTACCCTCAGGCTCAGGCTCCTCTCTGTTGAGTGGAGTGGCATCCTACGAACTGTATAACCCTTTACTCTCAGGCACAGAGCCAAAACCCCTCCTATCCTAGACCCAAAACTATGTTGACGGAACCAGTGCCACATCTGCCCTGTGGTCCGCCACTAGGTCGCAGGGTCAAAGATTTCTTTCTGCATGTCCTTGCTGGACCCAACCTACGTGACAGATGTGTACGTTGTGTGGTATGTAAAGCGCACGTAGAAAAGTGCATAAGATAGTTTAAAAAAGGATTTGGGAGAGCACGCTGGCCTACTCTTCATGTTAGCATCACACTGAAAAAGCTCACCCAAGGAGGATGGTCAGGGTATTCTGAGGGCTAGTGAAAAGATCGTCCCATCTCTTCCTATCACCAGTATTCCCATCCTCCTCGGGGTTATTATTTACTACATTATGAATATCAGATTGCTAGTAGACAATATATCCTGGGATGTATCCAGCGCATCCAAAAGCCTTAAATATAATCCTCCGTAACTAACAAGCAGGGATGTATTATCTTTTTAAAGCATCTAGCCTTCATCCACACACTTCTTTATGCCTGCAGTATTTCCCAAAGTAGCAAAAATATTGCACTAACATACTACAAACCGAGACAAAAATCATGATCCTCCATGTTGTCTTTTTCTTGTTCAAAATCATTATCGTCATCATCATCATCATAATCATCATCATCTTCCTTGTTCTTCTTCTTCTTCTTTAGACCTTTCCAGCTCTGAAACCACTAAACAAATAACTTTTTTTTCTTTTACAGAGTCTATTCATTATGCAAACGGTTAAGAAGCACGACAAATTACGCCTGAAAAAAGTTAAACGTAATTGGTCGGAAATGGGTAAACTTTTACTTTTATCCATTAAAAAATCGGAAAAGGATAACATGTGAGCCAAGGGTAAAGTTATTCATTTTTAAAACAACTGGCCTAAATTTAAAGTCACAACACAGCAACAAACTTTCCACCCTTTAACACAAAAGGTAGTTAGTCAGTTGAGATTAAACATGATGGAACGATTTAGAGTCTGACGACGATTAAATTGTTCAAATCTAAGAACAATAGGACGAAAACCAAGGTCATAGGGCAAGGCCAACTTAAATACTTATGTTCCAATTCGAACCAAACATAGTTGAGAAGTTTATGGTCGTGTAAGGATGAAGAATGCCAATATCGAGAACAGTCAGTCAAAGATCAAGGTCTCAGAACTAGGTTTTTCACCTAGCTCATACACCAGTTGCAAAGCATCAGTGTTGCACTGTTTCAGTGTTCCATCTATAATTTTTTCCAGACGTTTTTATTCGGCTCAAGAGAGACTTTTCAAACTGCGGTGGTTAGTCCGAGCCATCATTAATTCCATTACAACTAAGATGCTCTTGAGGTTGATGATCTTGCAGAAACCTATGGAGCCTTCTAACACAGAGTCATTTATCAATCTATATAATAAATACAGCAAATATTGAATAACATGTATGAAGATGTAGGCGTGTCAGGGTACACAAAACCTCTGAAACACTGTCTCGGCTTTAAAACAACGAGCAAACCCATCCCAACATTTTCCCCCCACCAGTGCTTGCCATTATGGATTTATCAAATATGAACCCGAAAAGTGTAGTAAAAAATAAATCTATTTACCATGCATGCAGCACATAAAATGGATGCCTTTAAAAAAAAAGATATAAAAGATGTAGGGATGGGATAACATGGCGTTTTGCTGTCTTGACCAACATCATACATTTTATGAAAAGTTAATTTATATTTTTTACACTAGTCTATGATACAGCGATATATATTACGCAGCAAACAATATAAGTACATGTCAAATTTCTTCCTGTGCATTTAGAGGTAAAAGGGAAATTGCAAACCCAGTCCTACGACACGTATACCGATATTACTGAAATCTATGTGGTCACTTTCCTGTACTTCTGTTTCTAATTGCTTGAATTTTCGTGAGAGAGGGGGGGTTGAACCAACAAGAATCAGTGGAGTGTCATTGATTCCAGATATCGCATAAAGTGTGAACCCAGTGTACAACATATACTATGATATTACAGCTATATCTACCTCAATTTTAACTAGGAATATTTTATTTGGTGCGGAAGCTAAACCCTCAGGAAAACTGTGGATTGCAAAGTGTATGTAGTGGAAAACCTTCGGAATAACGAGACGAAATTACTTGTGAAGTTTCATTCCAATCCATAAAATACCCTAGGAGTTAAAGCACACACACACACACACACACACAAAGATGAATGAGGAATCTCAAACAGCGGCATAGGGCAAGTTGATGAAACAACAGTATCATAGTGCTTCGCACAATATATATATATATATATATATATATATATATATATATATATATATATATATATATCATAGTGCTTCGCAAATATATATATACACACACACACACACACACACACATATATATATATCTCAAACAGCGGCATAGGACAAGTTGATGAGCCAACGATATCATATATATATATACATATATATATATATATATATATATATATATATATATATATATATATATATATACAGAGAGAGAGAATATATATATATATATAGATAGATAGATAGATAGATAGATAAATAGATAGATATAGGTATCTTTATATAACTATATATATTTAATACAAAATTATGTTTTAACATTTACCTCGCCAGGACGGAGTCCGACGAGGTATTGTTTTTGGTTGAGTTTGCTTTTTTGTTTGTTAGTAACATTACGGAAAAACGGCTGAAGGAAATCACATGAAATTTTAAAGATACGTGGGCACTGCTCCCCAAAGAAAGTGGTTAAATTTTGGAGGTAATCTAGTGACCCTGAAAGGTCAGGTATAAGGTCACGGATTTCCAGAGGGCTATAACTTGAAAACGGTTGAAGATAGAGATACTTACTATTAGAACATACAGAAACTCGTAAAATGAGCTTTCAATTGGCATCAAGACCTTTGACCATGAGTGACCTTGAAAAGTCAAATGCATGATCACGGATTTTTAGAGGGCGTAGATTGAAAACTTTTGCGCCATTTCCTTACAGTAGACTTTAGTTGTGCATAGGCACTAAATGGCAGAAATGAATCAGTGTTTAACAGCAATATAATAACTGCTGTCGGGCGAGGTTTCTTGTGCCTGGCACAGCTTGCAAGGTTTTAGAACCGTCAACACTCATATGTCTATCATGATGCTAAACCACTGTATACAATATTCACAGCAAATCAGTATAAATATGAGCCAGTCACATCATGTATTGCAACTGATATTGGCATTTTTCAGTTAAAACAATAATAAGAACGAGCATTTCTACTGACTTTCCCCTATTTAAATAAGTTTAGTTTAAAGGCTGCTAAATTACTAATAAACCAATTGCTATTATTATTATTATTATTATTATTATTATTATTACTGTTGTTGTTGTTGTTATTATCACACACACACACACACACACACACACACACACACACACACACACACACACACACACACACAGGTTATCTTCCTCACCCACAAAAAAGTCTCTGTCTGTCTGTCTGTCTGTCTGTCTGTCTCTCTCTCTCTCTCTCTCTCTCTCTCTCTCTCTAAGGACCCGAGTAGCATTAAAAGCTCCCTTCTCCTCAAGAAAAAGAAAATCCCATTTCCCTGGCTGAAAGCAGGGGTGCCTGGTGTGGTAATGCTCCTTCTAATGGTAAGCTAAGGCAGTCTGCTGATGTCCTTGCCTGTGTGTGTGTGTGTGTGTGTGTGTGTGTGTGTGTGTGTGTGTGTGTGTGTAAGAGCTAAGTATTCTTCTCAAAAAAGGTGTATTTCAAAAGCATGTATATACCTGGTTAGAGTATAAACTGAGGTGATTCGATGGCAGAGTTCTCATCCTGTGATACCTGGCTGTGCTTCGAGTATATAGTTCAAGCCCACAAGCAGGTGTTAATTTGAATTAGGTGATGGTGGCATAACCTTTCATGTATTTGCTTATATTCGCACACTTCCGGTTCCTGGAAATGACATATGCAGACACTGACACATAAACATACACTCCAAAGTTTTCATGCATCAGGGCCATAACTATATTACGAAATGCTGATGAAGAGGTTACAGAGAGGGTAATAATGAAACTAACCTAGTAAACACACACACACACACACACACACACACACACACACACACACACACATGGAAGTACTGTTAATCGAGAGGAGACAAAGATTACAACTTGATATTACCCAAAACATGTAGAGATTAAGAAGAGGATAAGAAGATTAACGAAAGATATGAAGAATGTATAGAAAACTTACCATTGTGATAGAGAAAAGTATAAACATCAAGGATATGTGCGCAACAACGTGACTAGGGAAATAACGAAAGAGTATAGATTTTATGATACGCGGTAAGGATATTACGAAAAAAATAATGTAACTCTTAAAAGTCAAAAGGACACGTACAAATTTTGAAATGGTCAGATGTATATACAAAAAATTGTGAGAACACAAACTGAAAGAGAGAGAGAGAGAGAGAGAGAGAGAGAGAGAGAGAGAGAGAGAGAGAGAGAGAGAGTACAAGGGAAACCAAACAACAAACCCGGTGGTCCACACAATTTTTTTTTTTTTTTTTAGAGAATGCATGACTAGCTTAAGCTATGAGTAGAGATAAGGATTGGAATGTAAGAGCGATGCCTCCCCCTCCCTGCGCTCAAGAAAACCTCCAGCCAAATCCGGCAGGAATAGAGAAAAATTGTCATTGCGATTCTGTTGGAATAACTGGAAGATGAAACTCTTCTACACTGCCGTAATCTGTAAGTGAAAAGAAACATTAATTTTAAGTTATAGTGCTGATGCTGTATTCACCATGATCTGAAGGAGTGGTAAACAACTTTTTTTTTTAAATATTATTCAGCCCGGAATGTGTTAAGTTAGCGAATCGAAGCTAGATACTTGTTTTGATATATATTAAAGCACCGCTATATACTACATTCCTACGAAACTTAATCCGTGTGTTGGTAACCCCGTTGAAGAAATAATATTTTACTTAATTTGACTGGAAACGTTCGCCAATAATTTTCATCCGTTACCTCTAATGTAATCAGAACTGTCTACTGTGACTTACTACATCGACTGCCATATTGTTATGTCCTTTGATAAACTGAATATTTGAATCCCCTCGCAATCTGTGCTTTGATATGCAAAACAGCTTCAGCTCTTTCAAGCGTCCCTCGTATGATCTATTTCTCAGACTATATAATATTTCTGTTGCTTTTCGCCGTACTATCTCTACCTTCCTTGTGTATTCCTTGTAATACGGTGACCAAAGCTGAACACATACTCCAGATGCGGACGCCATAAGCAGTTGCACATGATAAGGATGATATTTTTCGATCTGAATCAGAACGCTGTGCCTATAAATCCAATTATTTTGTTACTTTTCTTTTTTGCTTCGGTGAACTGACGACTTGAGTTTAAGGTGTTTCTCATAATTATTAATTTGTGTGTGTGTGTGTGTGTGTGTGTGTGTGTGTGTGTGTGTGTGTGTGTGTGTGTGTGTGTGTGTGTGTGTGAAAATCGACAAATACAAGTGAGAGAGAGAGAGAGAGAGAGAGAGAGAGAGAGAGAGAGAGAGAGGAAATGGAGTAGATGATAATGGAGATGGAGTGTGAAGACGAGGCTTGTAGAGGCACGCAAGAGTCAGAGTGTCTACTGAACGACTGAAGTAACCATCTTAGCTCGCAACAACCTGGCAATTACCGAGATGAATGAAAGAAATGGATCACTAATTGTCAGAGGGGACGAAGAAGGAAGGAGAGATATATGAGTAACATCTAATTTATGTATGAGACGTGGAAATTGTACGCGTTTACGATATGGGATAAAGGCAAATTACTACAGAGAAAAAGTTTAGAATTATACCTTAACACACAGTTACTCATGCACCAAACTGCTGGGATAGGCGAAGATCTAAAGTGCGCACACACACACACACACACACACACACACACACACACACACACACACACACACACACACACACACACACACACACACACACAGAAAGAGAGAGACTTCTAACTTCTGCAAACTGGTCACAAATAATAAATGAATAAATAAATAAATAAATAAAAACTGACATCGAGAGAGTGAATGAACGAACACCACATAAACCAAACAGCTGTGTGATGTCGGCAGTTTGGTAGCTGTTGTAGTGGGAAGTTGAAAGTGAAGCATTTGAAACCGTTCCGCTATGAGAATCAAATTCCGTGGTAAAGATTGGCTGGGGTTATACAAAAGTTATGTGGCTGGAATACGAAGACGAGGAAGACCAAGAACGAGTTTTGAAAAACAAGGTAATGAAGTATGTCCTGAGAGAAAAGAATCTTTGCTGAAAGAAGTAGATAGGCGTGATGGTTACATTGCTGAGGTAACTTCATACAGAATACGAGGTGGGGAGACATATAGACAGATATACATACTGTAGACATGCCAAGACAATATGTGCTCCAATGTTATATTAAGGTTACATTCAAATGAAAGCGCACCATGAAAAAGAAACTGAACAAAAGACACACAAATTCGCTATTCTTCTCTCTTAACATGATAATCAGAGAGAAAATGTGTTCATAAAATGTCCGGATAAAACAAGGTGTCAAAATTAAGACGACAATCTTCCGCCTCCAAGAAAAATGGGACAACTTTTCACGCCAGAATAAGTTTACTCGCAAAGTAGGATAATCTCCCACAGATCCTTCCACTCATGAAAGCAGGACGACGGGTTGTATCTCGTCGACTGTGAATGCATTGCAGCACCTATTCTCTAGCATATTGCTCATCCATGTCTTCTTGTTTATGATTTTAAGCTTCAACGAAATGATTTCCATACAAATAAGAGAACAAAAATGTGCAATGTGCAGACATTTTTATAAGAAATAGGTATAAGGGAGCTACCTTAGGCAACGAGAATACTATCACAGCAACCTCAAACTAAGCTAAACCAGTATCATACCAAGAGTTCCATTCCAGTCACATAAGCATGCAACTACAAATTAGCTCCAAGCTTTCCACATTAAGTCCTGAATCATTATTTATCAGAACAAACTTGGATCCCAAATACAGGCATGCTTCATCCAGCCTCTTAAATCAATAATTTAGGCAAATTTCAGTGCTACAGTGCAGCAAAATTAAACAGCCGGATATAGTAGGACACAGACGATTCAGGTAGAAGGCTAGAACCAAGAATCATACCCAAGCATACTATGACAAGTGATAAACTCCCTCATTATTACTTAGTAAAAATTTCACAAACCATATATAAACACCTTCAGTCCGAGGAAGACTTCTTAAAGCAAATCCTATATTCAAACAATATTTTTGCCGCATAAAAATTAAATTGTATTGAAAGGATTAGTAATGGCTATTTATGAGAAGTCCACTTTTGAAAAGTCTATCCTATGCCTAACACTTAATCTGGAGATAGCAATCATGAGATATAAAAGACATTATCGGACCAACAGGGTTAAAGCAGATCTGGCTTTTAAATATATGCCGAAAGCTTAAACCAAGGCAACGTGGGTTACTACATTAAAGTTATCTGTCCAAAAGGCGTACACACACACACACACACACACACACACACACACACACACACACACACACACACACACACACACAGTATAGCTCTAAGACGACGACCATGGAAAGAAGCAAGGTGAGTTCACAACTGAAGTTTTAAGGGTAATACGCCTGGACCTTCAGGAATCTTCTAATTCACATTCTCACCCAGAAGCTCCGAAACCAGGATGACTCGGTGAGATTCATACATTCCCTCGTGTCCGATACATTAATTTTTGCTACACAAAAGAAGGTTGTTGGTTAATATGCCTTCTCCTCTAAGAACCCAGCCATCCACACACCGACTCTTCAGCTCTGATAGCAGGATGACTCCAAGTTTACACACACACACACACACACACACACACACACACACACACACACACACACACACAAAAGAACCACAGCTGCTTTTATATTAGAGTAGTGGTGGAGTTTAGTAGTACCTAGTAGGGTGAGATGGTTTGTGAATTTCTAGGTGTTTAGTGTGGTTAATTATTGTCTATATGGGCCTCATGGGGTCCCTCCTGTTGTGCTCAAGAACTGTGCTTCTGTGCTAACACGCTGGCTAGGTAAACTCTTTAGCCTTTGTCTGTCAATCAGTACCTCTCTTTCTTGCTGAAAGTTTGCACTGAGTCAGCCCATCCAAAAGGAGGGCGACCATTGTCAGCCCTCTAACTATCGCGCAATTGTTTCAGTATCCTGTAGTTCGAAAGTTTTATGATCCATTCTCAAAAACAAAAAAAAAAATAAATAAAGCACCTTTCCTTTCACCTTCTTTCTCATTGTCTGGTTGGGTTCCACCAAGGACGCTCCACTGGCAAAATTCTCACCTCGCTTTCAGACTCTTGGTCATCCTCCTTTTGGGACCTTGGCGAAAGCTGAGCCATTGCACTTGACATCTCAAAGGTTTTCGATCGAGTCTAGCTTAAAAATTTCATTTTCAAACTGCTCTCTTCACCTTCTTTCTCACTGTAAGTGTGGGTTCCACCAGGAACGCTCCACTGGCAATCTTCTCACCTCCGTTTCAGACTCCTGGTTTTTGTACTTCAATGTGTGCTTTCATTTCTAGTCTCCATTCTGGTTCTTCTATAGCTGCTGTTGTAGACGGCCATCGTTCTTCTCCTTGAACTGTCAATACTGATTTTCCTCAGGCTCTGTCCTGTCATCAACTCTCTTCCCTCCATTCATCAATGACCTAAGATATACATCTAACCCTATCCACAAATACATTAATGACTCCATCTTTCACCTTTTCATTCGTTTCTCGCAGCGTCTATCTCAGCAGTTACTTCAACAAACAATGGATGAGACTATGGCACACCCAAGGTTTGACTTAGCTATTATCTCTGACTGGGGTAAAAGTAATTTTGTTGCATTAAATGCATCAAAAATTCAGTTCTTACATCCATCAACCCGACAAAATCTTTTGTAGGAATATCCTCTAATATATAACAATATCCAGCTCAATCCTGCATTATCTTCAAACATCCTTGTATTTCAATCTTTCGAGATTTATCTTGGAAAAATCATATTGCCTCTCTTGTAAAATCTGCTACCAACAGATTAGGTGTGCTAAGCCGACCTCGTGTCTTCTTAATTCTTGCACAATTGTTGACTTTACGGACGGATTTCGTTCGCCCCTGTGTAGAGTTCAACTTTCATGTGTGGGGAGGCTCCCCACATGCTGCTATTCTCAACAAGGTGGAGTCAAAGGCTTTTCGTCTCATTAATTCTCTTCTTCTTTCTGGCTTCCTTCAATCTCTTTCTCTTCGCCGCACTGTTACATCTTTATCTCATTTCTATGGCTACGTCAATGGTCACTGTTTCTCTGAACTGTCTGCTTGCATCTCTCAATCACTACGGCGGGCACGTAACACCTTTCTATCAAGAAACTCTCATCCCTTTCCTGTCCACCTAGTCCTTCATGTATGCAACAGGTCAACTCTAGAACTGTCTTCTTCTTTCTGCATTTCCTACTGCCTACGACCTCCAGAGTTTCAAACGCAGTTTCTCCCAACATATCGCAATGAACAGATCTTGATTATATCGCTGTAGTCTTGTTTTCGTTTTTATTTTTTTCCTTGGAGGGAACAATCTTGCGGGCTCCTGGATTTTGATTCCTTCTTCCTTCCATAAAATAAAAATTTCAGAGGTGGTTGATCGAATTTAATTGTACAGTATGTGGTTGGGTGTAGCGGGGTTTGCTTCGAGGTATGTGGTGAGGCGAAGTGGTGTTAGTGGGATGTAAACATGTGGTGGTTTCGTGGGTTGTCGTGCACTTACATGAATTATGCAAGGTGTAACTGTGGTATGGCTTATTTTAGTAGGAATTTTTTGGGTGATGCGTGTGTCTTCTTGCGTGTGGTCGGTTGTTATGGGGTTTACATCGTGGGGTGTGGTGCGTGCAGATGAATCTCGTGGGTTTTGGTGTGGGATATTTTAGGAGTGTGTGACGTACCGTAATATGATATATAGTAGGGTGTGGTCTGTGGTGCAGGCCTCGTATGACGTTGGGTGGGATGCGCTTCAAGGATGTGTAATAGGGTATAATAAGATATGGTGTTCTGTGATGTCAGGTGGGATGCTATTCAATGAGATGCAGTATAGTTTAGTGGAGAATAGTGAGGTCTGATGAGGTGTTATAGTAATGTGGGCTTGGTGGGCTCTGGTAGAGTGTGCTGTGCGGGGTGGATGTGAGGCCTGGTGACGTATGGTAGGTACTGGGGTATACTGAGCAGTGATGCACTGTAATGGTCCTGGTGAGGTATAGTGTACCTTAGTGGGATGCACTCGGGCTTGCTGAGGTGCAGTGGGATTTGGTGGAGTTTGGTGGGATTTTTGTAGGATATAATGGGGTTAATTAAGTGTAGTAGTGTTTGATGGGATGTTTTGAGGCTTCTTTGGATGTAGTGCTGTGTGTAGGATGAAGTAGGATATGGTGGGATGTAATGGGACGTCGAGAGGTGTACTAGGATATGATGGGGTTTGGTGTGATGACGCGAGATGATGGGGTGTAGTGGGTTTTGGTGAGGTAAAGTGAGGTTGGTGGAGTGTAGTTGGGTTTGGTGGGATCTTGTGTGATTGGTGAGTGTAGGTGGAATAAGTGGAATGCAGTGGGATTTGATAGGGTGCAGTGGCGTTTGGTAGTGTCCAGTGGGGTGCATTTGTGCCTAGTGACGTGTAGTGGGGTTTGGAGTGATGTACTGGGGATTGAAAAGGGTGTTGTTGTGTATTTTTTTAAACTTGTTTGTAGGAATGGGAAATGGTTGCTTTCTCTAGGAATTGTGAAGTTTGGTGAAGTATAGTGAGAGTTGGTCGGATGGAACGGGGTTTGGTGGAATGTATCGGGGTTTGGTGGAGTGTAATGGGGTTTGGTTGGGAGTAATGTGATTTGATGGAGTGTAATTGAATTTTGTGAGTTATGCATGGCTTTGCGAGGTTTGGTGGCATTTTGTGTGTATACTTAGAAATAATGTAATGTGGCTGGATGTGGGCCATACCACGTTGAGTACACCGCTTCCCGTCCGATCAGCGAAGTTAAGCAACGTTGGGTCTGGTTAGTACCTGGATGGGTGACCGCCTGGGAACACCAGATGCTGTTGGCATCCCTACGTGTCAAGTGGGGTTGGTGGAGGATTAGTGCCCCTCCCTGTAAAACAGTTAACTCTAAGCCCTTGGCCACCCCATTTGGGATACATGGCGTTTGGCAATGGATGGATGGATGGCTGGATGTGGGTTGTGGTGGGCTATGGTTGTCTGAATACTTCAAATATATAAAACATCCCCGCCTCAGTAATGCTTCCGCACACCTGTAACATATCCCTACACGAGTTACATATCCCCACACCAATAACACATCCCTGCACCTATTACACTTCGTCTCACGTGTAACATCCCCCCACAAGTGCACCACATCCCCAACCCAGCAACACATCCCCTGTCCCACATTCTGGCACCTGCATCACACCCTCACACCTTTGACAGTGTTTTGCACTCCCTGCCACATCCAGCAATTTGCACTGATTATATGAAATTCCTCACATATTTTACCAATTTCAGGCTCATTTAATACATTCCAGTTGATGCAACCATCTACTTTTGCGTTGTTAAGATACTTATAATGGCATAATTCTTCTCCAAGGTCCCACATCCACGTTCGCCACCACCAAAAAAATAAATAGACCAGCATGATTACATTCTTCCCAGATTTCACTTAATAATAACCCACGTAGTCCCTCCGCATTATTATATTCCATTTGAGTATTATATAGGGCAGCTAAGATCCTACACCCTTCACCTGCTCAAAATTTCATATGTGTAGCTTCACGAATGTCAAATCGTCAATGAATGTACGTGAGTATTTTAATCCTGTACAGTATATATATATATATATCCATCCATCCATCATCCAATCCTACATTACCGCATGAGGAGCGTAGGAGCCCGGGGCTAGGCAGTTGGTCCCGACATTTAAGATGAGAGTGACCAGCCTCACCTATCCCTGAGTGACATTACATGAGCAATCAACCCCAACAATCCCTTGGATATAAACTTTCATCGGCTCAATCCGACTGAAGTGCAATAATTACCCACTAAACCAACAGGCGCCAAAATTTGGTTATATGGTTCCCACCCAGAGTAGTAAATGTTTCCTGGTGTTCAGGAAACCATTTGGCTCGTCACTCAGTGTAGAGTCACCCACAGGCAGATGGAAGAGGAAAGAATGAAGGAAAGAAAGACAGAAGAGGGAGCGTAAAGTCACCCGTAGGCAGAAGGAAGAGGAAAGAATGAAGGAAAGAAAGACAGAAGAGGGAGCGTAAAGTTACCCGTAGGCCGAAGGAAGAGGAAAGAATGAAGGAAAGAAAGACAGAAGAGGATGGAAGGAAAGAAGGATGGGGGAGAAGAAAGGGCAGAGACCCGACAGCAACAGTACATCGAGTGAGTGGATGGTGAGCGCCCCCACCTACCACTAATATATATATATATATATATATATATATATATATATATATATATACCCCACCTACCACTAATATATATATATATATATATATATATATATATTCTTTATATGCGCGCGTGTGTGTGTGTGTGTGTGTGTGTGTGTGTGTGTGTGTGTGTGTGTGTGTGTGTGTGTGTGTGTGTGTGTGTGTGTGTGTGTGTGTGTGTGTGTGTACCACAGCCAAAACTGGAGAAGGGATTTTGGCTTTGGGGAAAACAGAGTTATGTTGTTATGAAGGAGGCGACGAGGCGATTACTTTCTAATTAATACCGGAGAAAAAGTTTGACTGCAGATCATAGTGACTCCATTCCTTCAGGTGGGTCTGACTTTGTGACCCAGTGTGGCAAAGGTAATTGAATTGGTGCGGGAGAGTTGCAGCTGAGCATGGGGGAGCGTTCCAGCAGAGGAAGGTTTATGTTGTGGGGAGGGTTTATGGTAGGGAGAAAGAATTTTTGGTGGAGAAGAGGTTGGGTTGGGCAAGGGTTTGTGGTCAAAGGAAAGACTGTGGTTGGGGTGAAGCTGTGATAGGGGTGGGCTCGTGCCTTGAGGAGAGGATGTGATGGAAGAGTTGTAGTCGGGGAGAGGTTGTGGTGGAGGATCGGTTGAGTTAAGGAGGTTAGTTTGTGGCAGGACGGTAGTGGTTGTGGCAGAGGGGTGGAGTTGTGGTAGGGTTTCTCATAGATATAAATATACCTAGATGCAGCATGACACTACTTTAGATACGTCTACGAGGCCACCATCTTGGAGCGGTCGAGGCAGGCGATGTTGTGTTCCAGGCATTGGGCAAAGTTGACCACTGTTTACCTAGAAATGCTGCAACACTGTGCTGCTTTTGGGTGTAAAAACCGTCGAAATATAGAAACAAGACAACAGGGAATAACTTCCCACAAGTAAGTTGATTTAAGACTAGTTCTTGTGTGATAATTTGACGTCAGCTTGACAATGCATCTTGGATGACAATGTCAGTAATGTCCATGTGTCTGCTGTACCAGGGCCAGTGGCGTGTGAAATTATTACTTTACAGTCTTAAACCTGATGCAAAGTTATTTACTTTCTTAGTTTTCGTCTGTAAAAAGTATCATGGAAGATTGGGGGAAAAAGCTGCATAAACATTTGAAAGTCAAGAGTTTAGAGGCTGTCCATTCCAAGAAATGACCGATATATTGTCAAAGTGTATTGTTGTGCAGCTGTCACAGTGGCCGTATTAATATTATAATATATATTCAAGGCCAAGCACAATGACTCTGTTTCATCTATCCCCATGAAGGTACTATTTTACAAGTTGCCAATATGTGGTTCAGGAATATTTCCACCATAAACGCATAATATGATACTTAACTCTAAGGTAAGCATTCCACTGCAGCAGGTTAGGTTAGGTTAGGTTAGATTAAGTCCAGAGAAATATACTGCACAACCTTGGGGGTGTATTGCCAATTTGTAAAAACTTACCCCCATGAATTAGATTTCAACAGAGTAATACTTTTTCCACAAAAAAACAACTGTAGATGATAAATTGTATTCAGTTAAACGTAATGAAAAATTTTCTTGTCTTTTATCTAAATAGGTTTCCTAGAGATCTTGAGCTGATAAAAGTTTGGGAAACAACTGTGAGGAGAGAAGGTTTTATGCATGTGTAACTTTTTTCCCTTATGAATTGTATTTTCTAATGATGTGTAATTGTGTGTGTAATTTTTTTGCCTTATGCACTGTAATTTCTATGCATGTGTAGTTCGAAGTGTAATTTTTTTGCCTTATGCATTGTATTTTCTATGCATGTGTAATTCTGTGTGTAATTTTTTTTGCCATATTCACTGTATTTTCTATTGATGTGTAGTTAAATGTGTATTTTTTCCCTTACGTATTGTATTTTCTATTCATGTGTGATTATGTTTTTTCCCTTGTGCATTGTGACAGTGCAACAACTTAAAATGTATATTTTTTTTTAACCTGTGACTTGTAAGCCCTCCTTCCATTTTCCCTTCCTTCCTCTTGTCTTTCCTCTTCCTTCTGTGTGCGGGTGACTCTACACTGAGTGACAAGCCAAATGGTTTCTTGTATACTTGTGAGAGTTTACCTAAGTGATATAAGGTAAACTCATCATGTGTGAAAATTAGTTTTTATCAGTTACCACCTAGGTCCTAATGGTTTTAAGTTTTAAAGATAGTAAAACTTAGAATATACACATGGTCAAGTGCAGAACAAATTCTTCAGTTATTCTTTTATGACAGAAATAACAGCCCTGCAGCAGCTTAGATCTATTTGGTATTCTAAACACTATATACGGCTATAATATATCCTGTATTATGAACATCCGATTATGTACAGTCGTGGTAATAAATAATCACCTATCCTCCAGTACCCCTGCCTCAGGCTGTCTCCTTTATGCGCAGCAAGTCACAGTGTCACCTATGGTGACACCGACAGCATGAGCGGCTCAACTCTCTGGTTATGCAAACGTCCCTCAGCTGCTTCTCTATCCTCCGAAAGGAGGATGGTGGGTTGCAGAAAGGAAATTTAAGCCTGCAGTCCACCGAGTTCACGTTTCAGATGAACCAGGAACCACAACCACTACCACCACAACAGCCACCACCATAACAGCCACCACCACAACCACAACCACCACCATCACCACCACCACAACAACAACAACAACCATTACCACCCGCACCAAATCCACCACCACAACCACCACCACCACCACCACAACAACAACATCCACAACCACCACCACCACCACCACAACAACAACATCCACATCCACCACCATAACAACAATCACCACCACAACAACAATCACCACCACAACAACAATCACCACTACACCATCACAACAACCACAACAATAACCACCACCACAACAACAACAAAAACGACCACCACCATCACAACAACCACCATCACTACAACACCCACCACCACAACAACCACCATCACAACAACAACCACAACAATAACCACCACAGCAACAATCACAACAACAATCACCACAACAATTACCACCACCATAACAACAACCACTATCTTAACAACCATCACAACAACCACCACCACAATAACAACCACAACACAACAACAACAACAATCACCACAACAATAACCATCACCATAACAACAACCAACACAACCACAACCACAACCACCACAACAGCAACGACGACAACAACCACAACAACCACCACCACCACCACCAATGCAACAACCACCAACACAACCACCACCACCACCATAACAACAACAGCAACAACAATAACAACAACCAACACAACCACAACCACCACCACCACAAGAACAACCATCACCTCTACCACCATAAGAACAACAACAGCAACAACAACAACCATAAAAAACATCACCACAACAACCACCACCACCACTACAACCATCACCACAACCACCACCACAACAACAACAGAAGCAGCCACTATAACCACCATCACAACAATGACAACCACAACAACCACCACCACAACCACCACCACCACAACTACAATATCCACCGCCGCCACCACCACAACCACCACCACCACAACTACAACATCCACCGCCGCCACCACCACAACCAGCACAACAGCAACAACAACCACAATCACCACCACAACAGCCACCATTATAACTACCATCACAACAACCACCACCACCACAACAACAACCACCACCACAACAACCACCACCACAGCAACCACCACCACAACAACCACCACCACAACAACCACCACTAACATAACAACCACAATCAACACAACCACCACCACCACCACCACCACCACAACAACAACATCAAAAACCACCATCACCACCAACAAAACAACAACAAAAACCATCACCACCACCACCACCACAGCAACAACCACCACTACCACTACAGTAACCACCATCACCACCACCAGAACAATAACCACCATCCCCACCTCCACCACAACAACATTCATAGTCTGAATTCGCTCTAAAAAAAGCCCCACTATTACATACATGACCGTTCCAACATGGCGGCCGCAAAGACGCATAGTCGCTGTACTGAAGAATGGGCGATGCGAAATCTAGTTTTATATAAATATCTATGCCGTTGCCACCCAATGGGAATGGATGCCCTATTCCTACGCGACGTCTTAGCTACATGCCACCTCTGGTCAAAATGTGTGCCAGTTCATGCCGTTAATTCATAAATAATTATGACGGTATATATGATGCCAGTACCCACATGTAGTGGCACATGTTTTTTTACTTCTTGGAAATTGCTAAATTGCAGACTTATTGAAGAAATGTCGGCCCCTGTCAATAAACACAGATTATTATATTATGGAGGAGAAACCATAAGAATATGGTAATATCAAAGATATGAGGAATAGTACGCTTCAGATCACCTGGTTACAGTTCTTTGCCCCGCCCACTAGCGCGGAGGCTGTGTTCGAATGCGTGGCTCGTGTGTGGTCATAACACTACCCACCATGCGTCCCTGGTCAGAGATTAGTAATCATGAGTGTACATGAAACAAAATCCTACCCAAACTCCCAGAATATATCTGTGTCAATGTTTACCGACACTGGTAAAGCCAAAGCAACAAGGAAAGCCTTAGTAAGTAATCCAGTGGTCTCCTGCCTCAATAACCTCTTGCAATCTTCACGGCACCGAGGAAACAATGTTGTTGATGGTTTGCTGGTTTCGTCTGAACAGCTCCCACCCGTCCTTGGTGTGCTGGAGGAGGCGAGCCTGTGTCATCTCGTTCTCTGGCTCCCACGCTTTGACAGTCTGGGCCCACACAGTCTCGATCGCTCTGCAATGATGTTTGATCTGTCACGTCAGTATATTTCTCTCACAATCCAGCCCTTGATATCACCACCTGTCTAAAGATTATCTTACGCCGCTATACAAGATGTAATGCAGCATTATCTACCGAATATTAAGTCCTGTATATCATGCCCTGAATGAAAGAAAACAGACAATGTGACCACCACTTCGCATTTCATTCTTCCTCCCCTACCTACCCTACCTACCCTCCCTCACTCCACCCTTTCACCATCACTCGTCCCCCCGCCCAAGTTCCCTTCCTGGTTGCTTTGGCTTTACCAATGTCGGTAAACATTGACATATATATATTTTGGGAGTTTGGGTAGGATTTTGTTTCATTTACCTGCTAACATTTTATGAGAGATATTGTTATTATATCCACCCATGTGCACAGACATCAAATATTTACCTCTTATGCACAATTAGTTTAAACAGCCCTTTCATACAGAGATGCCATAAAATGGTTGATATGATGGTGACTGTATAGAGGGAGTGAATACCTAGAGGATTATCATATTTACTGTGGACACAGCCATGTCAGAGGTTGCATATGATATTTAGTTTCAGAATTAATTACATGTAAGGGTAAAGGACGTTTCTTAAACATTACGGAAGTCAAAGCCATCCAGACTCCATTCTGTGTCCGAAGTCAAAATATACTGATAAATAGAAATATCTTGCTCCGCACTAATATTTAATCTGTCACGTCAGTATATTTCTCTCAAGAGCCAGCCGTTGATATCACCACCTATCTAAAGTTTGTTATCTGACGCCGGTAATAAGGTATACTGCATCATTATCTACCGAATATTAACTCATTTATATCATGCCCTGAATGAAAGAAAATAGACAAAAAATATGACCACCACTTGCCATTCTTTCTCTCTCCCCTACCTACCCTCCCTCCTCTCCCTCAGACCACCCCCGCGCCATCACTCGTCCCCCTCCCCATCCCCACCTTCCCTTCTCTCTTTAGCCCCTCCCTCTCAGCCCCTCCTGCTCCACTGTGTCTTGCTGCGCATAATGAGGCAGCCTGAGGCAGGGGTACTGGAGGATAGGTGATTATTTATGACCACGACTGTACAATCTTCATTTAATTTTCTCTTCTTGAAGCTAAAGTTTAACGAAATGGCAAAGTTACATTCATTTTCACAGTCTGAATTCACTCTAAAACAAGAGCAACTTTTACACGCTGGACCGTTCCAAGATGGCAGCCATGCAGACGCATCGGCGCTGTAAAGAAGAATGGGCGATGCGGCATCTTGGTATATTTATATCTATGGGGTTTCTGGTGTAGTGGTAGCTCTGGGTAATAGTGGAGATTGTAGGCTGAGGTTTATGGTATTTATTGAGGTTTATGGTAACTGAATGCGAATAATATGGGTGTCGGAATGGAGCATGTGATGAGGTTCCTGGGGAAAACGAAACAAGAGGATTTTTTTTTTCTTTTTTCAAATCTTCAAATATTTAGAGGCTGTGCAACGACTACGAAGTTTTCCTTCTTTGCTCACATCAGCTTCACAAGTAGGAGCAGAGAGTATAGTCGGAGTGGAAATACTCTAGTCTATTTGATTGACCTGTGCAGCTAAGATGTATGGGGCAATTAGGGTGTGTTTGATTTGCGGCTGCTGATTGTCCGCCGATGATGTCACTGAAATAATGCAGCAAGTATTGTAATGCAACATGCGGACGTAGATGTTCACCGTGGGTGGATATTATAGTCAACATGCGTACGTAGGTGTACAGTGGGGGGGATGCAGAGTAACATGAGGACGTGGGTGTACACCACTGCACCGTGGGTGGATAATGTACTTCAAACGTCACTCACCGTTTTATAAAACTTTAAATCAACTTTAATTTTCTTTGATAACAGTAAACTTTTAATGCTAATTTTGACCTCTTTAGCTTCGGAAATTATTCCATATTTTAACAGGGTGCTTATATTGCAAATAATTTGAAAAATAAATACATATCCGTTAAAACAAGAGCTACAGATTTACATCATCGGCGGGCACTCAGCAGCCGCGAAATAAACACACCCTACTCGCCCCATACATCTCAACTGCACAGGTCAATCAAACAGGGTATAGTCAAATTACAATCTTATGATTATACAACATGCTTACATTAACAAACAACTGAGATCAGAGCGTCCTACAAGCCAGAATTCCTGATTGGCTCCACTGGGATGGCAAATTAATGCTGGGCCTAACGGGAAGAAACAAGATTGACCGATTACTTCTCTTAGCCACCGAGGATGGTGTAAGTAAGATCTTGCCCATCCCAAAACTGACCTGGCTTCAAGGCAGCAGTGATAGCAAGCGCGGCTTCAAGGCAGCAGTGATAGCAAGCGCTATCATCGAGCGCGTTGAAGACCGGGATCTTGGCACCATAATAAAGGCTCGTTGCTTTGACACAACAGCCATCTAGACCGACATTTATGGAGGAGTATGCGTGCGACTGCAGAAAACTCTAGGGTGTGAAATTATATACCTTGCATGCTGACATCGCGTTTTTTAATTGCTCCTGGAAGCGTCATTTTCCTCTCTTGTTGCTGACCCTTCCAAATGACATGAGATCACGATTTTACAGAGGTTTAATGATTTTTGGTCCCATGTGAACTTGAGTGAATACTGTACTGCAGTGGACGACGAGGGTATCACCAATATAATCAGTTCATGGCTAGGAAAAATTGTTCAAGAAGTGCAGGACCTCCTAAGGCTGAGGCATCCCAGAGATGATTACAAAGAGTTTCTTCTATCTATCTATCTATCTATAGCCCGACACCCTAATCCCGCAAAGGGTGGCCGCAGACAAAACGCCTCCAAGTCACTCTGTCACCCACCATTTGACTCCCCTCCCCCCAACTCACCCCCCCCTCCCTCATATACCTCTCAACTCCATCCCTCCACCTCATCCTCGGTCTACCCCTCCCTCTCCCTCCCTCCACCTCACCTACATACACCCTCTTAGTCAGTCTTTCATTCTCCATTCTCTCCACATGTCCAAACCACCTCAGTGTATTTCTCCTAATCTTTTCAACCACATCCACATCTACCCCACAACGTTCCTTCACTTCTTCATTCGTCAACCTGTCCCTCCACGTCACTCCACATGCTCCTCTCAAGTAACTCATTTCCACTGCTCTCACTCTTGACTTGTTCCCCTCTTGCAATCTCCACGCCTCGCTTCCATACGTCAGGGTAGGGATCACAATACCATCATGCAGTGACTTCTTAACTTCCATACTCACCTCCCTATTTCTCATCACTGCTTTCAGTGTACCAACAACCTTCCTTCCCTGCTGTACCCTTTCACGTACTTCATCCCCCAAAGTTCCATCCTTACTCATCACACTACCCAAGTACTTGAATGCACTCACATTCTCCATATCCTCACCATCCAACCTCACTGCACACTCTGTGACTTCATTCCTCTCAAACACCATAACTTTACTTTTGTTTACATTAACTTTCAGATTCCTCCTCCTACACACTGTCCCAAATTCATTCACCAAACCTTGCAACTCCCATTCATCTTCACTCAACAATACTGTATCATCAGCAAACAGCAACACCGGAAGCTTCCAAATCTCACCCTCATTCATTAGGGCCACCCCCACATCCACTGCCCTACCTTGTACCTCCTTTACAACCCCATCCATATATATATATTAAACAGCCATGGAGACATTACACACCCCTGTTTCAGTCCCACATTGAGATCAAAGAACTCACTCAGCTCACCATCCACTCGCACCGTAGCCCTAGCTCCCTCGTACATACTCTTCACAGCACTCAACAATTTCCCCTCCACTCCATATATTCTCAATACCTTCCACATACCTTGCCTATCTATTCTGTCATAAACTTTCTCCAAGTCCATGAAGGCAGCATACACTTTCCTTCCCTTCTCTAGATACTTCTCCACTAAACATCTTAGAACAAATATCTGATCTACACACCCTTTTCCCTTCCTATATCCCCCTTGTTCTTCTCCAACTAGCTCCTCTGTCATATGCCTAACCCTATCAACGAGTATTCTACCATATATTTTACCAGTCACACTAAGAAGGCAAATACCCCTATGGTTACCACATATTTCTCTCTCCCCTTTTCCTTTGTACAGAGGAACAATTATACCTGATTTCCAGTCCTCTGGAACCCTTCCCTCTTCCCAAGCCAATCTACACAACTTCCATATCCACTCCACAACAATCTCACCCCCATACCTAAGCATTTCACTACACACTCCATCGATTCCTGGGGCCTTTCCCAGCTTAATCTTCTTCATCGCTTCCACTGCTTCCGACCTACTGATCTCTTCCTCCCTCCTCTCATCTCTTCTTCTCCCAGCCATTCCCCAACCACTTATACTCACACTGCTCTCACTCTCTACATTCAACAAATCCTCAAAGTGCTCCTTCCATCTCCTCAATTTCTCTCTCTTTTCCACCAACAATCTATTATTCCTATCTTTCACTCCCCTACTATTTCCCCTTTCACACTGCCTTACTTTCTTTACCTCCTTCCAAAACAATTTCTTACTCTCCCTCCATTTCACACTCAGATTCCTCCCAAACTCTTCATCCACTTTCTTCTTACTCTCCTTCACCAGTCTCTTAACCTCCCTTCTCCTGCTCACATATACCTCTCTCTTCTCTCTCTTTCTTGATTGTAGTTATTTCGTTGTGACGAATACCTCGTTGCCGCAGATATCCAGTGTTCATGGCACCAAGCGCTCAGCATCGAACCCTCTGGATGGCACGTGTAATCTATTTCATCAGATCCCAATTCAGGCTGTACATGAACCAATGTCCTTCACCTGTTGAACAAAGCAAGTTTTATCGCCTGATTTTTGGCTTGCGCGACTTCTGCGTATTTGTCGCCCACTATTACGTTCTTCCGTGATTTTCTGCAAGAGAAGCAGCATGAGTTTCACGATGCAATCTTTCCCACCTTCAAGAGCTTAAAGAAACCTGCATCACTGGGTACAATAGCTCTAGTAGGCACCTCTGGTACCTCAGTGAGGTGAATGTGGGCCTGTCACTGTTTGATTCTACAGCTGACGATGATGAAAACGAAAAATGGTGGAAAATATGAACTCTATTGAAGGGTCAATAAATCCTCCCTGATGAACTGTGGTACCAAATCCATAAGGAAAGACACAGGCAGACGTCTGCTCTTCCACTAAGTACAAGTTGTTCTCTCTCATTGATCTTCCAGTTGATTTCCTGCAAGAGGACCCATTAAACTGGGAATGCAACACACCTTTTTGTTCAGCAAAGGCCAGGATGAAAATCTTTGAACGAAGTGAATGACTTTCCAAACCAAGGCGTAGCTTGGATTCAAACCTTCATGAAGACTGGCAGAACTCGGAACAAAGAGCAGATGCAGCTCATGCTTCAAATTGTCGAGGAACATTGAAAAGGTTTTCCGACGGCCTCCAAGGCCAGTTTAAAGTCAAAATGAACGGCGGTGAACTGAATCGTGTTGCTATTTCAATGTTTATCTAAAACTATTGGTCGCCTCAATATATTGTTAGGTTTGCATTGCAAACTCTTATTATATTACTTCCACTATTTGTGGAATCACTTATCAGTGCTACGCAACCTCTAAATGTAACTCGATTTTAAAAAAATGTTTTTTTTTGCTTTCTCATGGATCCTCACATAATAAGGGCTTCCTCTTGGTTTACATTTTATTTTGAAAATTCACCCTTATTCCACCAAAGCACCCTACTGTGGCTGGGATGGGGATTATAATGATAGAGTTTCGAAGGGATGGGGTTGAGATGTGGACAGTAAATTGTCTTAGTGACGTGACTGTTGTGGAGGTAGGGATGGGGTTTTGGACTGTAGATGTGGGGTTGTAGTGGGGTTATAAACTGTGACAGGGATGGATGCTTTGGTAGAGGTTGCAGACTGACGGGGATGGGAGTGTGATATGACTGTAGATTATGATAGGGATAGGGTTAGTGATGGTGTTGTTATGGGGTTTACAGGTTGCGGTAGGGTTAGGGTTGCGGCAGGGGTAGCAGTGTAGTTATGAGTGTTGTGTGCTGCGACTTGTGAATATCGTGTGCATTGTGATCGTAGATGTGGTTTTTGGTGAGAGCTGTGATGAGGATTACAATATGTATGTGGCTGAACCTCGGACTGTGGGTTGTCTTAAATTGAGGCTTGTAAGCCACGGGAGGTTCTGATATGTGGGATTTTGTTGGCAGGTATATATTGTGCATAATTTGGGTTGGATTTGGTGAGATTTGGCCTTTGCCGAACTGAGACTTTTTATTATTCTTAGTTGCTAACATTATTTTTTCATTTTTTGGTATATCTGTATTTTTCAAATGCCGATTATTCAGTTAATGCTGCTACTCAGAAACAATTATTTTCTCCTGAATGCCCGTTAAACGTTATATTCAATGTATTTAAGTACGATGCAGGTCTTAACGGTGATGTATGTTTGTTTCTTTGTTAATTTTGTGTTTGTTTTTGTCGATAATGGTTTTTCACCTCTGCTGTTTTATATATATCCTTTCACTGTAGTCTGTATATCACTACCGGGTATCTTTGATTAATGCATGTAATAAGTACGTAACAGTTTATCAAGATTAATTTTTCCTGCGAGACTCTCATTTAACATTAATCATGAGTCTGAACTGATGTACACAAAACTAGAAAATAATTTTAATATAAAATAAATAAATGACTCCAAAATCGAAGTACAACATACTCTGCACTCATTTCCCCCCCCCCCCAAAATTACTACAATCATTGCCTAGCAAAACATGTTATTATGGGATGAAAGGTGGATTCATCCTGTCACTTTGGATTCACCTTCCAGGTCGACTTAACGCTTTATGTTCTTCAATGACATCCGTATTAACCTTGGGAACGTTGGACGAAGACAAATACCGGTGAGTCAGTAGCAGTAAATTAGTTTGTTAGAGTACATTAGGTAGGAATAATGGGAAATGTAAGTATAGTAAGCCTAGGGTGAAAAATCGGGTGAAGCTGAGTCAAGAACGCCTAAGACAATATAATGAAGAGGGTGGATTCAATGGAAATAATGGACTGCAACAAATCAGCATGTGATCTTGGAATATAAATAAAGAGTAGGAGAAAGGGAATGAAGGTTACCAGTGAGTTGTGATAAGGTCTGGCGATATTAATATGGAAGACGTGCACAACAGAATGGAGGACCTCACTTTCAATAGTTGTTGAAATTTTCCCGCAGGAAGGTAGATCGGAATAGAATGAAGTACTGTTATTGAGTTAAGAGTGGTTTAAGGAGTTCGAGTATATAGCCGTGGCTGTGCGATGTGGAATGAGGGACTGCAGGTGAGAGAATAAAGCCTTCGAAGATTTCTTTGTTCCCGTATGACCGTGGATTGTAGGCCGAACAAGAAGAGACTACAACAGTTGACATGACAAATGAACTCAAAAATTAAAGATGAACAATTTGTATTTCCTAAGAAAGTAACTGAAATGCCTTTTCATAGACGAAACTGAAAATCATGTAATGTCAGTTGATGAGTCAGTTGACGCAAGAGCTGACATGTTATATCAGCTCAAACTTTCAAGCTGAGCAACTCTGTATTTCTTAAGAAAGTATATATTCGAATATTTTTTAAATTTGAAAAAATAGATCCCTAGGTGTAACACTTACTTAACTGTCAGCTTCGCTACTACCAAAACTTTCGCCAAAAAGCAGAAAGACAAATGCACACAGAGAAGTGCACACACACACACACACACACACACACACACACACACACACACACACACACGCACACACACACACAAATATATATACATATTTTATGCGAGGAAGAAGGAACCAAAGGCCATGAGCCTGCAATAAGAGTTTCCTCCAAGAGAAAAACAAAATACAAGAGAGAGCCAAATTCAAGAGCCATTCATTTCGAGATGCCTGGACACACTGCGTTTGAAAGATTGGAGATCATAGGCAGCAGGAAATACAGACAGAGGGAGACAGTTCCAGAGTTGGCCTGTTGCATAAATGAAGGACTGGGAGTAACGGTTAACTCTTGCATTAGAGAGCTGGACAGAAAAGAGATGAGAGATTGCTGCTAGACGGGTGCCCGTCGTAGAGGTGAAGGAATGTATGCAGACAGTTCAGAAGAGCAGTGACCATTAAAGTAGCGATAGAAAAGAGATAAAGGTGCAACAGTGCGGAAAACAGACAGAGGTTGAAGGGAGTCGTAAGAGGAGGAGAGTTAATGAGACAAAAAGCCTTTGACTCCACCCTATTGAGAAGAGCTGTATGTGGGGAGCCTCCCCACACATGAGAGTTGTATTCCACACAGGGGCGGATAAAACCCCTGTATAGACTCAACAATTGTGCAGGGGTAAAGAAAGAACGGAGTCGGCTTAGCACACCCAATCTCTTGGACGCAGATTTTTCAAGAGACGTAATATGATATTTCCAAGATAAGTCCTGAGTAAATGAAACCCCAAGCATGCTCAAGGATGACGCAGGATTAAGCTGAATATTATTAAACATTAGTGGGTATACCTGTGGAAGATTTTGACGGGTTGATAGGTGTAAGAACTGAGTCTTAGATGCATTAAAAACAACCAGATTATTTATACCCCAGTCAGAGATACAAGTCAAGTCAGACATTAGGTGTGCCATAGCCTCATCCCTTGTTTGCTGAAGTAACCGTTGAGATGGGCGTTGCTAGAACTGAATGGAAAGGTGAAGGGTGGAGTCATCAGCGTATGAGTGGATAGGGTTAGATGTACTGCTTAGAAGGTCATTGATGTATAAAAGGAAGAGAGTTGATGATAGGACAGAGCCCTGAGGAACGCCACTGTTGATAGATCTAGGAGAAGAACGATGGCCGTCTACAACAGCAGCTATAGAACGACCAGAAAAGAAGCTAGCGATGAAGGCACAGATAGAAAGATAGAAACCGTAGGAGGGCAGTTTGGAAATTGAAGATTTATGCCAGACTCGATCGAAAGCCTTTGAGATGTCAAGTGCAATGGCAAAGCTTTCGCCAAAGTCCCGAAAGGAGGATAGCCAGGAGTCTGAAAGGTAGGTGAGAAGATCGCCAGTGGAGTGTCCCTGACGGAACCCGTGCTGACGATCAGAAAGAAGGTTGTGATAGGAAAGATGCCTTAAAATTTTTCTATTGAGAATTGACTCGAAAACTTTTGAAATACAGGACGTTAAAGCAATTGGACGATATTTGGAGGGTTGGGAGTGGTCACCCTTCTTTGGGACTGGCTGAATGAGAGCAAACTTCCAGCAAGAAGGAAAGGTACAAGTTGACAGACAAAGGCGAATGAGTTTGCCTAGGCAGGGTGTAAGCACAGAAGCTCAGTTCTTGAGAACAACAGGAGGGACTCCATGAGGCCCATATGCCTTGTTAGTATTGAGGCCAGTGATAGCAGAGAATACATCAGCTGAAGAAATTTTAATGTCAGCCATGAGGAAGTCAGAGGCGGGAAGTGATAGAGGAACAGCACCGGAATCGTCTAAGGTTGAATTGGAGGAGAAAGTCTGTGCGAAGAGATCTGCTTTATCAGTAGAAGAAATAGCTACAGAACCATCAGAGTAGAAAAGAGGAGGGAAGGATGATGAGGTAAAGTTGTTAGAAAGGTTTTTGGCAAGGTGCCAAAAGGAGCGGGAAGAATTCGAGTTGGAGAGTTAAGAGCATTTAGTACGGATGAAATTATTTTTAGCAGAGTGAAGAACAGACTTAGCACGATTCCGGGCAGAAACGTAAAGATGATGTGATTCAGGGGTGGGTTGGCTCCGGTACCTTTTGTACTCCCTCTCCTTGTTGCAGACAGCATTAGAACAAGTGTGATTAAACCAAGGCTTTCTTGCATTAGTCAAAGGATATGAGAAAGGAATGTATGCTTCCATGCCCGGGAGAATAACCTCCGTAATGCACAAGGCACACTCAGATAGCTCCCGCCCATGTAAGCAATAATCATTGCAGGGAAAATCAAAGAAGTACTGCCTGATGGCCTCCCAATCTGCGGCTCCAAAATGTCACAGGCGACGTTTCCCTGGAGGGTCCACAGGCCGTACCGGAGTGATAGGACAGGTTAAGGTGACCTAACCATCTGTCAGTCAGTTTATTTATCTACCTATCTATGTAATCTGTCCATTAGTCCATATACCTTCCTGTCTGTCTTTCTGTGTTATCTGTCTATCGGTCTTTCTATATCTTTTTCTATCGATATATGTTCATCTGCCCTTCTGTCTATCTATTTGTCTATCTATGTCTCTGTCTACCCATCAGTATATTTAGATTGCTACCTATTTCAGTAACCCTAACACTTATAATGGATCCAAATCATGGTCTGAATACCATTTCAGGTTTCTGGCCATTCAAACTCTCAGACAATATTTATTTCATTCTTGTCTCTGTTCACCCAGTTGTATAGCGGACAACCTTAGTGTGCAGTATATTCCTGTATTGCCTGTTGTATTCAGTGGAAAGATTGGTACTCGGTAAAAAGTTCCATGTCTGCTTTAATAACCCTGCTAGTCGATAGGCATAACACACTCCATCCATTCTTCCACCAGAACTAACTGTCACCCATACAAGGGCTGAGAATCAAAGGCAGTCATTCATTAATAAGGAAAAGATAAACAGTGCAAATAAATTAAGGAAAATAAAAGGCCTAAACAAAGGAGTTTGATACAAAGGGTGTAAAAATGGTATATGAAAGACTGTTTAAGACAGAAACAAGTTAAGGAGGGAAAGAATGTAAAAAAATAGTAAGTGTGAGGGCAAGTAAGTAGTAAGAATTCAAGTACAAATTAATCTCAGCACTATGAGTGAAGAAGCCTTAGTCCAGTTGTAAGTACTATCCATCCCTCTCTGCTTAGTCCTTCATGTCCTCATACCGACTCTTTTTTTCAGCCTGAGTACTGAAAAGCACCATCTGTCCATCATTAATGAAACTACATTCTCCATCATTATTTCAGTACTAGAACTTACCTGTCAGGCATTTGCCATATTACAAGTACTAGCTTTCCTTGGTAACTAACCTGCCTTTGCTTCAGTATCCAATTCCTGACATAAGTCTTTGAGACCTCTGTTTTTACGGGCACAGATGATTTCTTAGCATATCTTGCTTTGTGTTTACTTAGCACAGTACATCTTAACCCTTATGCGCCGGGGGGTTTCCGACGTCGCCCACTCCTCACCAAGAGGGATTTCCGTGATTTTTGCAAAAATACCCATACTTCGAACCATAATATCTGCCAAACTAAAAAAGCTAGCGAAAAAAATAAAAATACATAAGACTCATCAACTCCTCCCCAGGTCTCCAGGTGGTCCCTTCGATGAGTAAGGGTAAGTTAAAGATGACTGATTTTCCGTGTTTTGGCAGGCTGTTTCCAAGTGTGCACCACTGCTAGTAACCTTGGACTCGCTGGCTAGCGTTGGTAGCACTGACAGGAGTGGTGACTATAATACTGCCCAGCCTTCCTTCGAGAAAGCCTGGAATTTTCCATTCATTTTTTGACCTCTTCATACTCACTGTCATAAGGATGAGTCATCACTCTTTTCATGTGGCTCCCCATAGGGTTCTCCGCCCGTTTCATAGCACCACTATACCCCGTAGGTGTGTGAGAAAAGAATAAATATTTGATTTTCTGTAATCACTTCTTGCATCTATTATAATAATTTCTCTCTACTACGGCACTTATATTTGCACTTGACATCACGATTACGGGTAACTGCACTTTGAGAAGTAAACGCTCTGACTGTTTCATGCAGTATCGTTGAGTATGAGGTAACTACTTGTTCTAAAACTGTGACTAATTTGTACTAATCAGGGGCATCATGAAAATATTACTAATGTTATACACAACTTAAATTTTTTTGTACTTCACATCACAAATACACTTATTCTCACATATTCACTATTATTCTCCCAGTAACTAGGAAAAAATATTGTTATAGCCAACCAAGTCATTTTCTTTCTTGCCCACACACTCCTACTTTTCTTTCATGTAGCAGGTAGGATTATATATTTATTTTCAATCATTGTTTCACAAATAACCATGAACAGTAACACTTGTAAAACTTATTATAAGACACTTATATCTCAACACTTACTAGATATAGCTTATAATATCTTACATTTCATTTATGTATAAAAAAAAAAACACTTGTGCAGACCTGTTTACTATTTACAATTTCCCACATACCTGCTCAGTCACTGAGCCCTCTCCCTGGCAGTAAGGGCAGAACTTTTGCTGGGGTCCATGATGCAATCAGCCACACGCATGGTGGATGGAATCAGACAAGGAGGATGAGGAAGACATCACCCTACACTCTACCAGTGTCGTGTACAGACTGAACTACATTGCAAGGGGGTTCCTTGGTTACCTACCTATCCTATGGTTGTCATAGAAAATGGCCGCAGGTTCAAAGGATGGCGGGAAGATGCTTGCGGCTATACATGTCAACTGGCATTGCGTTGTGCCCAAAATCGTGACAGTTATACACGTCAACCAGTGTGTAGGGGTTAATATCCTATTTCATATCATTTTTAAAAGTTTGCATGTGGACGGACTCTAAAAGTAATACACAAGAAGGTATTAGAGTTTAACAGGGAATTTAAATATTCAAAGAAGAGATGTTTCGAATTCTAAGCCAATGAGAATACGATCCATAGTAGATGGTGCGTACCCTCTGACACAAAGCAACTTGGTATGAGTGGGTCACCCTCAATAAGTTTACTAAGGAAGACTCCATGGACCAATCTGTTGTGAGCCTCCACTGCCACCAAGAGGAATGTCAGTACTGCGGAACAAATACTGATGGTGGTGAGCATATGTGGTGGGGCTGTGGAAAACTCGTGTGGTGGGGATGTGGTGAACAGGTGTGGTGGGAATGTGGTGATGTGGTGAGGTTGTGGTGATACAGTGGGAGTAGGGTGATGTGAGGGAGTTGTGATGTGGTGGAATTATAGTGAGGTTGTGGTGATATGGAGGGAGTAGGGTGCTGTGAGGCCGTTTTGGAGATCTGGTGGGATTATAGTGATGTGGTGAGGTCGTGATAATGTGGTAAGGCTGTGGTTTAATTGAGGTATGTGTTGGCATTGTAGTGGAATTTTCATGAGGTGATGTGTTGCTCAGTAGTATTGAGATTGTGTTGGTGCTGTGGTAAGCCTGTGGTGTTGCTGTGGTGAATAAATATACTGGAGAGAGAGAGAGAGAGAGAGAGAGAGAGAGAGAACAATAGGCTTGTGATGGGGAGAAAGAGTGCTTTTGTAAAGTTATGGTGAAGATAGAACAGTGTTATGATGGCACTGGTATAATGTACCAGGGTACAGTTTTGGTCTATGAGCATTTACAGTGTCAGGCAGACAGACACACAAACGACAGACAAACATAGATAATGCGAGGGAGGTAAGGAAGATGAAGTATTCTGTGGGTTTAATGGAAGGATTATACTCTAGAAGCATTAAGGTCGGTCAATGGTAAAAGTATTGTAATATGAGTGTTGACAGTTATAGACGGACGAATGCATGTTATAGTGGTACTGAACTGGCAAATAGGGGAAATGGACAAATATACAGGAGGAAGATATATAAAAAAATAATGATGGAGGAAGGTTGGAGAGAAACAGAGGTACTCTGGCGGTGTTATGGAAGATTAATGGTGGGGCTATGGTAGCACTATACCAGATTTATGCCAGGATGTCGGTTGACAGACAAAAGAGAAGGCAAAGGTGTTTGAAATGAGAGTATCAATACTGATTTATTGTAAAAATTATAGTAACGTCATGTTCTTAAGAAAGATTAGAGTATGAAGATAAAAAATGCCAAGGCAGTAACCAATGCAACATAAAATATCATTGGACGCAGTTATTATACCTGTGTTATGTAATGGTCCATGGCAGTAAAGGTTATGCCTGTTAAGGGCAATGATAGTATCGTCAGAAAGTGCCATATAATAAGTGTCTCCCCACACCGAGGCAGCAGAAGATTGTTTTGTTTGAGTAAATCCATCCATCCATCATCCAATCCTATGTCGCCCCATAAAGGAGTGTGGGAACCCCGGGCTGGGCAAGTTGGTCCTGACCACACTCCACAGGGTGGAGACAAACAGTGTACTCATACGCAGCTTACTCCGCCCCCAGAATATGGCTCCTCCCACTTTTCTTCGTGTCTACGTCACTTGGAAACTGATCCTGTGTGTGTGTGTGTGTGTGTGTGTGTGTGAGAGAGAGGTCTCACCTATTACACCTGCGGGTATTTGCCAAGCTCAAGTGTCAGGGGAATACTCTCTCTCTCTCTCTCTCTCTCTGTAATTTCCTAACACTTCTGTTTTTTCCGTCGGTATTTTCAAGAGTTTGAATTAATGTAAAGTTATTACAAGAATTATTTTCACATATATAGGTCGGTAGCATTAATATTTTGTTGCATTCACCAATTGTTTCGTTATACCTAACCTCTTCACTCATATTACAATGAATCTATCACAATTCCAACATGGAAATTGTATAAAAAATTGTATGTTAAATGAAAATATGGTTATGGTGCACTGATAATGCCCTAGAGGTACGTTAGACATGATCGGGTCCACATTCATTTATTTAGCCTGTTACACACACCCCTTGGGTTCTCCGTGATAATGCATTGCATGGGGACAAGAAAATCCTTTAAAGCATCTTACGTGAACATTTGGTGCTCATATATATATATATATATATATATATATATATATATATATATATATATATATATATATATATATACCCTCGCGTCCAACACGGTAATATTGTCATGCACAGGTCCCGTGTTGGACCAAAAACATGTTGGAAAAACAACAGAGCTTATGGGGAAAAATGAATTATGTCAGCAACCCTAGGAAAAGTCACCCTAAATACCTACCATATACCTTTACATATATTGGTACTACTGTAATTATAATAAATGGTGCTGTACTATGAATGATAACTAACCTTTTAGGATAGTGTTGGTAGGCTTGCTGGGAACGGAAGGTGGTATCCGAGGCTGTAGGTTGTCCTACTGGTTCCCTGGAGGATGGCTGCTGGCGTCACTAGCGGGTAATGGCTGCTGCTCCTCCTCAACCTCCCTCATAAATCCTGCGAAACCACACTCAGAATCACTATACTTATCCACATCCATGGAAGGTCCTGCTTCTGCCTGTCCTAGCACTCCGTAAGCCTTCACTGTTGCCAGGATCTTGTTTTGGTTTTTTATTATGGTCCTCACGCTGGCTTCATTCACGTTGTAGGCCTTGCGATGTCCACTTTCCTCTCCCTTTTCTTCTTCCTCTCAATGATTTCTAGCTTGTGGCCTGAGGGAGGTGCCGCTGCTTCTTGGGGTTCTCAAAAGGCTTCCTAGGCATCGTGAGCAGCATAAAATACAGTAGCAAGGGCAGAAAATGCAGCGAGAAAAAAGCACCTTCCAATGCGAATTATGCGACTGAGTGGCACTGTGGCGGGAGAAATTTAAACAAAACATCACGTGAGAGCAGAAGCATTTTTGATTGGGCGACATCATGATCACGTCACGATAGCGGGTGGGGGAGGCAACTTAATCAGAAGTTTTGATTGGCTGTCAGCATCACAGGAACGTCCAGTATGATCGTGTTGGGCTGTGGGTGATCGCGCTAGAGGCGAACTCTGCGGATTTCGCCCACTTCTCGGAGTTCTTTGCGTGTTATGCAAATGCACCCATGTTACAGTAATTAAATTGTATTAAATCGTACTAATTTTTGCTCTCCGTGCTGGACGCGAATCGTGCTGGACAAATGCGTGTTGGATGCGAGGGTATTGTATATGTACTGTATACATATATATATATATATATATATATATATATGTATATATATTGTATATATATATATATATATATATATATATATATATATATATATATATATATATATATATATAGGCTTATAAGGTATGAAAATCTTCTTGTGGGGAAATATATATATAAATATGTATGCACACTAATGCCTTTTATTAGAATATCGACAGCATGTACACAAACAGGAGACATGTACTAAAATTGTATATTATAAACTAAAATCAAAGTTTAATTAAAATGCATTTCTCTATTTTCATAGATCCTCAGTTAAAAATAGTGGCCCAGGAAGAGGTGTGCTATCAATCACTCGCAGGAAGCACACCTCTTCCTGAGCCACTATTTTTAACTGAGGATCTATGAAAATAGAGAAATGCATTTTAATTAAACTTTGATTTTAGTTTATAATTTACAATTTTAGTACATGTCTCCTGTTTGTGTACATGCTGTCGATATTCTAATAAAAGGCATTAGTGTGCATACATATATATATATATATATTTCCCCACAAGAAGATTTTCATACCTTATAAGCCTATATATATATATATATATATATATATATATATATATATATATCGTTTAGTTTTTAAAGGGTCCAACATGCTTGCATGCGTCGGCCTTGGTCACCTAATGGCGGCTCACCATGCTGCACGATCCATTGCAGCCTCCCTGTTCAGTCCCTTAACCCTGAGGTCACACTGAATGACCTCGTCCCATGCCTTTTTCGGTCTACCCCTCGTAACCCCACCCCCAATATTAACACTTCTCACCTTTCTCACCCATTTATCATCCCCCATCCTCTCCACATGTCCAAACCATCTCAATCTACCTCTCCTCATCACAACACCAATACACTCCAGTTACCATCCTACCTCTCAACTCTTCCATCGTGAACCCAGCCCCTCCAGACCTTGGACGCAGGGATGCACTACACATCCACCTAATCATTGTCATTTCTGTACGTCTGAGCCGGCGAATATCCTCCTCCTTCACTGCCCAAGTCTCACTACCATACAGCATTACACTCCTAACACTTACTGCATACAAAGACCCCTAAGCACGTAGGGAGAGTCCTCTCAATGTCAAGAGAGGCAAGAGCTCCCCGAACTTCTTCCAACCACTTCTCACCCTAGCCACAGAGCTAGTTCCAGCCCGACCCTCCAGCACACATGTCTCCCAAATAACAAAACTCTTCCACACACTCGAGAGATTCACCAGCAAGTTTAATTCATTCACATCTGACAATCTCCACCTGCTCTCCCCAACACGCCTACACATAAAATCAGCATTATCTCGCAGTCTACCTCTGATACCACTACATCTCTTGTGCACCCATTTATCACAAACACCGCACAAGATGGAATTACTTCCCACGCCCTTGTGGCAAACTGCACATGGCCACTCTCCCTCGTCTTTGACAGTACCGCCACCAGCCCTAGATATCATCACTTTTGTTTTATCTGCATTTACCCTTAAGCTCTTGTGCCCCATTCCATCTCTCCATCTCCTAAACCTTCCCTCCGCCTCCCTCTCGTTCTCCGCAATCAACACCAAATCTTCAGCATACAACTCCCATGGAAGTCCGTTTCTAAAGTCATGTGAAAGGGCTTCAAGTACCATGATAAACATCTTGGGACTCAAAACTGACCCCTGATGCACACCAACATTCACGGAAAACCCATCACTCAAATCTCCATTCACTCTTACCTGGGTGTGAGCACCCACATACATAGTCATAACCACCCTAACCAGCCACTCCTCCAAACCAAGCTTTCTTATTGCCCATTTCACCACCTCTCTAGGGATTCTGTCAAAGGCCTTTTCCAAATCAACAAAAACAACTAATAAAGATCCCTTCTCCTAACAATATATTTTTCCTGAAGCTGTCTTACAATGAATATGGCATCAGTGGTCCCCCTACCTGGCATAAACCCAAACTGCATCTCATCAATATTCACTCTTTCTCTAATCATACCTTCTTAAACTCTCTCCATTACCTTCATTATCTGATCTAAAAGCTTTATACCTCTATAATTTCCTCTTTCCAGGGCATCACCCTTCCCTTTATACACATTTACAATTACACTCTTCAGCCAATCATCTGGAACAACACACTCATAAATAATCCTATTTATCAGGTCGGTGACTAACTTCACCCCTATATTGCCTGAGGCCTTTAACATTTCGGCAGTCAACCCAGACACACCTGCTGCCTTTCCCACATTCATCCTGCCTATTGCCTTACTCACAGTAGCAGCATCAATCAAAGGCCAACGGCCAGACACTGGATCTGCTGGCTCCAAACCTTCTCTGTCCCAGTCAAACTCCTCATTCAACAACTGGTTATAATGCTCTCTCTATGCATCTTTAATATCCTCACTGTTCACCACTACCCTTCCTTCATCATTCTTCACACACTGCTCACCTATAATATCCTGATTATCCCTCTTCACCTGACCTGCCACCCTAAATATAATATTTTTCCTTTCCCCATGATTTAGGTTATCAAGTAAAAGTCTCTGTGACTCAGACTTTGCCCTGTATACCTCTCTTCTAGCCGTATGCTTGGCAGCCAAATATTCCTCTGTGCTACCACCCTTCTTCCATTCCCGGAAAAGCCTTCTTTTCTCCTTAACTGCAGCTTCTACACCCTCGTCCCACCTCCAAGTTACTTTATGTCTTGGTGATCCTCTTGTCCAACCGCATGTTACATCAGTAACTCTCGAGATTGTTCTTGAGATCTCTGTACTGTTCATTAACGCCTCTGTCTACAGCTCCCTGTTCAGCCACCACCCTCCTCAACTCGCTATAGAAGGCATCCCGTAATACTTGGTTTTTCAGCTTCCATATTTTCCTCCTAGGTACATAAGTCCTCTTTTTCATCACTCGTTCTTTAAGCACCATATCACAAATCAGTAGTTTGTGCTGCTCCACACACTCCTACTATAACTTTAACATCCCTCACTAACCTCCTATCGGCCCTCCTAACCGGAAAATAATCTATCTGACTGCTATTTCCCCCAGACTCATACGTAATTAACCTACTGTCTCTTTTCCTTAAATATGTGTTGCACACAATCAAACTCGAGTATCCTTTCCCCTTCTGCATTCCTTATACCATACGCACAACCCCCATGCACTCCTTCATAACCTTGTGCTGCTTCACCTACATGACCATTTAAGTCCCTTCCCAAAACCACTATCTCATCATCCCACATACCACCCACTGCATGAATTAAATCATCCCAAAATCTATCTTTCTCTGCTTCATCCAATCCTGGCTGTGGAGCATAGGCTATATATATATATATATATATATATATATATATATATATATACATACGTACATATACATATATACATACATACATACACATATTAGGGACGTGCTGATAGTATCGGTATCAGTATCGACAGTATCAACTTTTTTTTTTTTTTGTAGTATCAGTATCGGTATCAGCAAGGTAAAAATGTGGCCGATACTCCGATACTTTTCTGGTTTATTATGTGATTCAAGATGCTCATGTTTCATGACACTGATAATCAGATGGGTATGATATAATATTATAATATACTATAGTTACAGGTATACTGTAACATTATCATATATTAATAATATATATCGATTACTATATTACTTCTGCATTAACCCATCATGTCCCGACAGATTTTGCACCTGCGATACCCCCCAATCCCGAGCTATTTTGGAAAAAAAAATTTTTGGCTTAAACCTCCGCTTTTGGTGAGAAACATCGAAAATTCATAGAGAAATCGCTCACCTGAGGTTTGAAATACTCGATACAGGTAGCAGTACCTCCTTACCCTACTGTGTTTTCTATCAGGCTGGCTCCAAAGAAAACGAGTTCTATCGGAGGGTAACTATTCCACACCACTCAAACGGTATTTATTCATTTATTTGGTACGAATTTATATGTAGTACAAGAGTATATTAGTTTTCAAACAGTAATTTAGGCATTATAGGCATTGTTCTACTCACTAACTCATCAACATACCTGACCTTTTTTGGCAACAATACCTGATCATTATTTCTGACTGTTTCTTCCTCTAATGCTATGTAAACTTTGTCCTCCACATTGTTATCAATTGGGGAATCACTCTGGCCCTGACTGACTTTTTTGGCCAGGTCACTGGTAACAGGTGAATTGCCAAGACAATGGCGTGTGGGGGAGGGGGAGGTTATGCGGTGTAAGGCATTGTCCCTGCCTGGCATCTTATAGAGGAATAGAGGAAGGTGTCCCATGTATCCGTACAAAAAATCACGCGCGAAAATTGAAAATTGTGCAAATTATGAACCTTGCAATTGCGTGACGTACCAGTACGTCGTTGGGACTGGCAGTTACATAATGTTGCAACGTACCCATACATCGACAGGATGACTCGGGTTAACAACACTCACGTTACCGGCATCAAATAAATCAAAATAAAATCAATTATAAGATCAAAATAAGAAAGTATCGCTATCGGTATCGGTATCAGCAAAGTATTGGCCATTGTTAGTGTCGGAGTATCGGTATTGGCTGAAAAGTGGGTATCGGTATCGGTTAACATCTTGGCATCGGCACATCTCTAATATATATATATATATATATATATATATATATATATATATATATATACTGTGTGTGTGTGTGTGTGTGTGTGTGTTAGGTATATATATATATATATATATATATATATATATATATATATCATCAGTCATTACAAGTTCACTGCTGAATAAAGGCCTCCTCCAACCTTCTGCACAAATTTCTTTACTGAGGCAATCTCTCTTACGTTTTCCCTGCAATTTCTGTATCTCATCTCACCACTTCCTGTCTTGCCTTTTTCTGTTACACTTACAATTTCTTGGTGTCCAGTCAGTCAGCCTTTCGCCCCATCGGTTGCCCTTATTCTTGCTGCATGGCCTGACCACCTCCATTTCTCATGTTTTATAACTTCTGTAATGCCTTTGACTTTAGTCTGCTCTCTCACCCAAGCTGATATTTTCTTGTCCTTTAAAGATATTCCCAACACTGACCATTCCACTGCTTTCTGATAATGGGTTAGTTTATTTTTCATAGATTTTGTTAGGTTCCAGGTCTCAAAACTGTACGGCATACGTGGAATTATGCATTCGTTATATACTTTTCGTTTCATACATATATACTTTTCATAATGTTTCTGTGTTTACAGAAAGCTTTACTCCTAATGGTAATGCATCTTTTTATTTTGCTATCATGGTCTTTCATTAATGTTACTATTTTCCCCATGTAATTGTACTCCCCAACTTCTTCATGAATTTCTTCGCTCATTATAATGACACACTTTGGTGTACGTGGATTTAACATAGCTTTATTGCAGTTATTATTTAGCAATACTTTGAGACTTTCTCTTTCCGGTTTATTTAACATTTTTTGCACTGTCTCTGCTGTTTCTGAGATTAGGACAATGTCATCTGCAAAATCGTAAATGGTTTAGCTTTTCTCCATCGATTGTTTACCTTGTTTTTCCAGTCCAGCTTTATGAAAATACTTTCTAGGCGTGCTGTAAATAATTTTGGTGAAAAAGTAAATCTCTGACGCACTCCCTTCTCAATCTTAATCTCTCCCGAATCTTTATGTAATTTAACTGAAGCAGTTCCCTTTTATATATGTTTTTGAGCAGTGTAACAATGTTCTTATTTACTCCTTATTCTCGTAATGAATATATCATTGTTGTGTTCCACTGAGTCAAACGCCTTATCGTACGGTAATCAGCAAAGCCTAAGCACAGCGGTTCATTATATTCAGTAGTTTGCTCAGTTAGCTGTTTCATTGTGTGTAGATGCATCAGTAGTCGATTACCAGTATCGAAATCTTGGCTGTTGATGTTGGTTTTATTCCACATGTATTGTTATTCTGTAAGGACTTTAGTAAATAGTTTGTTAATGACTAATAATATGCTAATGGGCCGAGAGTTACTTAGATTTTTTTAGTCCCATTTTTTATAAGGTAGAATAACCATTGCATCACACCACGTTTTGGGATTTTTCTTCTTTTTTTTATACATTGAGGAATTAAGTGTGCGAACCTCTTTTGAACTTCTACTCCTGCATCCAACCGTAAATTTGCTACTATTCCATCTTCTCTCAGATCGTTATTTCTTTTAATATTTTTAAGAGAAATGTTTACTTCATCTGCAGTTACCTCAGGTACTTCACGTACGTCGACTGAAAAGTTAGCTATTGGTACTTCTGTCTTTTTTGCATACAATTGTTTCCAAAATTCTTCAGTGCTCTTCACCCTCATCTCTCTACATTTAATGACTTCACTGTTCCTGTCTTTCTGTGATATAGTTTATTGCTTTCCTAGTGTAATTTTATTTCGAGACTATTTCAGACTTTTTCTTTTTTTTTTATTTCATTGATCTGATCCATGTTTCTCTTTCTTTTTTCTCCTTTTTGTCTCATGTTGATAAGCTTATCTAATTCCTCTCATCTCTTTCATCTTTCCATATTTTTACTTTCATGTCCTTTGTTTTTTCATGAGCTCGAGTGTCTTTTCCTCATTCTTCTTGGCTTTGGTTGCATTAGGTTTCCCTACTACCGCTGATTCTCTTGGCGCTTTTGTTAGTCTGTCATTCAGCTCATGACTGTCAAATTCGGCATAACTTTGTGCCTGAAATCTGTTCGTTATTTCCAATTGAAAGGCTACTTTGTTCTCATTTACTTTTATTGGACATATTTTACTAATTCTAATAATTTTTTTTTTTTTCACTTCTGAAACTGAATCTGCCTGTGCAACCCACCATTCTATGGTCATTTCCTATTTTTACTTTGTTGATAACTGTGACATTTGTGATCGTGTTATTCTTATCTGCTGTAGTGAAGTCGATTTCACTCTTTGTTTCTCTGTTTGGACTTCTCCAGGTCCACTTTCTCCCGTTTCTTTTGTAAAAGAATGTGTTCATTATTCTCATGTTATACATCTCAGCAAAATTTACCACGATCTCTCCTCCTTCATTCAGTTCTCCAGCTCCAAATTTTCCCATACATGCTTCTCCATTTTTTGATTTCCCAACTTTTGCATTGAAGTCTCACATGAGTAAAGTATATGTGTTTTTTTCTTCCATAATCTTGAGGATGTCATCATAGAATGTTTCTATTTCTTCATCTGAGCGTTGAGAAGTCGGCACATATACTTTTATTACGTTCAGGGTGTATTTTTTGCACAGTCTAATTACAGTCCATGCTGTTCTGTCAGATATGCTGCTCAATTTAACAATATTGTCTGCAAGATTTCTGTTAATTTGACATATTACAACGCAGCCTCTTTCATTTTGCTTTCCTCTGTATTAAAATAAGTGGTTGCAATCTTCTAGTTGAGATTCTTTTTCATTGCTCCTGTGGATGCAGACTTACAGTATTCCAACTAATGTTTTCGAATTCAGTCATTAAATTATCAAGTTTGTAATCTTCTGCGAGACTTCTTACATTGTATGTAAAGATCTTCATGGCTTTCAGTTTGTTTAATATTCCAGTCTCTAATTAACCATCATAGTGCCTACTCACTTTTGGTGGCACAATGCCTGTAGGCACAGGAGGCACTATGGTTAGACTTTTAGTAGACGATGATCCGACAGGAATGCCTGTCAAATCATTCGCAATAGAATTTATTTTTGGTTTTGAGTATTGTGGCTAATAATCTCACCTCCCTGGCACATAGTTTCTGGTCAGATGTAATTTCTTTGTGCCACCTATATATCTATAAGGGGAGCCCTATATATCTGTAGGGGGTCCCATTGTCCATGTCGTCCAAGATAGTACCTTGTACATTAACAAGGCTTTCCCGTTTCCGCCAACCATGGACACGCCATGGAGCAGTAGGATGCTTCCCCTAGTGTGTGTGTGTGTGTTTATATATATATATATATATATATATATATATATATATATATATATATATATATATATATATATATAGACTATATGTATACACACGAGGTCCTAACCAATAGTTCAAGTAATTTGAATAATGTAGGAAAATAAGTTAGCTTACCTCCTAGTTCTCACTGTCATCTTCGAAGCAGTCCCTTTGGGCATGTATACAGTGGTCCTAGCGTTTTTTTCTATGACTCCATGCATCCCTGGAAGGCTTCAGGTGTGATGGTCTTGAGCACCTCCCGCGATTCCGTTTGGAGCTCCTCAATCGAGTGAAATCGACGTCCTTTCAGTCGTAATTTCAGCTTGGGAAACAGGAAAAAGTTGAAGGGGGCAATGTCACGCGAAAAGGGTGGGTGGGGAATGACTTCCGTGTTTGTGGAAGCCAGGAACTGCCGGACAACAATTGATGTGTGGGTGGGGGCATTGTCATGATGCAGGACCCAGTCCTTGTCCCTCCACTGTTCTGGACGTTTGCGACAAATGTTCTCCCTCAGACACTGCAAAACTTCACAGTATAACTTTCTGCCATTGGATTGACTGGGTGGGACGAATTCTTTGTGAACAATCCCTTGGATATCGAAGAAAACATTCAACATTGACTTGACATTGCTGGGAACTTGACGTGCCTTTTTTCGGCCTCGGTGAATTGGGAGACTTCCATTGCGATGATTGTTGCTGTGTCTCCGGGTCATAACCATAAACCCATGATTCATCACCAGTTATGACCTTGGAGATGAAGATGGCATCATCTCTGGCCTGATTCTTGAGCTCCCTGCAAACTGCAACACGATGTGCTTTCTGCTCATCACTCAGCAGCCTTGACACAAATTTTGCAGCGATGCATCTCATGCCCAACACGTCCGACAAAATGCGTTGCACGCTCCCATACGGCAGTCCAGTGATATCACAAGCATCATGCATAGTTTATCTGCAATCTGCAAGGATAGCCTGATGAACATATCAGAAGTTTTCTGGTGTTGTTGCCATTGATGGTCGTCCAGAACTGTCATCGTCTTTGACGGACGTTCATCCTTCCTTGAACTGCTTGTACTAGAAACATGTTTTGCTTTGGGACATGGCATTGTCACCAAAGGCTTGCTGAAGCAACCAGTGAGTTTCTCCAGCCATCTTGTTGATCCTGAAGCAGAACTTGATGCAGGTTCTTTGTTCCATGAGGTCTGCCATTGCAAAACTGCCAAACCACCTACATATCACATTACAGTAGTAAACGTAGCTCAATAACACGTCTGCTCACAGACACGGCCTAGGCCACACTGACGCACGAGGGGAGCTGCTGACTCCTAGCAGCAAAACGCAAAGCTGCAAACAGTTGGCTCGCTCTGTTCAAATTACTTAAACTTTTGGGTAGGACCTCATATATATATATATATATATATATATATATATATAGAGAGAGAGAGAGAGAGAGAGAGAGAGAGAGAGAGATGACGAGGTGGGGGCCAAAGGTCTAAATGACTGCATAAGATTAACTTAAAGTGCACTAAGGAAATTGTTGAGTCAAAGGGGGGATTTACCACACCAAGTCGTAAGCTCAAAAAAGGAAAATGGTAGTATAGTCTGAAACAAATAGCTGTGATGAAAAAGAGGGAATGATATGGCGATTAAAACTATTAATTTACTTAACAATACCTTAAACTACGAAGAACAAAATCATACAGGTTAGAACAGGATTGTCAAAAAAAGACTTGCAGAAATTGTCCAAAATTTCAAACATCAGTGATAATGGTATACAAGAACACTGAAACACTGGATTCTTAAACTGCTGATGTGCGCAATGAAGGAGAATAAAATTAAAGATACAAACTATTAACACTTGAATAAAATGGATAAAATTTGCAGGAATAACGTGCCGTACGGTATGATGTTCAAGGAAAGAGTGATTCCCCAATTGATGACAATGTGGTGGACAAAGTTTACTTGGCGTTAGAGGAAGAAACGTGCAAAAGTGATGAGCAGGTAACGTCGCAGAAAAAGGTGCTGTATGTTGATGTGTTCGGTGAGTGAAACAACAATTATATCGTCTATATTACTGTGTGAAAAATAAAAAAAGATTCTTGTACTACACACAGATTCCTACCAAATAAATATATTACCTATTCTGAGTGGTTTAGAAAAACCACCATGAATAACGTCTTCTCCGGAGCTGGGCTCTAAAGAACACAGTACCAGGTGAGGGTAGGGTCACCAGTACCAGGTATTTCTAAGCTCAGGTGAGCAATTTCTCTCTGAATTTTTGATGTTTCTCATAAAAAGTGGATGTTTTAGCCAACAAGAAAATTAAAAATCTGCCGGGATTGGGGGAGGCCATTGGTGAAAAATCTGTCAGGAAGCTGCAGGTTAATGGGTTACCTTAGGTTTATCAATTAGTTAGATCAAAAGCTGTTGGAAACTGCCTTGCAGACTGGTTTCAAACCCGGACATCATTGTCAGAAATTTCCAGACTAGGCTCAGACGTCACTCGTCAAGCTAGTACTCACTCCGCAACCACTCATCTTACAGATGGACCTTCAAGGGTTGTATCAACTGCTCACATCTCAACGGAGTTTTCATGTTCGCGGCTGACTACCAACAGTGCCACAAACACTACTCATTCTTCCCTGCGATGCTGATCACGTGCAGGTGGCCATCGCCAGTCAAATGTGTGTCAGGGTTATCAGTCTGATTATTCAAATGTGCGTTGGAGCCAACAGTCCTTGATCTTTTGCTGGAATTGTGGTATCGCTGGTCACTGTGAGTAGAGCTGCTGTTGCAAACAAGGGTGGAACCGTCAGGAGTTGCAATAGAATACACCTTTGCGACCACGTTGTACTTATTGCAAGTACCCTAAGGAAACAACTGGTCACACCACTGATGAGTGTCGTTATCTTGCACGTCATCGGTCGGGGGAAGAGGAGCGCACCCATCAGAAAAATTTCACATAGCAACAGAAGGTCCTCAGCCCCCCATTTGCCAGATTGGGCCTCTACCTCATTTAGGCATAGTTATTTTGGGTTAGAGCAAAGGGGTCCCAAAATTTTTCATGGACTTACGATTAGTGGCAAATTTAATATCATAATCCTCTATAAACAGATTTGGAGGAACTACTAGACAAATCTGACATTCGTTTGTGTGGCATTGATGGCTTATAATTTCATGTGAAGGGCAGAGTTAACCAAGAAATCCAAATTGATAAATTATTAATCCCCTTTACGGTGAGCTTCATGTCACAAACGACCTCCAATATCCTGCAGATGTCATAATAGGCATACCTACCATAGCTAAACATTCCATTGATCTAATACTTCCCTGTGGTGGTATCAGTCTTGTAATCGATTTTAACCCATTGGATCCCAGAGCTCCTGGGCGAGGCACTGTGCTGGGAGGGTACCAAGTGTACCGCCCTCCGCCTGTCGGCTCATAGTTGCAAAGCTCATAGGTCCCTACCCGGGGATTCCCTACTTTATTAACTCTTGAAAATTCCCAGTTCTGTCCTATATTGAGGACACTGGGCTCCAATGGGTTAAAGAGGCTGACAGATTTGCCAGTCATTAACCCATTGGATCCCAGAGCTCCTGGGCGAGGCACTGTGCTAGGTAGTACCAAGCGTACCGCCCTCTGCCTGTCGGCTCATAGTCTTGAAGCTCATAAATCCCTACCCGGGGGTTCCCTACTTTATTAACTCTTGAAAATTCCTAGTTCTGTCCTATATTGAAGACACTGGGCTCCAGTGGGTTAAAGTAGTCGTAGAATGTAGGTAATAGTAAGCAGATTATGTGAGGAGATAGCCTCAGTTTACTTGTAGTCGCTGACAGGAGAAGATAAAGATGGATTCTGGGATTTGATTGTAGTTTATTTCTTCAGAAAGAATATCTCAAAATTTACACTAAGTTAACTTCGACAGCCTGATCCCATTTAACATCACCGTGCTTCTCTCTCGAGTCTAGACCCCCTTCTTGCACTCTCCTCTCCCGTCTCCTAATTCCTTCTCTCTACGTCTCCTCTAGCCTCCTAACTCCTTCTGTCTTCTCGCTTCTCTCTCGTATATGAGAGCTTCTGTCACATGGATTATACGGTTGTCAAAAGTTCTAGAAGTGTGTGTGTGTGTGTGTGTGTGTGTGTGTGTGTGTGTGTGTGTGTGTGTGTGTGTGTGTGTGTGTGTGTGTGTGTGTGTGTAATCTTATTAGGCGTCACGAGGTACAGACTACAGTACACACGCTTCCGAGGGAATGTGCAGACGATATTTCCTACCGGCCCTAGCCATGACTGACTTAACCTTCTAGATTACATCTATGCTACTAGCTAATATTTATGATATTTTAGAGTCCTGACATGGCTCGGTCACACCTTGCTGGCAACCTATGACAGCAAGTAATAGAGATATAATATCCATGACAATATTGTATAGACATAATGTTGTAGAAACATAACACATTGTAGTAATACACTGTATGGAGTAAATACATAAAATATTGTAGTAATACACTGTATGTATAATAAATACATTGTAGTAAAATTTAATATAGAATAATATATAACACATTCTAGTGATATAGTAGCACAAATGTGCGTGTACAACAGACAAACGCATATAATTGTGCATTGGTAATACTGCTAGGTCATAACGTTACATATGGAGTTATGCCTATAGCAATGCCTAATATTACACTTGTATGATGACTGGTAATACAGAATTGTAGTTACATTGTATGAATGTAATTATTACATAATTGTATTGTTACATAATTGCATTATATTGTGCATAATTGTATTGTAATTGTTACGTAATGGTATTTTTAAATTGAAGTAATATTGTACGTAACTGTAGCAACTGCAATAATATTGTAGATATTGTAATAACTGCGGAAATATTTGTAGTTAATTGGAGTAACTGCAGTAATATTGTAAGTATTGTAACTGCAGCAGTATTGTAGTTATTTGTAGTAACTGTAGTAGTATTGTACAATTACATTGTAAATTACACTGTTAGTTGTGACAAAATTGTGTGCACCTGCATATTATTACACAATAGTAACACAATAGCAGCAATCAATTGTATTATGAATCAGTCATCTATAACATTTGTTGTAGTAATCGTACGCAATATGTATTATAAGTCCCCTCATTGTCTCCTACTGGATTTTAAAAAAAAATCAATTAACTAGCTAATTCAGTTATACAGCGGTCGATGATAGTGGTGATGCGCATACAAGTGGCTCTTGGAGAACAATATCTTTGATCTTTGATTCACTTATACAAAGAGGTTATGCTGTATTGTGGCATTTGTAGCAACATTTGCACTTATTTAGTCTGTTAAGCGATCTCATTTTTTTTTTTAATGTATTTTTTTTTCTAGTGTGTTTTCATCGTTTGTTTCGCTTTTTCGGTGTTGTCTGAGGTTGCATAATTGCTGACTAATCCCTGGGACCCTTTTTAAGGCTTATTGTGCACAGTTATTACTGAAAATTATATTATATAACCCCATATTTTATTTTATATAAAAATATATATTTTATACTATGTACAACTTTAACTATATACACTCACTTGTTCATTTGTACCTGTGGTGAACAATTTATGTGTCAGCGCTGTGTGGAAATTTTTGTAATCACGATTGTGTGAAAGATGATGTTCATTCTTGCTAACTTTACTAGTGTTGGCCATTTTATTTTTATTATTTTTTTCTGGTTTTCCTTGTAATTTAGTTTGTCTGGTTCCACTAGGTAGCTTTGATTAATAAATGATTATTACAATTCTGTTATTCACTCACTGAGCAACTGTGATAGTACACTTTATTTATCACTTTGTAGATGTAATATTGTCTAGCTGTACGTATGAAACACGTATTTTACGTATGTATAAATGGTAACATTTGTTGGGAGTAAATGCATTCTGTAATAAATGAATGAATATATTTACAATATATAATTGTTATTTTCGGTGCAAATACTTGGTGACTGAGTTATGCAGATAACTGAAGTAGATATGTGCACGTATGTTATAACTATACAGCATGTTTTATATGTTTGTGCAGAATGTTTTGGGTACCATTGTGTCAATCACTGTGTATTGTATAAATAACGTACCTATGTAACTCACTAATTTTTACCGTGATGGAAACGGTGTGAGTGGTGGTGAGTGGTGTTGTCAGACACGGGTTGATTGACGTGATGTGGTTTGTCAGCAAACGTTTAGCACAGCAACGTCAACTTCCCATACTGGTAGCTGTGGTGAGTAAATGAGTAACGATGAGTAATGCTGAGTAACGATGAGTGAGGTGAGAAGTGAGTGAGGGATCTGGTGCTTGCTGCCTTCGTCACCCCACCCTCACTATTGTGGTGGTAGTGGAGGTGGAGGGTAGGTTGGAGAGAAGTGTGGGGTCAGGTGGTGGTTGTTGTAGTTGTGGGTTGTGAGTCTTATCGCTCTTCTTTTTTTTTTTTCCTCACTCGTAACTCGTTCTTCTTACTTTTGACTCGATTGTGGTTACCTGATCGTAGAATTGTAGACTTCTTGAGTTGCTTGTAGTTTCTTTTACAGCGTATAATTGTAGTTTCTTGCTGTATGGTGCGAACTTGTAGCTGATATTGGTTATGTTGCACCTGCCTGAAGGTTGCTTGCAGAATTGTAATATCTTGCTTTGACTATAGCATTGCTTCTTATATCAGTATTGATACTGTAGACTCATAGAATCGTTGGTTCATTGGCTTGTTGATTTGTAGGCTTATAGGCTTGTAGACTTGCAGGCGTTGTTCGTACTTTCGCGGCCACCAAAATAATACATCAGTCTTGTAATCGATTAAATAGTAGTCGTAGCCGAGCTGTAGGTAATAGTGAGCAGATTATGTGAGGAGATAACCTCAGTTCACTTGTACTCTGTGACTGGAGAAGATAAAGATGGATACTGGGGTTTGATTGTAGTTTATTTCTTCAGAAGGAATATCTCAAAATTTACACTAAGTTAACTTTCTGAGCCTGACCCCTTTTAACACCACCGCGCTTCTCTCTTGAGTCTAGACCCCCTTCTTGCACCCTCCTCTCCGGTCTCTAATTCCTTCTCTCTACTTTCTCCTCTAGCCTCCTAACTCCTTCTGTCTTTTCGCTTCTCTTTCGTATATAAGAGCTTCTGCCACGTGGATTATACAGTTGTCAAATGTTCTAGAAGTCTGTGTGTGTGTATGTGTGTATTCCTGTCTGGTGTCATGAGGTGCAGACTACACATTCTTCTGAGGGAATGCACAGACGATATTTTCCTACTGGTATGGCCATGACTGACTTAACCTTCTAGACTACATCTACGCTACTAGCTATTATTTATGATATTTTAGAGTCCTGACAGTGGTATTGAGGTACAGGGTATTTCTGCAACTGGCATGGATTGCCCACACCCTGTCCTTTCCCAAGTAAACTCAATCACTAAATCAGATCTAAATCCACCAGTGTTTGAGAACAAGGAGGAGCATTCACTAGAATTCATGACACTTCCTCTGAGCATTCACTAGTATCTCAAGACCAACCCCCTAACAGTGACACAATGGTTGACTCAAACACATCTTATTTAACTACAAGAAATAGTCTGAATGACATTCTACTGTACAATGTGTGGAGACAAGACATGCAGTAACAAAACAGTGCACGATTTTGCAGCTGCACAAATTCACAAAAGTGTCGGTGTTGTAGGTGCAGAAAAAGGTGTGGATGCACTAACACTATCTGAAACGTGCTGTGTGAGTGGCTTAAATTATGAGTCGCCATTGTGTACTGTGTTGGAGGATAATTTGTATTACCTTTACCAGCTAAATGTTTCAAATACTTCATTAAAGCTTTAAGTGGTACAAAGCGGATTTCCTGGTCTACCCATCGGCTGTAAAGGTATGCCAGGATGTACCATTATCTACTAAAGATGATGATGATGACAAGCAATCTGGTGCCTATTCAATAAACTCTAAGGGCACTACTCACACCATTTCAGCTGACCTAACCACACATGTAAATTTGGGTTATTACCCCACAATATCGGGGCAATTAGTCAATTTTTGGAGACCAGTCGAGATTTGGCTTCGCCTGGTGAACCTATGGGGAAAACAAATGTAGGAAAGCATGATATATAATTAGTTACTGGTACTCAACCAGTGTATGACTCGGCATATAGACTACACACAGTTTGAGACAACAAGCAGTTGAGATAGTACAGAATATGTTAAATCAGGATATCATTGAACGTTCTGTCAGTCCATGGAATAGTCGACTCTTCTTAGTACCCAGAAAAGGAGGAGAATTTAGACCAGTGGTTGACTGTCATAAGGTTAAGGTTATTTTTGTCGCTCTAGCCAATCGAGTCCCGTTACCAATTTTAACAGATCTGCTAGACTTGCTTGGTGAGCAAAATGTAGTTTTCACTTCCCTTAACTTTAATTGAAGTCACCTCGGCCAATAACAGCATTTAGTACTCCTTCTGGACATTATCAGTTTAAGAGACTCCTCTTTGGTCTTAGAAATGCTTCATCAGTGTTTATGAGGCTAATTCATTTTGTATTCAGTGCAGAGTCATTCTCTTTTTGCCTACCTAGATGACATCATTGTAGTGAGCAAGACCATCCCTGATCATTTTGCAAACAGAAGCAATTCTTTGATCACATTAATTTGGCAGGTCTAAAAATTATACTCAACAAGTGTGGCTTCTTAAGAAAATTATATTTCCTGGACATGTAGTTCATGCTGAAGGAATTCATACCAAATATGATAAAAGTAAAGCAGTCACTAACTTCCCAGAACCTACCAGCACTGATGATGTAAGGCCCCAGTCACACTGCAGGTACGACTTATCGCAAACCACCCATGACCTCCAAGTCATGGGTGGTTTTGGTGAGGTTTATGACCGGTCTTCATATGTCTCGGTCTAGCCGCAGGCCACCATGGTGACCAAAAAATCGTCCCAAGGTTTTTCGTGCTACACGAAAAACCTCCCCACGACCACTGATGTCGTGGCACTGGGTGGCTGGACTGTGTCTGGCCGGCTTACAGACTTCGACTGGTTGGCGACACGTGATTTTTAAGCGGTGGTTGCCATCCGGATGGAGGCCGGTCGCCGCCCGCTCTGTGCGGTGGCCGTCCGCACTCTGTCAAGGCGATGACTGGACTGTGACGGCTGCCGTCCACAAGCCTCCTGTCCGGGGTGGTGGTTGAAGTCTGGCCACCGTCAACCTGGCGATTGGTCGAGCAACAGGTGGAGGGCTGGAGAGAGACAAGCCGCCGGCCAATCCGCGGCCGGTGTCGGTCTACTGGCAGCCTAGACCGCTACATGAGGTCGCGGTCTGAACTGCGACAGGACGTGGACCGGCTGCGGCCTGCCGACGACCAGCCGGCCACCTGTCGGTGTCTTGACCTGTGTGTACCTGGCCATGGTCACCGTTCAGCTGCCCACTGGATGGACGTTGAATGGACAGTGGATGTCCATCGGTAGCCAATTGGTGGCACAACTGCTCCATGGTCGGGGACTGGTTTTGCGATTTTCAAGTTTGCGACAAGTCGTACCTGCGATGTGACTGGGGCATAAGGAGTTTTCTTGGTCTCAGTGGTTACTATCGGTGATTCATCAAAGGGTATGCACAAATCACTGCTCCTCTGACAAAACTACTAAAGAAAACAGCACCGTTTGTATGGACTAAGGTTCAGTCGCAATGTTTCGAAACATTAGCCCCTCCGCACACGATGACGCGTTTGTCACCATTAGGGTGTGGCTGCACTCATACACATTGATCTTTTGTCATCATTTAAGCATAAAAACTATCATCAGAGAAAAAGGTTTTGGCCGATTGGCGTTATTTTTGGAGGCGTCATAGCTTCCCTGCTCCTCATCGAAAGTAATGAGTTGGCAACTGTGGGTCCCGATACCAGCAAGAGAGCGGACACGTTATTCAATACCAAATGAGCTGTGAGTGGAGAAAGTACTGTGCAGTTCTATCCCTTTAAACTTCCACTCTTACCCCCATCCTGGCCGTGCAACATATTTCACTATACCAGTAGTGCTTATGTATAGTGTTTGGACACTGTTGTGATTAGATTTGGTGTTTGCAATAGGAAATTTGGTGTCTGTGAACCATTTCTCGTAGTTATCAGACATTGACCCAAAGAAGATTGTGCTACTGTTTCTAATCAACTACACTGTCTCTGCCCTGCACTAAACTTGAGTATTCAACTATAAAAAATAGTGACAGTGCATCAAGTGGATATAGTGTGCATATCTAGTGTACAAAGAATTGATGAAGTACGTGCAGTAGCTTAGAGGAAGGCAGGAACCTGCCCTACAGTCACGACATGGCGTGGGTACACCGTAGTTTTTTGCATTTTTCTTGAAAACTATGAGGCCTAGGATCACTATTATTGGCTCAAATGAAAGCCAATTAAATTCTGCATAGGATGATAAAATAAAAACATAACAGTGGCGAGAAAAGTTTTCCGCTAGAGTTCCCCGAATAAATAATCTGTTGTCTGTCGGAAATGGGTTTTACTTTTTCACTTGATACGAATTATGGAACCTTCGGCATTCGAAAGCTAATAAAATTCTCTTTCGAATGACTGTATAACATATATAGATTGATTAGTAAACATTCGACTTATGGTGCTGGGAAGTGAAATCTATGATCCCAAACGTTTATTCTGAGGGCCGTAACGTGTGTACAGTTTTTTTTTTTTTTTTTTTTTGCTTATCGTGTAGAACAAACATCAATGAACAGGAATATATGGGTTTTGTGGCAAAATAAATATGTTTGGGTGGTGAAAATAAGCAGAGAATACACATTTTTGGAGAGTGCACTGGCTGGGGGAGGGGAGAAAAGCCAGTGCATCACGGCACAGAATACTTACTAACTTATCCGCACGGGAAGGGGTTAAAACTGGCACTTGCAAATGCTCCAGCTCTGGCATTCCTTGATTACAACAAACCTCTTGTTCTGTGTACAGATGGATATCGTGTAAGAACTGGTGCTGTACTGATGCAACTTGATCAGACAAAAGGGAAACATGTAATGGCACATGTTAGTTGTGCCCTGAACACCGTAGAACAGAATTTCAGCATTACTGAGTGGGATGCTCTACCCATTATCTGGTCCCTTAAGCATTTCAGAGGTATTACTATGGTTATCCAGTGCATATCCAAACCGATCACGTCCCACTTTGTGATTAGTTCAAAGGAAGAAATCTTACTGGTCGAGTAGCTCGGTGGTCAGTTACCATTCATGACTTTAATCCAACCTCTCAGTATGTGCCAGGTAAAACAAAAGCAGTTGCTGATGCTCTCTCACGTCACACTACTGTGGCGGTAGCACAATGTCAACCCAATGTAACTCCTTTTACAACTCTAGCCTCAGATGTTGCCATTAATCCTTTCAGGTCTCCTGGCCACTACTGTATAGTGGCTTTCTCGGTAGGGGTCTCCTAGCCACTCCCCTGGCAGCATATTTAGGCATGAATGAAAACTATTGCCTGAGGCTGGTGAATGAAATAAGGATACGAGCTGCTCCCCAGACCCCTCTGCTTCTACCAGGCATGTGCAGATCACAATATTTTAGTTTACACAGTCTGAGATGAGCTAATCATGGTGGGGGATTAGGTTGCACATATTGGTTTTATTATACTGTTGATCTGGCAATATTTTTTACTATTTTGGTATCAGACATTTCATTTAGCAAAAGAATATTGTTTGCAATATATTTTTACTGATGTGAAAGATGATACATAGCACACACCCCAATTGGCCCCCCCCTCTCTCTCTCACCTCCCTCCTCCCTTTCATATCTTCCTTCCTCCACCCCCCTACCTCCCACCGATCCCCCACCTCTCTACCTCCCACTCTCCACTCTCCTTCCAATCCCACACCCCCTACTTCCTCCACCCTCCTACCTGCCACCAATCCCCCACCCCTCTACCTCCCACCCTCCACTATCCCTCCAATCCCCCACCCCCTGCCTCCCGCCTATGCACATAGTTCCACGCCACAGGAGAGCAAGAGATTTCCTCATTGTATGTCTCAATATTTATTCATTTCCTGGGTGTTAGTGTGTCTAATAGAGGGAAAATAAATACAGATTTATGATATTAGGTTTCTAAGGTCGTTTCTGTAGCCTTTTTTACACGTACCAGGCTGACAAACACGTGCAGCGAGTGTTGCCTTCTTCATTGACAAATGATTGTTAGTGTCTCCCTACTTTTTTCTGATTCATACTTCATTTCTCGCATTTCCTGGTCATACTCATAACATTGTCAATTTTGAGAAATAATAATTATTTGATCACTGTCTCTACTGTTGCCTGTAGGTACACAGGATGATATAGTTAGCAACAATGAAATAAACATGCGTACATACAAAAGGCAAGCTTGTAGGCTTACCCCCATGTCCTCACCCCCACAGCCTTGGACAGTACTAAGCAAAATAAGAGGAAAGTAAAATTAGTCAGTAGTAACTATTAAGTGATAGTTTTATAAGGATCTCGTAACTGTTTTGTTGTTTGTAAAGAAAACATCTCAAGAATCGTTCACAAATCACGTGAGACATAATGTACATATATTGGTGCACTGTTTTTTATGGAAAAACATGGAAACAAACAACGCAATCATGTCGCCTACGCATCAAGAAACCACCTACCCACCGAGACGGCAATACTCACCACGCTACCACACACCACTTGCTATGCAACTTCCCATCATTTTTGCAGCACTTGTTGGTGAGTAGAGCTCTAATATTTTATAGGCATATGTGTATTTCTTCCTTGTGCATGAATATGGTATTTTTTCTTTATTTGCAAACCTTAACTTTTTTCCAAAAAATGCGTCTGTCAAACGTGACCTTGGGACCTATTGGAGACCTGAAAGGGTTAATTGTCAGCACACTGGCCATCTGTGGTCCAAGATAATTTATTTCTTAGAATCCCGAGAGACTTCAACATTACTTACTCTGCCAGTGCCATTAGACAATTTCATATTCAACAGTTGTATTTTTTTTTTTAGAAAGACATTGCTCATAGGAAAGGACATGCCTTCAAGAAAAGCCATCCAACTTGTTGTCTCTACTGACCTAATACCTTCAGTACTCCACATCATTCATGATACTCCTCATGCATTTCATCCAGATAAAGATCAGTGTCTGAGACAAGCACGCATCTCATACTATTGGCCTAATATGTTGAAGGACATTCTCTGTGGTTCTTGTAGTTTTTGTAACCATCACAGAGGATCAACAGAATTACTTACCCCACTCTTGCAATATCTAGTTTTGTCATGTCCATGGGAAACTGTGTATCAACTTCCATAAATTGCCTCCTATGGAATCTGGTGCACAGCATTTGTTTGTAGCAGTCGATAATTTCTCACGCTCTTGTGTCCTCGTGGCTCTCCAAGATAAGACTGCTAAGAGTGTCACACATGCCTTCATAGACCATGTCATTTGCTCATTCACTACCCGTTTACTGTTATTAACTCGCTGCGTGCCAGTGCCGCTTTAAAACGGTCTGACATATATCCGCGGCCAGTGCCAGTGCCGTTTTAAAATGGCATAAAATAAAAAACTTCACTGTGACCGCATTTTTCAAGATTCGCAGGTAAAAATTGGCAGGCATGTAAGGTAACTGTTCCTCTATCATCCCCCACACTGTCAAGGCCATATACTCACTTGCTCCCCCCCCTCACGCTCGTTCTGCCTCACACTGCCTGTGTGCCTCACCCAGTGCTGTACACAGTGAAGGCATTTTGTAAATATTTTCATGCACGTGTAAGTTATAAATATTTTCTTGGAAGTGTCAAGACTATATAGTCAAGTTGTAAATACTTTCTTGTAAGTGCCAGGACTGTACATAATGAAGTCAGGTTGTATCTATCTTTAAGTGTAAGATAATGCATTCTCAGTGAGAAAGACAACCAAATTGTGATAGATGCTGAAGTAATAAGTAATAAAAAAAAGTGTACTGAACATTGCTATACCTTCCCAGCATAAATATCTGAGTATACAGTACCTTACATAGAAAACGGCTTTCTCTCACGTATGTGGTGAGCGTGAGAGAGTGGCTATACCTGTACATGAGTGTGCAGGACTCAATAAAACTGATTTCCGAGCCTTGATGAGCATTTTAATGGCAAAATTCGTTGTTTCCACATCAAAATCTATCATTTTAGAAAAAAAAAGGTCAAAAAATGGCTGGCACTGGGGTGACCCATTGAGCTAAAAATAGCCGGCACTCGGCGGGTTAACGATAATGGCACAAAGTTTAACAATAGTCCCTTTGTTGAAATTTGTAGGCAGTGTAGCATCAGGAAGTGTAATGTGATCCCCAATCATCCAGATTCTAATGGCCTTGTTGAAAGACAGAGTAGAAAAGTTTTGGAATGTTTGAGGCACCTGGGTTCTCACAGTGTGTGGTACGATGAATGAATACTCCAGGTTGCAGCTTCTATAAATAGCTCCATCAATGCATCCTCTGGTGAATCTACATTCTTTGTCTTATAAGGATTCGATAAAGACTTGCCTTTTTTTTTTCCATGCTATCACAAAAGAAAATACATCGGTATGTAAAAGCAAATCTGACTATACATCAGAAGAATATGGTGCAATGCCAGCATAAAGGTGCCTTACCTATCAGCACTGCTATTGGAGACCTAGTATTTGCTCATTCATTCATACATATCTCTAAAGTAAATGATATATTTATAGGCCTCCATCTTGTGATAAATTAAAAACAGAACAAATTTTAAATACAAAAACTATCTACTAGAAATACCAAGTTGATGCATGTGAACAATCTTAAGCATGCCTCAAGGGCTTTGGTGTTGGATAAGTAACTTGGAGAAAGTCCATCTTCTATTCCTTCCTTCCTTCTTCCCCTTCCAACATCTCTTCTTCTGTCAATAAATATCGTTCAAAGCTGCACTCTGCACACAAGTCTCTTGCATAAAAATGATCACCTTAGATGTACTGACTTCAAATTAATAATTCTTAAGTTAAACTTATTATATAGGTAAGATGTTTTGGTATACCCGCTGGTAATGCTGACCCTTGTAGGGTCTGGGTTGGGTGAGGACAATGGTGCAGTATGGCCCAGGGCCTTGGTCAGCAGGGGAATCAAGGTAATGGTGGCAGAAGATGTAGTCTCCTTGTTCTACGACCTTGAGCCACTGGCCACCATGGCCATCACCTTGGCCCACTTCACACTAGGGCGGGTCGAAAAGGTACCAGCTTCGGGTTGCCAGGTTGAAACATCGTCACAATGGTGCTCCTTTACAATGACAATAACACTACGCAAAAAAAATGTTTTGATATATATGTGCCCATTCCAGCAACTTGGATCTAAAAATAGTTATTTCTCAATAAACTTAGAAACACATGCTATTTTTTCGGATGAACTAACATGCAATTTCTGTGTTAAATTTCAATTTTATAAATAAAAGTAACATTTGAAATAAATGTATTCAAATCATGCTCGTCAGTGGAGAAGTGAAAGTGCGGCCTTATTCTTCACCAACATACGTGGCCTTAGCATAAAGTTAAACTCAGTTCATTTTATCCGTCAATCCATATCCCCTTTGGCCCTTTTCCTCACAGAACCACAAATATCACCCTCTACTGATATATCCCCATTTTGTTTTCCCAGTTACCATCTCCTCACAAACTTCCATAACAAGGGCGGCACCTGTTGTTATATCAAATCCCAGTATGCAGTTGACACAATTATAAACTTCACCTCATGCAGTTTTGATTACTCATTGTATAAACTAAATTGTCAAAATATTACCAAATATATCTGCGTAGTCTATCGTTCCCCCAGTGCTTCTTCAGAACCCAGTGTATTTGATTCCATATCTACACAGTTGAGTAACCTTAACCTTGCCCTTAGCACCGAAAGTACCATTTTGGGTGATTTTAACATACATAATGTTTAATGGTTATTGCATTCTGCCAGGACTGATGATGCTGGTCTAGAGTGCGAGCTGTTTGCAGAATCGTTTAATCTTACCCAGCTGGTAAAGCAACCAACCAGAATACCTGATAATCCTGACCATAATGCCCATCTCTTGGATTTGTTCTTGACACTAAAAGATTGAACTCTCCAAAATGGTTTGATGGCAACTGTGCCCGAGCAACCGACCAAAAGTCATTAGCATATAACTCTTACTTAAAAACATCTGAATCACCCTCTCAATTTGGATCCTCTGACCACAATTTCATCAAAGCCTCATTAATTAACCCCCCCACACCTCCCCGTTCTGAACCTGTCAGGGTGACCCGATGGCACTTTGATAGGGCAAACTTGGATGGATTTAGAAATTGTCTTGCTGACATTCCATGGCAGTCTTCTCTAGTGATCCTAATTCTACCGAGTCCCACATTTGCTACTTAATACTAGCAGTATGGATTTATTCATACCAAGTCATCTGTTCACTAAAAGATTGAACTCTCCAAAATGGTTTGATGGCAACTGTGCCCGAGCAACCGACCAAAAGTCATTAGCATATAACTCTTACTTTAAAACATCTGAATCACCCTCTCAATTTAAAATCGCGAGAAATCATGCAAAAACTGTAATAAATCTAGCTAAATCAAACTTACTTCAAAAGCAAGCATCAAAACTGCTTAACAACCCTAATGTCAATATAATATTCTGGTCAACTCTTAATTCTTTCAATAATAACTTTAACAGATCATCATCCATTCCCCCAATGAAGTCTTCAGATGACAACATTATAAATAATTCATGTGCAAAAGCAGGTATTTTTGTCACTACATTTACCAGAAATTCTACCATAGACGATGCCAGCCAGAACGTCCCAGTACTAGAACTTGACTCTTCTGAAATTGTTCCACTTAAAATACAAACAAGATATGTCAAATCTATTCTAGACAATTTACCCACCAACAAAGCTCCAGGCCCAGATAGAATTCCGCCACTTGTTTTGAAAAAGTGTTCCCCAGAACTTGCCTGTGTTCTAGCTAAATTATTCAGACTATGCACACTTTCTTCTTCATTCCCAAATTCATGGAAAGAAGCCAATATCCACCCAATTCCGAAGAAAGGAAGTTCCTCTGACCCCTCTGATTACAAACCAATAGCAGTCACATCTTCTCTTGGTAAGGTATTTGAAACTTTAATTAATAAGCACATTGCTAAACATTTTGAATCCAACAACTTAATTAGTGATTGACAACATGGTTTTTGCCACGAAAGATCCGCCATTGATATAGTGAATTGACAACATGGTTTTTGCCACGAAAGATCCGCCATTGATATACTGAATCTCCTAACTCATGCCATCCATCAATCAATTGACCTACATAGAGAAACTCATGCAGTAGCTCTTGATATTTCTAAAGCTTTCGATAGAGTATGGCACCGTTCCCTGCTGTCCAAACTCCTTTGTTATGGGCTAACATATTTTTTTCCTTTGAGCTCCTCATATCTCAGTGACAGGAAAATACGAGTAAAAGTAGATGATGTATATTCCAATTTCCACTCAATTAATGCCGGCGTGCCGCAGGGATCAGTTCTGGTCTCAATCCTGTTCCTGGTTCATATTAATGATCTCTTATCTGCCACCCACAATCCCATCCACTCATATGCAGACGACTCAACACTACATAGTTCATTCATACTCAGACACCCATTTACAAAGTCTAATATCTCAACCTCTCAACTCAGTACAGCCATCTTCATAAATCAAGACCTATCTACGATCAGTGAATGGGGACAAAACAACCTTGTCTCATTTAATGCTAGTAAAACCAAATATATACAATTTACTAATAGACAAATATTGCCAGATTCGTATATTACCTTCAGTACTACTATTATTCCCATCTCCAAAAGTATTGAAATTCTCGGTGTCTCACTGAACAATGCCCGTAGCTGGACCTCTCATGTTAGATCACTTGCTAAAACCGCCACAAAGAAACTCTGATTAATGTGCAGAGTCTGTAACTTCTTCACTGACGAGCAGTTAACTATAATTTATAAGAGTCATGTGCGCTCTCAGCTTGAATATTGCCCACCCTTGTGGAATGGCTGTGGAGAGGTATTAAAACAACTAGACAATATTCAGAACAAGGCTGTTAGAATTATTAACAATCCTATCTATCTATCTATCTATCTATTGCCAGACGCCTCAATCCCGTTTGGGGTGGCCACAAACAAATCGCCTCCAAGTCGTCCTGTCCCCCGCCATTTCACTCCCCTGCTCCCAACTCACACCTCCCTCTCTCATATACCTCTCCACCCCATCTCTCCATCTCATCCTCGGCCTCCCCCTCCCTCTTTCCCCCTCCACCTCACTCACATACACTCTCTTCGTCAGTCTTTCACCCTCCATCCTCTCCACATGGCCAAACCACCTCAGTGTGTTCCTCATAACGCTTCCTATCACATCCACATCAACACCACAACGCTCCTTTATATCCTCATTCTTCAGCCTGTCTCTCCATGTGACTCCACAGGCTCCTCTTAAATAACTCATTTCCACGGCTCTCACTCTTGACTTGTGTCCTTCCAACAACGTCCAAGCTTCACTTCCGTACGTTAGAGTTGGTATCACAATACTGTCATGTAGTAACTTTTTCACTTCCATGCTCACTTCCCTGTTTCTTATCACTGCTTTCAAAGAACCAGCAACCTTTCTTCCCTGCTGTACTCTTTCAAGCACTTCACCCTCCAAACCTCCATCCTTACTCATCACACTACCCAAGTACTTAAACGTACTCACATTTTCCAATTCCTCACCATCCAACCTCGCTGTACATTCACTGACTTCACCGCTCTCAAAGACCATCACTTTACTCTTCCCTACATTCACCTTTAGATTCCGTTTCTTACACACTCTCTCAAACTCATCCACCAAGCCTTGCAGCTCCCCTTCGTCTTCACTCAACAACACGGTATCATCTGCAAACAACAGTACAGGGAGTTTCCAAACACTATCCTCTCTCACCAGGGCCACTCCAACATCCACTACCCTACCTTGTACCTCTTTTATTACCCCATCCATGTACAGATTGAACAACCATGGAGACATGACACATCCCTGTTTCAACCCAACTTTCAAAGAGAAAAATTCACTTAGTTCACCATCCACACGCACTGCAGCCTTCGCACCATCGTACATACTCTTCACAGCATTCAACAACTTCCCATCTATTCCATATATTCTTAACACTTTCCACAATCCTAGTCTATCCACCCTGTCATATGCTTTCTCCAAATCCATGAAAGCCGCATACAACTTCTTTCCCTTCTCTAGAAACTTTTCCACTAAGGATCTGAGAATGAATATCTGATCTACACAACCTCTTTCCTTCCTAAAGCCTCCCTGTTCTTCTCCAACTAATTTCTCTGTTCTTTCTCTAACTCTGTCAATAAGTATCCTACCATATACTTTTCCTATTATACTAAGAAGACAAATGCCCCTATGATTACCACACACTTCTTTTTCCCCTTTTCCTTTGTACAAGGGAATAATTATACCTGACTTCCAATCCTCCGGGACTCTACAATCCTGCCATTACAAATAAACTACCTTCCCTACAAGTAAGAAGGAATGTTGCCTCCCTTGCATTATTTTACAGATATTTTTATGGCAAATGCTCAGATGAAGTTGCGACTATGGTGCCACCTCTCCATGCCTTCCCTCGTGCTACACCGGCATCTGGTAGCGCTCATGACTGGAATGTCACTCAGCCATAATGCAGAACTTCTGCCTATCAGAATTCCTTCATTCCTCGTACTGCACCTCTTTGGAACTCGCTTCCCCAGAGTTGTTTCCCTCCAAACTTCAACCTACAGCTGTTCAAGTCTAACTGTTACAGATATTTTATGAACAGAGGACACCAGTAATCTGGTGTATGGATTATTTTTTTTTATTCATTTGTTTTTCCTTCCTCTGTTCTGTTATTATGAAAAAGAAAAAGAACAGTAGAAATGGCATGAACAGTTTAACACATCAAATGTCTTGTTTATTTTCACACTTCAGGAACAAGTTGCGAGAGCGCTTACATTGGGTGAGCATACCATGATGTAATTCATGCCCAAATACTTGTGGTGGATGCGACGTCCTTGAGGCAGCATTCCACTCCTTAGGTACACGTCCAGTACGATGGATTGGCTTTTGTCCATTTGGTCCAGTTTATTCTTCAGCAATGGAGAAATTGTGGCAGAAGAAAACTCTACCAGCTCAGTGTACTTCTTGGCATCAAAGTTTATCTTTAGTGCCGATTTTTCAAATATTCTAACTGAGGCCTGGTCATCATTCTCATTTATCTGTGCTTGTTTCATCAACTTGATCGCCATCAAGCATACGCCAACACCTTCATCAGCAACAGCCGACAACAGGATGTTCTCTGGGTGACAGTAGTACTGTTATTTGCAAGTACAGGGCAAATGATTGCCCGATTCTCCAACGGCAGCTTTTGAAGGAGCTCCACCATGAAAAAGAAATTTTTGGCTTCATCCTGACACGAGCTGTTGGCTTTCACCCTGAACCACACAGGAGCATTGTAGTTCACAATGAATGAAACGAGACGTTTTAGGGTTGGTCTTGGTTGCTCCTTTGACATGCAAAGTCGCAGTACGCGATTAGCTTTCGTAAGCCACCCGGCATGAATTAGCGGTCCTGGTTGTGCAGATGGTCCCACACCTTCATTAGTACCTCCACTTGGCAATTGCACTGTGAAACATGCACGGTACAGGTAGCCCTGATCTTTGCTGAGATCACTTACAACTCCTGGTAAAATGCAAGTTTTTCCAGCAACATGTTCATAAACAACAACTGGTAGATGTTTTGGGTCAAATTCAAGCAATTGACCTACTTCTCCTCTGCAGCCTCGTGGACCTGTTGTCGAACCATCAACTGCCTCGAAATACCTTCGGAAAATTATTTCAACAAGATGCAAGAAACAAACAATTTACTGTAGTGGTCTGCCAAGCTGTGATTCGAGCTCATGGATCACTCCATTTCTCTTTCCAGTTTTGATATTTGTCCCATCACAGACGATAGCTTGCAACGAATCTGTTGAATCTGTTTCTCGAGTGATAGACATGACTTCCTTGGCAATAGCTGCTGCTCTTCCACTTTCGGGAGAAACGTGGTCGATGTAAACGGCGTCAGGAAATGCAGCTACTGAGTAGTGATCTTCTATCATGATTCTCCGACCACCTGGAGTTTTCTTGAATGTCTGATCGATTTTTTCATCGAAACCGATGCAAACGATCTCCAAGTCATTTTTATGCTGTTGCATTGTGACATCTCTCCAGTATTTTAACTGATGGCGAAGTTTATGGGGATCAACTTTATTTTCTTCACAAAGAATATTCATATCTTTCAGTGCTGCATTCACAATGGAGCAGATGTCTCTGTTGCTTACTTGACGTCGATCAGCTACACGACTCAGCTTAGGATAGAATAATCAGTTCTGACACTGTTCAGACTGTTTGCTTCCATCTACTTCTGCAGTATCATCATCAACATATTGATCATATTGTTCATCACAGGCATCACTTTTGTCAATACATGCTGTCATTATATCTTCATTATTTTGCTTAGTATCTCTAGTGGACTCTTCATAGAGCTTCCTTTTCATCATTCTATTTGCTGCACACTTATTTTGTGCTGTCTTCTTCCGGTCTATTCCACCAATATACATTTTTCTGCAACTATTTTGGTCAACCCAGAAAGGCCACTCCTCAGGCGATATCTTGTCTGCTCTAGCACACTGACACTCAGACCTCTCACGTGCATTGAAGTTTTTGAAACATTTGCAACGACTAATGTCAAATAAGGTGTCAAAGCTGGCGAGTTTATATAGGTGTTGGAAGTCCTTTTGCTCACTGGATATTTCCTAAGCTCCTGTGCCTTTGCTATCAGGCGTTTCACACGAATAACAACACTGGTGTAATCAATAGTTGAGATGGAAGCTTTCTCGTAAATTCCTGCTACTTCAAGTACAACAGTTTCCCGGGATTTGTTGATTTATGTTCCAAATAATGCCTTGATGACATCACAGCTAGTGGGCAGATTATGCCGATTTTGCTGGATACTAAAATACATGTATGAGATTTGGTATTTACGGTAGTGCTAAGTACAGTCGTCAGCACAAATTCGCTGCAAACCTGCTCGTGTGATGTGGTAGTTTTGTCTGGCAACGGTGTGTGGGAACTAGTTGCCACACAGGCTTTTTTACGCTCTAAAGATTTGTTTGTAAGAATTGGTATTATGAATCGCCCAGAATGCAATATTCATTATATCTGATAAGCATAAAAATGTGTGAAAGAGAGAAAAATGTTGTGGAATGATGAAACTACTGCTCTCTCCCCCGTACCACTCCCGATGACCCTCCCCAGCCTACCTCTCATCACCCCTAACCCCCCCAGCTCTCCTTCTCCATTCCCCTCTCTCCTTACCCTGCCTACCTTATTAACCCCTTAACCTCGGGGCGTCACTTTCGTGACGCTCGGCCACAATGGATCATACCGCGGGGCATCACTTTTGTGATTCTGTGTTATTTTGAATTATCCCAGGCTCCCAAGTGGTGGCTTGTATCATCTATCAGTACTGCCAATGTCCAACACTAGTCAGCACTCCAAATCTCATCTGTACTCCCATCCATTGTTGACATTTTAGTGATTTTACCCCCTTCGTGACTCCCCTCCCTACCTGCCCTCCATTACCCTCTCCTCTCACCTCCCACGCCGCGCTGCGCTACAGAAATTTCCCCCTGATTTTTCCACAGATTTCATCCATTGAAATAAGCCCTATGCCCTATATTTTTACCAAATAATATACACCAAAAAAAAAAAACAGGTAAGTGATAGTGTTATACTCCAGAAATTGGCTAATTATCACCTGACAAAACCTCACGTGCATTCATTCGCTACATTACCACGGTAATTTCCCCTTTGATTTATGCCTTGTAATCGATGTCTGTAATAAAAATATATATCAAAAAGGAAGGGAGAATCCTAACTGACATTTACATTCACCTGGAACTACCTATTTCTTTATTTATTGCCGAGATATTCTACCTATAAAAAATTAGCCTGTAAGTTAGCAGCAGTCAGCCTAAAGTGTCATTGTCAACCCTTCCCTTCTCAGATAAGCCACGGCATTTAGTTCCTTGTCCTCCACTGTAGAGACAACATGTCGCACTCGCGCCCCGCCATTCCTGCCGCTTCTGCGCCCATTACAAAGGGCCCCGTGACCTCTACTCCAAAGAAAAGTGTTGAGGCAAGCAGGAAAGGCCTCAGTGACTCTGCAGTTGCACGAGAACTTGCAGAATTGTCCATGATAATGATGGACAGTGATTATGACGATTCGGGTGAATCGTGTGACGAGCCGGGTGAGGTTATCGCGCCAGAAACAGCGACAACAAGTGCATCAACAAGTGAATCAGCGTATAGCTCCAAGGGAAAGGAGCCTTTAGTGCAGGAAGGACAAGAATTTGGGAAGGGAGTGAAAAGGCGGCGTGTTAGCCCCAGAACAATGCCCCCACGTGACCCAGCCCGCCATGAGTCACGAGTGCATTCACCTCCCCGTTCCCCAAGCCCCACTTTACTCATCTCGTCATCATCGTCAGCTGAGTTATCTCCGGAGTCTTCGTCGTCGGAGTCACCACCAGCATCAACAGTGAAGGCAGGCCGTAGAAGTAGAGGTAGATCTAAGAGAGTGAAAAGTAGTGTAGCTAGTAGGGTAAGGGCTGCTAGTGCTGTACAGCAACCTAGGGTCAGTGAGAGTGACCTTGACAGAGATAAGCCTCCCTCACAGCCAACCTCCACCACCACCACCACCCGCCCTCCACCGCTACGACAGGGAATCCTGGACGCCTTCGCGTGGACGGAAGGGTCAGATTTTGTCCCCGAAAATCTGGTTTTTGATGAGAGCTCCTCAGGAGTTCAGCCTGCCTTCACTATGGACGAAAATGCTGAGTGTGTCGACTACCTTTTGGCCTTCCTAGATGACGAAGTCATGCAGCACATATGTGATGAGACCAACAGGTACGAATCACAACGTGCTGCTAGTGGTACAGGTGCAGCCAAGATGCAACAGTGGTCCATGCTGGGAGTGCAGGAGCTGTATGTGTTCTTTGCCCTCATGCTTCTTATGCCACACTCCAAGAAGCATGAGTTGGAAGAATACTGGTCCATGGACCCCTTACTACCCTCACCCACCTTCAATAAGTACATGGCTAGAGATCGCTTCCGGAACATCATGGGAAACCTGCACTTTGCCGACAATGATGTACCTTCCCAAACCAACCCACTCTGGAAGATCCGGGAGATTCTGAACAGAATAAAGGATAAGTTCATGTCATTCTTCCACCCATTTCAGAAGGATGTCATTGATGAATCCTTGGTTTTGTTCAGAGGACGTCTTCGGTTTGTTCAGTACATTCCAAGCAAACGCCATCGCTTTGGAATTAAGTTCTTTGTACTGTGCGACTGTAAGACGGGGTACATCCTTGACTTCGTCATATATTCAGCCAGCACTGTCGATCTCGATAAAACTCACCCCCTTGGCTTCTCAGGCTGTGTAGTGAAAGTGCTCCTAGAAAAGTATTTTGGTGGGAATCATGTGCTGTATACAGACAACTACTATACAGCACCAAAACTTGCCAAATATCTTTCTGAGCACGGCATTGGCTCCTGCGGCACTGTGAAAAGTAATCGTGCCAACTTCCCCAAATTCCCAGAGGCGGGAAACTTGCAGCGAGGAGACGTGCACCTACGCAAGTGTGAGAAGATGCTGGCAATACGGTGGCATGACAAGAGAGTCGTGCACATGCTCACCACCGTACATAAGGGGGAGATGAGAGACAGTGGGAAGGTCGACCGTAGGACAGGCGAACCTGTGATGAAACCTGATGCTGTGTTGGACTATAATATCAACATGCGGCAGGTGGACAAGTCCGACATGATGATTGGTGAGATCGACTGCCTCAGGAAGAATACTAGGTGGTACAGGAAAGTTTCTCTGCATCTCATAGATATGACGATGCTGAACGCCTTCATCCTGTACAAGATGAAGGTAAAGCCACCCAAGTCCTTCTCCCTGAGGCTGTTCGCCAGGACTTGTGTCCAGCAGCTGCTGGAAAGATATGGTAGGGTGCAAGCAGCAACTCCAAGGCGCCATCCAGTTACACTTCCCGACCGACTTGAGCAGAGGGCGTATATGGATCGGCACAGACTTGAGCTAATGCCTGCCACAGGGAAAAGGAAGGCTGCGATTCGCAGGTGTCAGGTATGTGCCCATACCACACGCCGCACACCTGAGCATAAACGCACCTCTTGGCAATGCGCTGAGTGCCAGGTTCCCCTCTGTGTTACCTGCTTCTTCGATTATCACAGCCAGAAGCAGTTCTAACAGTGCAAGTGTGGAAGCACAATTATTTGGAAATAATGTGTAAATAATGTGTAAATAGCAGGTGAAAGCAATGGATGTTCAGTTCATATGATTGAACAGTGTATTATAGTTTTATCTTACTGAAAGTGACAGTGAATAACATAGTGTAAGTAGAATAGAAGGGTAAATATTGAAAATAGAATAGAAAATGTAAATAGTAATGTAAGTAATTAGTAATATAAGAATATGAGTACAAATAATTTATGTTATAACAGTGAGAGTGAATCCGTGGCTCTCTACGTATTTTACTGACTGAAAAATTGAATGACTTCAGTGACAATAAACTAATACGACTGAAGGAAACTTATGGAGAAAGACTCCAGATATATATAAGTGTGATATCGTAATAGAAATTTAAAGTGTGAGGGGTTTTATGAATAATAAATGACAGAGTGCCTAGAGCGAACTAGCGCAAGTGCGACGATCAGACGCGCTCGTAATTTCCATTGCTTTCACAGTTTTTTTTTTTTTTTAGTATGGATCCCAAACTACTTGAAAATTGTAGAATAGTGTTTATAGTGTTTGTATCTGGCTGTGGTAATCATATTACGGGTTGTCAGGAAGTGTAAAGTGGAGACTTAGTTACCCTACTTCAGAGGTCTCCACAAGTCCTACGGTAACCGACGAAGGCTCAACAATCATTCCAGGAGAAAGCTGAAGGTATGTGCCATAAGCATATATAATTTTATTATTCTAGGACTAATAACTGATTTTTGGCAAATATTTTTTGAGAGTCTGTCGGAGCCCAAATAACCCCGCGGGACACGCAAGTCATTGCTCGCGGTGTAGGGGTTAATTTTTATATACGGAGCTAACCTACGTAATTAACCACATTCTTCTCTGTTTCTTGTCTATTCCTGCAACTTTTTTGTTTCTTTACATTCGTGAGATTCTTTCCATGCTACAGTCTTTTTCTCTCACTCCTTACTCCAAACATGGTGCAGTAGTTCGAAACATTATTGGTTCTGATACGGCTTCATGAATCAGTGAACAGTATGAGTAGCATGGGAACATTTTCCTAGGGAAGAGAGAGGGGGAGAAGTGGGAGGAATGGGCAACAAGTACGAGACCTCAATGTTCCTGTATCTACTGGCTGTTGGCAGAGGCAAAGGATGGAGAAAAAAAAGACAACTGGAATACAAGGAATGGGAAGGAGACGGGTAGGGTGAGAATGGGACTCGAACAGGAAGGGATATTGATAATTAATTAGCCTTGGATATAGTTGGTAGTATTGCGAGCAATTGGGAATAGGGCAGACTGGGTTTAATAAACTGTCGAGAGAAATACGATGCGCCAATGGAGTTATTGCAGTGGATAAATGAATGAAGGCAGAGAGGGTGGGAAGAAGAGACAATGGAGAGACATGAAAGTGAGTGGGGGATAGGAGGGAGAGGGAGGGGTGGGGGGAAATCAAGAGGAGTAAGGAGGCTAGAGGGGAAGGGAGCTTAGACACGTTTATAATGAGGAATACCAGAGTATTATGCTCATACGTCATTCCATAACATTCTTCTGTTAACTCTTGCTGCACTTTATTATACTAATCAATACAGTATACAGAATAATGTACTCTAGGCAGCCTCCAGTAGCCTACCATTTATTAAAAACACGTCTTTACAGTATATAAAATTCTATGTGGCAACTAGTTTCCTTACATTGTTCCCAGACAAAAGGACTTGCTGCGAATTCATGCTGATGACTGAACTGTACATCTGATGCGACTTAGAAAAAGAAAATCCCAACCAACTTTCTGTTATCTTTCTGTGATGAGCATAATATAATGGCTTTACTGAAGAAGTGGCATCAGCGTCCGTACAGGACATGTCTGCATGAAGCTCCAGTAGGTATTAGACCTTCACAATACACACAATGCATTCAGTCACGAGTCTACTGCTATAACTTGATTACAAAAATGTGTGTGGGGGGGGGGGTGGAGGAGTAATATTACCGACTTTTGATGGAGTGGTTAGTGACATTTTAGCGACTTTCAGGCATGAGCTTAGCGACATTTGCAAATATGGGTTGCGAACCCTGGCAGCAGGCCCTTCTGTCATCCACCGTGGAGAAACACGACCGAGATTCGTTTTGGTACCCTCTTTACTTACCCATTCAGTGGAAACTTGAATATGTTAGGATGAGATTTCCCACTAAAATGACACTTTCCCTAACCAAACACCAGCAGCTCGTTCACTCGTGAAGCGGGTCTCTTTGATCTTGGGAGAGAAGTTCTGGGTGGCCTTTTTGATGAAGCAGCTACTTGTGACCTCGCTGAATTCAAATCAAACCTTGTTGACTCGGCTGATGCTCTTGAGTCCTAGAACAGGGTTCTACAGGTTCAACTTTCTATGTTGCAGATCACGTCACACCTAAATGATGTAAGACATTAAACAACTTCTCCGTCACCTTACAGAAACTAATTTCAAAAGTTAATATTGTATCTGAGTTATTATATGTCAAACTACACCTGGACAACTTACAGCTCTCTCTAGACTCTCTTCCCTCCCAAGTCACTACCGTCGTGCGTATTCTAATTGATGCTGTCAGTGGTGGTGTCACTGTAGACCTTGTACAGCTCCGGACAGATGAAACGTTCTACACCCCATCCACCAGCGACTTGGTTTGGGTCTCAGTGGTTCTGGTAACAGTTGCAGGTGGAGGGAGGGGGGATGTGGGAGGGTGAGGAGGGGAGAAATGTGGGCGGAGTTATATAGGGGGTAGTGTGGGAGGGTGAAGAAACAGCACAGTCTGGCTGGTGGGAGGGGGAGACGAATGGTTGGGTAGCGGAGACGAGAGTCTGCTGGAGGGTAAGACAGGTGAATGTGATTAGATGAAAAGAAATTACAAAAAATGAATTATTATAATATCTGCTGCATATATTGCATTTTATCTACTAAATAAAAACACTTGTCTATTATTCACCACCGTATTTGGGTATCCTACTCATTATTATTATCCTTTGGATATTAGGCAATAAATAAAGATATTGGACGGTCTTTCGGACCCGAACCAATTTTTTCATAACTTTTTTCTTCAGCTATTTCCGTATTCCTATTATCCCTCGTGCTTGAAGTCCCCCTTTTTATCACTTTCTCCTACGCCCTACATTTTTTTTTAGGCATAAGGCAGTTTAACTTTCTCTTTAAATAACCATATTTGTCAACAAATATTCCTTTCATTAATCTATTTAATTACCTGTTTTCTTTCAATATGCATTTGTCTAATAATGGGTGTTACACCTTAATTGGTGCCGCTATTTGACGTTTTGAATAAATTTGGTCTAAATTTACGCATATATTGCAGTCTCTCTCAAGTAGGCTGGCAACCTCACACATCCTCCCCCTTGCTTTCTCCTTCTCTCGCTACCCGTTCCCTCCTTTCCTTTTGTAGTACTGTTTATCTATTCTTTCTCATATTTTTAACCTCATTCCTTCTTACAAACTTTTAGTGCCATAGGAATTTCTCCCTTATCACCTACAGTCCTACTACATGAAAGTGGAAAAAACTGCCATCGGGAAAAGAATAACTGGAAATTTATGGCGAAGGTTACGATATTAGTTATTTAGAATGCAAGTGTTGGCAGATACGCATTCTTGACGTGATTATCACAGCCACAGCATTTCGCCTTCATAAAACAGAAGGACTATAGGTTTCATGCATTACCTCCTTACGTCCAGCATTACTGTGCAGAACGCCATGTATAACACATTAAGGACCACAAGGACAGTACTGGTAGTGATCGTAATTCTCATGAATCTCTCCATAGGCTATTGAAAACAGTGCTTTATGCTCAGCTTCAGAATTATGTTCTCATCATGGCAATGATAGACAAAGATAATAAAAACGATATATACAACCAAATTATCATTTATTATACAACAAAGCTCAAACTGCCTCCGTGCTGCAGTCTCAAGGGTGTAACCAGCTCACACAATCACATGTAAATTAAATACATGATCCTATATATATATATATATATATATATATATATATATATATATATATATATATTAATAACCATGAACAACACTGTTTGATCTAAAATTTATTGTGTTGGGTAAAGCAGAGGACACTATCTAGCATGGCAACCTACCACACGGAAACCACCATGTTGCACTACACGCCACAGAAACCGATGCACAGACCATGATATCAGTGAAAAGACTATGAGAAGAGTATTGCACGAAGCAGGGTTGCATCACAGGACCCTAGCAAACGTTATGTTGACAAGCCAGAGGATTTTTGGAAGTGTGTCACTGAAGGCGCAACTGCTGGAGAAGGAATAATACTCGGTGAGTATTATTTCTGAGGTTTTCGCTTGTTTAAACTAAACTATTCAGTCATACATGACCATAAAAATATATTAATAATTACTGCAGGGGGACAACCAGTTTCGTTACAACGTCAGTCCATGCAGAGGAAATTACTTTGGGCATATAGGGTTACTCGATGTTAAATTTCATAAGTGTAGAGCCTGTATGATTTTATATATATATATATATATATATATATATATATATATATATATATATATATATATATATATATATATATATGAGAAGGTATTTAATTTTTTTCAGGTAGCACGGAGGCAGTTTGAGCTTTGTTGTATAATAAAAGATAATTTGGTTGTATATATTGTTTTTATTATCTTTGTCTATCATTGCCATGATGAGAACATAATTCTGAAGTTGAGCATAAAGCACTGTTTTCAATAGCCTATGGAGAGATTCATGAGAATCACGATGACTACCAGTACTGTCCTTGTGGTCCTTAATGTGTTATACATGGCGTTCTGCACAGTAATGCTGGACGTACGGAGGTAATGCATGAAACCTATAGTCCTTCTGTTTTATGAAGGCGAAATGCTGTGGCTGTGATAATCACGTCAAGAATGCGTATCTGCCAACACTTGCATTCTAAATAACTAATATCGTAACCTTCGCCATAAATTTCCAGTTATTCTTTTCCCGATGGCAGTTTTTTCCACTTTCATGTAGTAGGACTGTAGGTGATAAGGGAGAAATTCCTATGGCACTAAAAGTTTGTAAGAAGGAATGAGGTTAAAAATATGAGAAAAAATAGATAAACAGTACTACAAAAGGAAAGGAGGGAACGGGTAGCGAGAGAAGGAGAAAGCAGGGGGGAGGATGTGTGAGGTTGCCAGCCTACTTGAGAGAGACTGCAATATATGCGTAAATTTAGACCAAATTTATTCAAAACGTCAAATAGCGGCGCCAATTAAGGTGTAACACCCATTATTAGACAAATGCATATTGAAAGAAAACAGGTAATTAAATAGATTAATGAAAGGAATATTTGTTGACAAATATGGTTATTTAAAGAGAAAGTTAAACTGCCTTATGCCTAAAAAAATGTAGGGCGTAGGAGAAAGTGATAAAAAGGGGGACTTCAAGCACGAGGGATAATAGGAATACGGAAATAGCTGAAGAAAAAAGTTATGAAAAAATTGGTTCGGGTCCGAAAGACCGTCCAATATCTTTATTTATTGCCTAATATCCAAAGGATAATAATAATGAGTAGGATACCCAAATACGGTGGTGAATAATAGACAAGTGTTTTTATTTAGTAGATAAAATGCAATATATGCAGCAGATATTATAATAATTCATTTTTTGTAATTTCTTTTCATCTAATCACACTCACCTGTCTTACCCTCCAGCAGACTCTCGTCTCCGCTACCCAACCATTCGTCTCCCCTTCCCACCAGCCAGACTGTGCTGTTTCTTCACCCTCCCACACTACCCCCTATATAACTCCGCCCACATTTCTCCCCTCCTCACCCTCCCACATCCCCCCTCCCTCCACCTGCAACTGTTACCAGAACCACTGAGACCCAAACCAAGTCGCTGGTGGATGGGGTGTAGCCGTTTCATCTGTCCGGAGCTGTACCTATTTCTGATCTCCGTTCTGCATTGGAATGGGCGTGCTATACCTTTGACTTATCTCCAGTGCTTTCCTTCTCCTCTTTAGAGTTCTGCTACCCATCACTGAAAGCTCCCTTCCTCACTAGAGACATTGTTGTTCACATCCCTCTCCGTTCTTCTATCACTTTCAATCTCTTCCACATCATCCCTTTCTATTTCCCTCTCTTCTTCAAAAATGCTATGTTACAAGCCTCTGTTTCCTTTGAATATTTCTTCTATCTCATGATCATGTCTTCATTGCTTTCATACCGTCTAGCAATCTCAGAAAGTGTGCTTCACTTACACCTACTTCTCGACTTTGTGCTGCATATCTTTTGGCCATCTTTTGCGAATCTGCTTTGGTTTGTAATCTTTCCGTACAATCCGTCTGCTCCTTTGTTCCGGCTCCCAAACTCCCAATGCACTATACTCGACTTTAAATCAAAGTAAACTTGTCAACAGTGTTCATTGTCCTTCAGTTGCTCACGGGTACATCCGGTTTTCGTGTTTTCTCCCGTGCCTGTTTCTTTTACCGGATTTCTATTTACTATTTGCATCCTTCACTGCTGTGCCAGACGAATGGATCACTGTCTACATGAGTTATGAGCGGTCACAGGTTTAATACTACGACCAAGGGACGTTGAAACTGGCCGTGCTTAGTGATACTTCATGTGGCTAATGAACGTGGAAAGAACATATAGTAATGAAAAGGAGACAGTTGTGTACCAGGGAAGGAATAAGATGACAACTGTGATATATATATATATATATATATATATATATATATATATATATATATATATATATATATATATATATATATATATATATATATAATCAGCCGTGTGAGTGTCCACTGCAGGACCGGCCTATCCCGACCGAAGTGGGGACGATACAGCCAATGTATCTCTACCAAGTGGCTTAGGCTGTCTAGTAGAGATTGTACAGTATGTAGGGTGAGAAGTGCTTGCAAGTGTAATTGTAGTGCTGGAGTGGCTTTGGATGTGTGTGTAGTCTGTGAACCAAGTATAATCGGCCCGTGCAAGCCGACTGGGTGCAAGCATACTTTATAGTATGCGACATTGGTTCAACCACAGCATCCCATATGTCCGCCAATGCAGTACGTGGCCTGAAGAAAGCCCCCAAAGTTTATTACCCTGGCGGGGCGCGAACCCTCGTTGTTCAGTGTACGAAAACGTACACTTTATCACTGTACCACAGAGGCTTCATATATATATATATATATATATATATATATATATATATATATATATATATATATATATATATATATATATATATATATATATATATATATATATACAGTATATTAGTTTCCCCAACGTTTTCTATAAATGGTAACTATGAGTATCAGTTTTTATTATCACAATTTTTAACCATCACATTCTTGATCACGACCATGTATTGTACATAATGTATATCCTTATTTTTATTGGCTGCAACTGCTTACATAACAGCATTTAATCTTTTTTGTGATTATACTCTTCCATAAAGACCTTTAACGTAACTAGACGCCTTACCTAAGTCTTTCCCCTTTGTATCAGAAGACAACTTCTGTTAGGAAGTGTAGTTACCCTGATTTATACTTCCCTTCAAACTAAACTCTAAAACTAATGTCACTATATTTCGATATATGTCAAGCAGTGTGGTGGGCCTACGTGCCAATCCACGCTTTAATAAACAGACATCACTTTCATAAAGTGCTAACGACATGTCTATGACCCAGTGCCGGCCGGCGTTCTCCCCTGCAGCCTCAGTGTGGGGACTGGTCACAAGAGCAAGATCTGTGATAAACTTGACCAAATAAACAATCGTTAATTTGCATCGGGCTTTGGATTTACCTGTATTGGATGTGAGCAGTTTAACACATTGCCATTTATTCTTTCCTCTACATTTTTTTCCCACATGTTATTCTTCTCGTACAACACGCATCCTCCTAATCGACCCTCATACTAACAGTCCCCACGACACATCTTTTCTTCCCTCTTTGTTTGCAAAGTATTGGATTAAGAAAGTAAATGTCTCATGAAAAGTCATTAAAATATATTTAAATTCCCATTCATAAATAGGGTTTGTAGGTATTAAATCTGTGCATTTTATTTTACGGCAACTAGTACTGAAACTGAGATTACTGGTAGATTGAGTTTTCTCACACAAATCCAAACTGATAATACCTACTGCCAGAACACAAAGCAGTGTCAAAATTCTGTTACGGAAGGAAATATATACTATTTTTACAAAGTAGTCAACTAAGTAGTTTATAGTCGACTATATCTTATACGTGCTGATCATACTCATCTTTTCCTGTCAAAATTGCATAACAGTTTCTCAAACTTTTGCTAATGATGACTGTTTTTTCCTGGTTTCCTCGGAGTGATTTTTTGTGAAGTAGGTATCCTATTTTCTGTCTCCCGTTTTTTGTCATAGGATAGGTACTCATGCCATTCCTAACCATTAACGAGCAGCCTTGCAATCACGCGTTGTTCTGTCGCTGTTTTCCTTCCTTTGTGCAGTGGTATGTTTATCTCACTCCCCACGCACTCATTCACACCGATTTTCCCCCCACTTCTTTCTGCATGCCTATCCATCACAATCCGGCCCGCTCACTCATGCCATTCATGCTCACTCTCGGGTGATAAAGACCATGGCAAGAATTTTACCTTCTCTCGCTTTTTCGGTTTATCTTGTCTTTTACTGCCACAGCAAAATACAGAGAAAGTAGTATAATGCAAAATGCAGTAACGCGAAAAGGGCAACACAGAGTGAGAGAAAATTCAAAGATAAGTCTATGGTATCCCAATGAAAAGATAAGAAAAGGGAGACGATAAGGGAGAGAATGGATAATGATGGGAGAGAGACTGGGGCTGAGGCAGATGGGCGGGGGAGCTGAGAAGAGAATGAGGTAATGGGACAGGGAAGATGAGGTGGGAGAAAAGAACGAGGCAGCAAAAGAGACACCTGAAAAGAACATAATGTGAATGAATGTAAAGAGAAGAGAGAGTTTCATGAGTCACAAGGGGTAAGAGCCAAGCAGTGCATGAAAATGTTTTACGACCCATGCCAAGCGGGTAGCATGAATGAAACTGCAAGGTGCAAGATGGTAATCTGATAGTGAGAGGAAAATGTAGAGCAAAGATGGAGGTTCACACAAACCACCTCTCCCACCTGCAGTGTGGGCAAGGAAAAGGAGGTAGTAAATTTTGTCTGGAGAAAAAAGACCAGGCTAGGATATTTAACAGAAGAGGTAGACACATTCAATATACAGTTAAACTAAACCTGGTAAAACTGACCAGCTGTGCTCTGAACTGCTCTGTCGAATAAATGTCAACGAGAGAGAGAGAGAGAGAGAGAGAGAGAGAGAGAGAGATCAGACAACAATGACACACAAAGGCTGCTTGATTATTCGCACTCCCTTGACCCTTTGTCCGACGTCTTTGTTTCTTCCTGTTGTCTTTCTCCCTCTCGCTCCTTCCTCATTTTTATTCTTATCTCCTTTCTCCCTTCTCCTCCCTCAATATCTCTTCTCCTTTCCTCATCTCTCTCTCTCTCTCTCTCTCTCTCTCTCTCTCTCTCCTCTTTCCATCACCGCACCGGCTTTCTATCTCATTCTTCCTTATTTCCCTCTTCTCTCCTTTTTCCCCGTTTCCCCTTTCTTTCCCTTCTCTCTTTTTCTCACCTTCCTCCCATCCCTTCCCTCATCCTATCCTCGCCTCCTTCATTCCTGTCTTTCTCTCCTATGGCGTTTCATTTCTTTCCTTCTCCCCTCTCCCCCTGCAATCTGTCTTTTTCCTTTTTTTTCCCCTTTCACGCTCTTTTTTCTTTTCTGGCCATATTTCTTTCTTTTTCTTTTCTCTTTCCCTTACTCTATCTCTTTCTCAACTTTCTCTCTTCTCCGTCGTCTCTTTCTCCCTGTTCCTTTTTCCACCTATCGTTCTCCCCTCTCCCTTTGTCTCATTCTTTATTACATCTCCTCCTCCTACCTTTCCATCGACCTCACCTCTTCTGGACAGTCCTCTCCTACCAACTTTACATACGACATCTCCAAATGGGTTTCACTGTCACTTCTTTCCTCTTCCTTTTTCTGTATCCCGTTATATTTCCTGTTTACCAGTCCTCCACTTATTTCTTTGCACGCAACATTATTTTTAACCTTTCCTCGTTACATCTCTCTCTCTCTCTCTCTCTCTCTCTCTCTCTCTCTCTCTCTCTCACGATTTCAATTCGCTTCGTTTTCTGTCTTGTTCACACTTCCAGTTTCCACCCTTATTTTTTTCCCTCACTTTTTGTCATCCCTCTCCTTTCTGTCCCATTTCTCTCTCTCTCTCTCTCCCTTCTATATCTTTGTCTCTCGTCGACAACCTATATCTTTTTAAGTTTTTCATCTCCCCGCTTCTTTCTGTCCCCATTGGTTTCCCAACTTTCACTCTTTCCTTTCTTCCATCACTTTATTTGTTTCTCGTCGGTCTACAGTTAACTTTCTAATGTGCATATGTAATTTCTTTCCACCATCGTTTCCCTTTCTATATTTTCTTACCTTTCTCAACATCTCATTTCTTTTCTCGTGTGTCTCTTTACAATGTACATTCTCATGGCTTTTTGCCGTCTTTTCTTTTCTTTTTTGTGTATTCATTATATATTTAATTATCTTATATCCTTAACCCTTCAGTATAAGGTTAATGGCTGCAGGTTTTGTATATTTAAACGTCTTCACTGTCTCTTTCCTTCTGTAATTAGGCTTCCTTTTCTTCTTCATTTTGATCCATGCAACTCCGTTTATGTTTTTATAATTATCTATGTGCCACCTTTTTCTGTACGTTCCCTCTCCCAGTTTTAACTAGGCTCCCCACTTCATTGCAGATTAATCCGTTTCTGACGAACATTTATTAACACTCCTGCACTCACAAAGTAAGAATTAGAGCTGTTTTTATTGTTGGGCACGCGCGCGCGTTTTCGTGTGGGCGTGGGTGGGGGGTTAAAGGTTAGGGGATTGGATAGGGTGAAAGAGGATGGAGATGAGTCGAGTGAAGGGGAGAGAGGTGAGTGGGTGATGGGAAAGTTGTTGGGTGTATAAAAGTAAGGCAAATGGCCCGAGCAAAGAGGAGAAGTAGGAGAGGATGGAGAGGACTACAAAGAAGTGTAGGGGAGAGAGAGTGAGATACAACGAAGGAGGAAGAATAAGAAGGCAGAACGGAGAATATTTAACCGGGAGGGAAGGGGGCTCCGAAAGGGAAGGGGTCAACAAGTGAAAAACAGAGAATGAGGAAGAAAATCAAAATGAGAGAATGTGCTGGAAGTGGCAAGGATATGAGATGCATTTGCATGGGATGGAAGTTAAGACACAGAAAAGGAAGGGGAAATGGGGAGGAATTAAGGTAAACGATAATGACGTAAGGGTTATGTGTGCGAGAAGGAGTTGTGAATGAAAATGTGTGTTTGGGGAGGCCTGAGGTGATGACGCAGCGAGAGAGAAGGGATAAATGAAGGAAATGGAAAACAGGTGAATAAGATGCAAGGGTTTCTAGGTGGAGAATATACCTAAAGGATGAGTGGAGTGTGGGCAAGTGGGTGGGTAGGGGTTGGATTATACAGAGAGGGTAGGAAGAAAGTGAGAAAATAAAGTACGCGAATATGGCCGATGGAGTGGGGAGAACGGCATTTTTAAGTCCTTGAGCCTCAAGACGCCATTTTCTTTTGATTATTATTTGATTCCATTTTGATGAGCTTAATGCAACCTTTGAAAGTGAAAGGGCTAATGAAGGCTATTTTACCTTCCGCATACCGAAATGTCTCTGAACTGAATAAAACCAGTTGGAGATAGCAAGAATGGAATGAAAATGCACAAGCAGATAAAAAGGTAATGTGTGAAGGCAATGAGGTGGTAGTGACGGGGATGTGGATACAGGTTCGGGGATGTGGGTACAGGTGGGGGGGGGGAGTACAGTGTTGCCAGATGGTGCAGAGGAAATTTCAGGAGAAAATTGCCAAAAAATTCAGTAGATATAGGTAAAAATTCGGTAGACACACACCAGTATATACATATGCACTATATTGGTACTTAACATAGATATTTCTGGAATAAATTTAATGAAATTAAGGCAATGCCAACTGCAGTGCCGAATTTCTGACTGACTAGGAAAAGCAGGGCTGCCAAATATTGTTATGTCAAGGCACTATATTTACAAATAAAAAGCAATAGAAAAGCGCTGGATTCGATATTGGCAGAATTACTAATTAATCTTACAAACTTAACATCCAAATAAATCAACAAAATATTTTGAGCCTTTAGGCCATTATATTAGGTCTCTTGGATGTGTGTTCCTCACTGTCTGCAACTCATCCCCGAGCGTTCAGTCTCGTCGCCTTCCTGTTCACACCAACGTGTTTAATACGAACGGGTGGCAGTCGGCTTTGTCATGCACAGAAAACGTCACAACACTGGCCATCCAGTCC
>NC_137053.1:12404895-12469895 GCF_032717465.1 Coenobita brevimanus | reverse complement strand
AGGGCGAAACAAATTTCCCTCCACTGCCAGAGGAGGGGAGGACTCATTGACCTCCTCCTCGGCCGAGGAGCCTGTCGATGCATCCTTTGCCATGGAGGCGGCGTCAGAAAAGTTGTCCTTGCTCAGTCTCCGATGGCGGATGGTGAACTTCTGCTGTGATCTGTGCCGTGTTCTGCAGCCGGGTCGGTGATTGGGGTCACATTCTTGCTGTTGAGTGGGGCCTCCAGCCGCAGCCTCTTCTGCTGTATTGTGTGGTGGGGTGGTAGGCTGCGGTGGCCAGGCCTGACGTTTCCCTCAGCGAGGGGCAGAATATACATTGCAGGCAAAGCACCCACGGATGATAAGGCGAGGCAGCCCATTCTCAAAGATCTTGGGGAGGAGAACACGCAAAGCCTGTTTATTACCCCTACAAAATGCCTTCGCCGTCACAACGCACATTTCAACAATGATGCTTATCTCTCCAGAACTCGTAGAATCCCTGGCCTGGCTTCCCTAGGCCATGAGTCATAGCCGTGCATGGCAGAACCCTGCATTGCCAAACCTCCTGGCCCAGTAACATCTCAAGCCTTAGGACCCTTAGGAGTTGCAAAGAGATTAAACTCCACCGTCTCGCTATCCCCAAGGGAGCGTTGGAGGTGCCGTGGGTTTGGTTTAACGACGGCCTGGAGGTACACAAAAACATCAGTGCCAGTATCCTGGCTCTTAATGAATCCGTTCCCCGCCCTAACATTAAACCAAACTACGGTCCCTCTGATCTTCTCGGTCGCTGGAGACTGTGGTTTGTTAGATGCCCATGGCTGTCGGTTTTCCTCTCCTCTCTCTCTCTCATCCCGTGGAGAATAATGGATGGTACATGAGAAAGCGTTAGAGAGAGAGAGAGAGAGAGAGAGAGAGAGAGAGAGAGAGAGAGAGAGAGAGAGAGAGAGAGAGAGGGAAAAAAAATCTGGAGAGTCAAAGGGAGGGAAAACAGGGGAAAGGGTGGAGAGAAAGAATGAGGAGAGAGGTAGAAACAGCACCTGGGAGTAAGAATGTGTAGACCGTGGGCAGGACATATAAGCCTTTCAAAATGGTGGAAAACTTTAGTTGCATTAGTTGTATTATCACAGAACTTGAGATATTTAGGAAGACGTGGGCTAGAGATGGAAGAAAAAGTAATAAGATTAGGAAGGAGAGGAGTATAGTACATAGTGCAGAAGTACAATCACTCATAAAAGTTCGTGGGGGTCCGTGTGTGTGTGTGTGTGTGTGTGTGTGTGTGTGTGTGTGTGTGTGTGTGTGTGTGTGTGTGTGTGCCTATGCAGCCCCCACCCCTTTCTAGACGGCGAGTCTGTATAACGATGTGACAACGCCTGCACCTATACATAAGGCAGAACTGTGACGTTGATGTAATAAAGTAAGAAACGATTATGTTTGTCAATCATGTGCTATCGGTAGCCATAATCATTTACATTTTCAGTGCTGTATGGTGATGCGAAGGTTAAAGCCCTTTCAATGTCTAAGTTTTCAGTAAGGAAGTGGGCAGTGACGACGGTAGTGCAGGTCGAGATGGATTCGAATTACTTCGAAAATTTGTTTTGTATCCACATGAATAATGTTGTAAACCATTAAGAGATAAACCTATAAGGTATCAACTATTAATGTCGTTTAGCATATCTTTGTCATATATTCCTCCATATATCCACTGAAAACGAAATATGAATAATAGGAAATAAAACATTCTAAGTAGACCAAGACTCGAAACAATGAGCAGTGATGCAGTCTGAGTTGGCCAAAGTCGTAATGGGACAGCCCCGAGACTAAGGCAGTACTGCTGAAGGAAAAACGCGGAGCAAGTAAGAAACAATTCGCATAATAACTGCAGCAAAGAAATGACGTACATCAATAGTTTCCTGTAGTTATAGCCTGAAAAAGTTTTCCACTTGCTCCTTGTTTTTCCTTCAGCTGCATTGCCTTAGACTCGGGGCTGTTCCATTACGACTTTGGCCAACTCAGACTGCTTCACTGCTGATTGTTTTGAGTCTTGGTCTACTTAGAATGTTTTCTTTCCTGTTATTGAGGTTATGTTTTCATTGGATATTTGGAGGAGTATATGACGAAGATATGCTAAACAACGTTAATGGTAGATACTGTGTGCTTTTAGCTCTTAATGGTTTACAATATTATTCATGCTGATACTAAGCAAATATCTGAAGCAATTCGAATGCATCTCGACCTGCACTACCATCGTCCCTGTTCACTCCCTTAATGAAAACTTACACATTGAAGGGGCGCTAACCTTCATATCTTATTATACAACACCGAACAGATACCACGTGATTGACAAACATAATCCTTTCTTACTTTATTACATCAACGTCACAGTTCTGTCGTGTGTGTGGTTGTGTGCTTGCCACGTCGTTATATAGACTCGCCGTCCAGAAAAGGGTGGGAAATGCACAGGCACACAGACATACGAACCCCCACAAACTTTTATATACGACTGTATAGTGCAAAGAACTACAATGAAAGGATCGAAATTGTGTGTTTCAAGGCTATTTGTTCAAAAGAAGTCTATGGCTGTTGTATCTTTTCTGTCGTGTCAACAAATGGGATAGCGGAACACCACCAACCTCTCCGACCAAAATTGGCAAGACAAAGTAAGAAGGAGCATGTCACAAAAATTAACATGAAAATGATCACTGGAAAGAATGAAAGGAGAACTTTTATACATTGTCATTCTCTGTAAGGTAAATGTATCAGCAACAGCAAAACGATGTTGCTTTGTCACTGGGTTCTCCGTTAATTAGATGAAAATGAAAGTAAATCATCTGTTTCTTTCCATCGTTCAAAACTCAGACATTAAGAAACGGAATAAGATGCAGATATTAATCCGAGTGATCTGTAAATGTTAGCAATACATTACACTACGCCCAATTTGCATGAAATCTGTTTTATATGTTGGAATCCCAAGTTATAGTTTGATTCATTTTCAGTATCTTTTTATCTATCATAAATACCTCAAGTGTATTTTGACTGGCCTATTGTTAGGTAATTACAAGTTATTGTATCATGTCACTTGAAGATTTAATCATTTGATCAGGTCACGTGCAATCACCAATTTCATACAAAAATTAGCTCATCGTGGGTTTGCTGGTCAGTCTGAGTATTGGACTTGCCACTTTTTGATTCACAGTCTCTTATTGTTCCTTATTTTTTATCGTATGTTAAGGAATCTAAACGCTATACTCCATATGTGGAACACGGAAAACTGGACAAAATGAAGATGATATTCTCTAAGCTGATTTTGGATTATCTGACTTTAATCCAGTGAACTGAACAGCGTTTTGAAGCACCTATGAATCCTGATGAATAGATTTGTCATTTCATTTTATTTATACCTATTCTTTCTTCGTTTACATTATTGAGATAGTATCATCCATTGTGCAAGAACTTTTTAAATCCCTTTTCATCTGCTATACTAAAGATTTTCCATTAATCAGTATTTACATTTACTTGCCGCCACATCTGACCTATCTAGTTTATTTGTGATGATTTCCTTGAATTATGTTTCTTAGTACATGTTTTTATTCTTTTATTAGTTTTTGTAACATAGCCGACTCGGCAGTATGCAACATAATCCTTCATTAGTATCACTGTTACAAATAGAAACGGAATGAAACTTAAGAATGAACTTTATGGTACCCCTTTCGTGACATTCATTCAGGCTTGTAAGTGGAGGAGAAAAGATGTTTTTTAGTTAGTGTGTGATGTGTAGCGGTTGTTCTTTTTTTCCTTTTCTAAAGGAATTGGATCCAACATCAAGTTTGGTGGAATGTGTCTTGAGGTGAAGCTATGAACTATGTGCTTCTGACGTTCATAATTATGATCCTCGACTGGAAGCATTATTGTCATCGCCCACCTTTAACAAAGCAGAGTGATAATGTTTTTGCCAGTGACTGTGTGTGTTTGTGTGTGTGTGTGTGTGTGTGTGTGTGTGTGTGTGTGTGTGTGTGTGTGTTCCCAACATATCTCGAAAAGTTGTGGATGAATTTTCACAAAACCTTCGGGAAATAGCAACTATGTGGATGTGCTGAAGCAAATTACCTTTGGTATGGATTTGATCAATGACGGCCGAATGCCAGTCAACATGTGTTTTTAATATGGACTGGCTTTTTGCGAAGAGCAGTGACCGAATTCCGTAGAATGTTGCGATTTTTCTTCAAATTTATTTTGTAAATTATTTGTACCTTATCCAACAACATATTTTGGCTGGCGATTAGCATTGGGCCCCTGAATGCATTTGTTTCATTTCTTTATGCAAAAAAATCTGTATCATTTTGTGGCTCAGTTGCATCATGTTGTTATTAGTAAGGGTAGGTTTCGTACTCCTGTGGCCTAACCAAGCTTGTAGCTGTTAAGATGGAGCCCCAGAGCTGGTGTAATTCATTGTCTTTTGAATGAATTGTTCATACGATTTTTTTTTAGATGTCTTTTGCCATCCGAATATTTTGTTCTTGTTGCTTAATCCCGGTATCTCTGGCCAAGCAGACCCTTCGACTACAAGTAAGCAACCACCCATTTAAGGCTGTGTCCCATAGGCTCCTCACACCGGTGATGTTGCGGTTGCGTCTTAATATGTCACATGCTGTACATTATGTGTCTAATATTTTGTGGCCTATTCAACAAGCGGGGCATATGTCCAGTTCCACCCAACCCGAATATAAGCTGGAAGCTGAGGAGTATGTGACGCCCTTATCTAAGCCTGGCTAGGTGATCTCCATAAGCTGTTTTTAAGGATATCTCTGGTGGGTGAATCTTGAATTGGGGATTGCAATAAACCAGTCAGATTGAGGTGTTGTATTGACCTAAGTGTGAAGTGAGTATGTAGGGGTTTCTTCGCTGCTAATGTAGGAATGTCTGGAGGCGGGATGTTGTCGAACACGGTGTTGTTAGTTTGTGCGGTGATTGTTTTATGTGTCTAGTTGTGTTGTACCTGGGTGTTAAGTGTTGCCATAGGCTGCTTTATAGAACTGTGTGGTTCTCATATCAAAGCATTCTCTGACAGGAAGTAATTTATTTTTAAAGTATGATCAGTGGGAACGGTTTTGGTGGTGAGTTCCTTTGATGCATAGAACGTTCTTCTGTACGGTGATTGTTAATTGTATAAGAGCCCATGCAGGGGAGGGACAGGACATCACTGAATTGTACTCTCTGAATAGTTGGGAGAGTGTTTGTTTTGTTGTCCAAAATCTTTCCGTCTAAAAGCCCCAAGTGCATTAAGTCTGGGGACGTACCGCCTCTTACAGTTTTCTACGTGGTTCTTGAGGAGAGTCTACTGTTGAATGTTGATCCAAGGATTTTAGCAAAGGATGTGTGTGGCACAGATACATTACTGAGTGATGTCAGGGGAGTATTTTTACTCGTTCTTGGTGACGGTAATGAATGTGGTGGTAGAATTGGGAAGAATGATAGACAGACTGTTGCCCATGACCCATGCCTGAGTGTGTTTAGGTAATCTTGTTGCAGTGTGCGGACTGTGTTTGCAGTGTGATGAGAGACTGCTATTGTAATGTCATTTGCATAAGAAGTAATGTAAGTGTTTGGTTCGGGTGTACGAGTCTTATGGATATATAGGTTGAAAAGTGTGTGTATGTGTGTGGGGGTGAAGGGGACGGAGCCCTCTGGAACATCGTTTGGAGAACTTCGTGTTCGTGGCTATTTGCCAAGGAGCAGAACATGTATTTATAAACCGGGTAATCAGTTAGCAAGTCAGCGCTTATTTACGTTCTCGATATTTGTGTTTTAGGTTTTGGTTACTATGCGTCGGAGGATGGCATAAAACCTTTACTAATGGGAATTCTTGTAACAAGTGAATATTGTGTGTACTGCACAAATCTGATGCCATCAGATGCATGTTGTATGAGGTTGGCTGATAATGTGTTTATGATGTTCAATGCTCTAATGCTGTGTTGAGAGGCCAAGCAGGAAATAACGGGTGACTTGATAAGAATTAGACGTTCGGCTATCCTGAATGATGTGCAAAGTAGTTTTATGGATCTATACTACGATGGGCGGTTCGTGTACTTCATTGATTTTAGTGTAATGATGATAGCTTCAAGATTCTAGATGTTGAAAACAACCCAATGTACCTATGAGTCGTTGAAATTGTTTGTGATTGCCTGGATGCTGTGGGGTCCTAAGCGTTTCAGGGGAAAGTTGCTCATACCATCCGCTCTTGTGATAGTCAAGTTCTTTATTGTCATGGTAATGGGACAGTCCCATTAAAAACTTCCTGAGACACTCGCAGTGGATGGCAAACATAACAACTGCACACTTCCATGACGGCAGTTTAAAATGCAGACCTCCCTCCAGCACTCAGTTTGGAACTGGCGATGGGCCTGTGTTTTCCAAAGAAGATGTAATCGAAAACAGAGAATAATGAGTAGGGGAGGAAACAGTTAACGAACTGAGAGAGAGAGAGAGAGAGAGAGAGAGAGAAGACGATAATGATGATGATGGTGACATGAGGAGAAAACTTTAAAGCTAGGGAGACATAAGCGGAATTTGGAGAGAGAGAGAGAGAGAGAGAGAGAGAGAGAGAGAGAGAGAGAGAGAGGACTTCGGGCAATGTATGTAGCTATTCTTGTTGGAAAATTCCATCCTAGCTTGATGGTAACTGTCATATATCAATAATGTACAACAGTAAGTCCTATCGTTAAAAAAATAAATACCTAAAACGGTCCGAGAAAAGATGGAAATGGCAAAAGATATAAAGAAGATGTATGTGAAAAGATAACTGCAATATTAACCTGTGCTTAACGATACTTCTTAAGTTCAGTGTTAAGTTCAGTGTTAAGAGTGACATAAACTTGGTGAGGATGTATGCGCGAAGAAAAAAAAATCGATTTCATTTTTACTATTTGTGCATGGAACACTAGAACTACTGTTGTACTGAGATGTAAAGTATACCCTCCTCTCCAACTGCTAGCAAACAAAAATTTGATTATTTGGTTTTTGAAATTTTTAGATTGATGTCACTGTAGGCTTCATTTTCGAAGTATTTACCCAAAAGCATGAATATTTTTTAAAAATCGTTCTTAAAAAAAAAAAAATATATATATATATATATATATATATATATATATAAATATATATATATATATATATAGATAGATAGATAGATAGATAGATATATATATATATATAGATAGATAGACAGATAGATAGATAGATATAGATATAGATATAGATAGATAAATAGATAGATGGGTAGATATGTGTGTGTGTGTGTGTGTGTGTGTGTGTGTGTGTATTGCTTAATCTTTCTTGCCCAACGTTTCAGTACATACCGGTAAGTCTACAATTATCAGACCCTTCAAAGAGCAACAAGAAAGGACTGAGCGTGTTCTAGTAAACCTTAGTATTTTGTTGAACTAGTAAGAAAAAAAAATAATTAATTCTGAACAAAGTCCTTGGGGTGAAAAGCCGAAAATCAATAATTTTGGATAAAATTTAGCAATGTAAATAAATTCAAATTAAAAAAAAATATTATAGGATTTACGAGTCACTAATACAAGAAATTGCTCTAAGTACCAAAATCACTGTTCTCACTACAAACATTTCCAAATCTTTCACTTTCTACTGTCACCATCAATTATAGTTCACTGGTGCAGTTATCATGTCCAAGTTTCCTTGATCATCTGTCATACTCCTCTGTATTTATCACACACACACACACACACACACACACACACACACACACACACACACACACACACACACACACACACACACAAACACAAACACACACATACACACACAAACACACACTCTCACACACACACACACACACACACACACACACACACACACACACACACACACACACACACACACACACACACACACACACATTTTCACCATCACTTTTACCACAACCATATCCACATTTCATGAACTATTACTAAGATCACTGCAACATATCATACAAATGAACAACGAAGTACAATCTCCATCATTACCATCCAGTATACTCACAGTAACTACTGTAAAACCCACACTCACAAACAGAGCCTCCCCAATCCCCCCCATACAACAGCCATTTTCACCGTATCCCTCATTATTAAAACACACACACACACACACACACACACACACACACACACACACACACACACACACACACACACACACAAAACTACCACTTCGTCCACAGATTTCCATGAGCACCTTCCACGATCACTTCCACCCAACTATTTCCACCTCCATTAATTACTCACATAACTGATACTATGTACCTATCCATTCACCCATTAACACATTCCCTCCTAACAACTAGCATCAAGACCACCCATTCCTGTCTTCTATCATCGCCACAGCAGGCACCTGATAACATTACCACCCATCTACACACCTCATTCACATATTTCCATTTCATCGTGTATCCCGACACCCACTGCCACCAACCACGCACACGCTCACTGACACAGCCACCCACACATTCGTTACCACCGACCACGCACTTACTCTCATCACCCCCCTCCCCCACACATACATTAACAGCACCCAGACAGATACATCCACAGTTACCGGTTAACCACAGGACCACAAACACCCACCCTTTTACTGCCACGACGGCCAACGTCCCACACAGCCACATCAAGAAACCACTTGCTGTAATTCCAATAAGCATCCACAAAACAGCTACCACACAACTACCCACCTGGAATAGTCCATCATCTGCACATCTATAGACACAACCACCCACTCTGCCATGGACTTCGACCATCTTCAAAATTTCATCTCCCACCAAGCAATATTTCTCATCTGATCACTCCTGCATTAATCTGGCCCATAAATTTCAGCAAACCTAATAAAGTGGAAAAGCAGCATTTACGCTGAGACAGAGATGAGACTGAAGCCTTATTTTGATAAAATATGGTCGGGGAAAGTACAAAGAAGATACATGTTCCGGTAAACTAAAACACCTCTGTCTGTCTGTCTGTCTGTCTGTCTGTCTATCTGTCTGTCTGTCTGTCTGTCTGTCTGTCTGTCTGTCTCTCTCTCTCTCTCTCTCTCTCTCTCTCTCTCTCTGCATTATGGAGAGAGAGAGAGAGAGAGAGAGAGAGTCGACAGAAGTGACTGTGATAAATAGATGACATGCTTCAAGGTTAAACGTACAGGTAACCAGGAAGATAATGAGGAGAAGTGGAGAAAGTTAAGCAGGCAAACCAGAGGTTTTACGTAAATATGTAATATTTCTGACTCAGTCGTTCACACACACACACACACACACACACACGAAGCATAAATCACAACGAAAACCGTCACATGCGAATGTTTAGCTAAGAGCCGCAACACAATAAAGATGCGTCAGATGCATTGACTTAATACTGGTGTTAGAAAAACGTGTAAGCGAGAGGATGTTTGTTGCTGATCCATCATGATTCAGACGTGAAGGAATCTCATGAATCGGTAGAGACCAGCTTCCTTCTTGCCAAATCTGCTGAAGAGACTGTTCTATCTGTAAACAGTGTAGTCATGACACTGGGCAACACACACAAAAGAAACTATCTACCTGTTACAGAAAGACTGAATGAGAGTTACTGATTAACTACACTCCGTGGGGGTAATATCTAAGCTCCCAGTAACGCATTCTGTAGCAATATGGAGTCTTTAATTAGAGTAGGAGTGATGATGATGATAGTTTGTGTGTGTGTGTGTGTGTGTGTGTGTGTGTGTGTGTGTGTGTGTGTGTGTGTGTGTGTGTGTTTTTTAATTTGTTGGGGAAGGGGTTAAGCTTATGATGTTAACGTCTCACTTTCTGACCTCCTGGGGATATGATGATTTGAGGCCCATGTTAAGTCTCTGTTAGTTATCTTTGTTTCACCAGTACTTTTCATTACATTGCTCTGAGCTCCATTTATTTACTTACTGTCACATTTCCGTTACAATTATCCACCGTATAATTTCAAAACCTCCTGTTTCATAGTACATGCCATTATATTATTTAGATCTTTTTCTTCGTTACACAACCCAGAATCTGTTCTCCCTCATATAATTCCAAAATTTCCCAATGTTGTTATTTTCGTGTTACATGTAGGATGTTTCTCTTCGGCGACAAACCCTCGTCATTTTCTTAAAATTCATGTTCACCTCTGACTTTTTTTTTTTTTTTTTTCAACTTTAGATACTTCTCGAACAAAAGAGGTTGGATACCGCCTTCATGGTCACTTTTATTATCTTAGGTGTTTCCCAAGCTCAATAGAATCGTCTGGGAGTAGGAAGAACTTAAAAATTTAAAAATATCATAGGAGCATTTGATTTTTCCCACTTAAGTCATTTTAGATGAGCCTGACATCTTATATTTTTTTACTTCTTTTTCTAACACAGACGTCTGTGTTTTATTCCTGCTGTACCAGACGATTTTACTTAGCCTAGGAGAGACACCATTACTTACAAAGTGTCATTGTAAATTCAGATATTTAGTAATTTTTATGGTTTATTTTTCCGTTTGTTTTTGTTTATTGTCATTCGCTTAGAGTGAATTTAGAATGAGATTGGGTTCAGTAATTTTAACTTTACCTTTGTCTTGAGTTATCCTTGTCTTATTCTCATGGTTTAGTAACAGGAAAACACTCCTTGTACCATGCATGTGCCAGTCTGCAGCAATTATTCTCTTTAGTTATGTTTTCGTCTTTCATACCATGGAGTTCAGTTAGTGAGTTTGTATACCTTTTTCTTTGCTATCCTTGTTTTATTCCCATACTCGTCATACCATACGGTCATTTTCCAAGTGGCATAGACTTCATAACTTTCTCATTTATATATTTTTCTTTTACATTAAGGCGGCAAATTACGTTGATACTAAAAATGAAAAACAAATGCGAACAGGGATATCGGGGTTTAATATGTACAATAAATCACTTAAGCATAGTCTCACGAATTCTCCATAGCCACTTGAGCCAGCCAGTCACACTTTGTTTATTCTTATTAAGGAATGAGATTCATTCGGCAAAAACTACAGTAAAAGTAAATGAAGGTCAAAACAGACACAAATTACACCTTAGCTTTATTTTCTAACTTAAACATCACAAACACAGTTACACATAGAATTGTATCTTGACAAACATTACAGGTATTGTTAGCTAAGCATAATATTGTATCGACGTAAGCAGACGGCCGGTACAATTAGTTATGCATAAAACTACCTCAGAACTGAACTTAAAAACTAAAAATATGTCCAACCCAGTGAACTTGGGATCGTCTTTTTTTCTTTTTTTTTTTTACTTCATTTTTGTCAGATCGCCAGCCTTATGCCCTAACTAGACATACAAGTACAAGAAAGAGTTAAGCCAATTTTGCTTTTGGGAATTTACCCCAAACATACAAAAATATGCAGCAATATGCCTGTCTGGGCCCAGGAGGTCTTTTTCATTTTTGTCACAAATTTACTTTCTAACTAGACATGCACAAAGAGTTAGACACACGCCAACTTTTGTTTCTTGAACCAATAATTTCTCTGCCTTCATTTCGGTTTTGGATTCATTGCACTTCTTCGTGACCAGCATTTCACTCTTAGCGTTAGTCTATTGTTATTACTGAACGTTTATTATGTATAGCAATATACGGTATCATGCACTTCGCCATTTCTCAAGCGATCAGTATGCATTTACATTCACAGCACTTCTTCGTGACTGGCGACATACTCTAGCGTTAATTCATTGTTACAACTGAATGGTTACGTTCGAGATAACAATCGTAGGCCATGTTGGTGTGAAGAGCAGAGCGTGGGTGATTTCCTCTCATGTTATACACTGAGAATACGCTCTTACATTTCAAAACACTGCTTCGCAACCAGCAACACATTCTGGCGTTAATCTCGTAATACAACTGAGTGCTTAAGCTGGAGATAACAATTTTAGGCCAAGTTAATATAAAAGGAGTATGGGAGTGAGTAATTTTAGGCAAAGTTTGTGTGAAAAAATGTCTATACGGGGAGATTTACATATTCATCGTCCTTTCGTCTTCTTTACTCGGTCGAATGGCGTCTCACTTCGTCCTCTGTCTCTTCGCCGACTGCTCGTTGTGATGGCGGCTGCTGTGATGACCGTTCTTCCGTTTCTTTTCGTCCTTCGTCAGTCCTTTAACCGTAGAGGATGAAACCTTGTTGTGGGAACGAATGCTGTGGGTATCGGTCCCATTTCGTGATAATTCGTCCCTCTTCGTGGATCCGCTGAGCGTAGAGGACAAAACCTTGCTGTGGCTGTCGGTCCCATTTCGTGATAATTCGTCCCTTTTCGTGGAGCCGCTGACCGTATGCGACGAAATCTTGCTCTGGGGACGAGTGCTGTGGCTGTCGTTCTCATTTATTTTTATTTCGTCCTTGTTTTCATGAACTTTTGAAGACGAAGACTTTGGGTGGCGGTGGGTCCCATTCCATCTTATTTCGTCCTTTCTCATTGATTCGTTAACTTCAGAGGACGAAACCTTTTGACGACTTGGATGGCTGTCGGTCCCATTTCTCGTCACTTCGTTCGTTATCGTGGATTCGTTAATTTTAGAGGACGAAAACTTGTGGTGACGAGTTCGGTGGCTGTCGGTCCCATTTCTCGTTATTTCGTCCTTTTCTTCGGCAACTTTAGAGGACGAAAGCTTGTGGTGACGACTGCCGTGGGGGTCGTTCTCGTCAGCGGTCCGATCTAGTACTGTTTCTTCCCTTTTCGTCCTCGGCTGGTCATTAGAAGACGACAGCTTGATGTGACGATTCCTGGACGACGGTTCTTTGCTTCGAGAACGACTGCTGTGAATCTTGTTCTGTCGCGGGGCACCTTGTGGAGTCGCCTGGCCCTCCTCCTTCGTCGCCTGGTGATCATCCTTAGGGCTCTTCTCCTTCTCCTTCTTCCCAAGTCAATCCCTCCTCTCCTTTCCTTCATGACGATCCTTTCCCTCCTTTTCATCGTGACTATTCTTTCTCTTCTCTCCATGACGATCCTTCTTCTCCTTCTCTTTCTGACGATCCTTCTTCTCTTCATGGCGAGCCTTTTTCTCATGTCTGTTCTCCTTCTCTTCATGAAGATCCTTCTCCTCATGTCTGTTCTTCTCCTTCTCTTCATGACGATCCTTCTTCTCTTCATCTCTGTTCACCTTCCCTTCATGTCTTGTCTTCTTCTCCTCATGTCTGTTCTTCTTCTCCTTCTCTTCATGTCTGTTCATCTTTATCACTTCATGTCTGTTCCCCTTCTCTTCCTGTCTGTTCTTCTTCTCCTTCTTTTCATGTGTGTTCTTCTCCTTCTCTTCATGTCTGTTCTTCTTCTCCTTCTCTTCATGTCTGTTCTTCTCCTTCTGTTCATGTCTGTTCTTCTTCTCCTTCTCTTCATGTCTGTTCTTCTTCTCCTTCTCTTCATGTCTGTTCTTCTCCTTCTGTTCATGTCTGTTCTTCTTCTCCTCTTCCTGTCTGTTCTTCTTCTCTTCATGTCTGTTCTTCTTCTCCTTCTCTTCATGTCTGTTCTTCTTCTCCTTCTCTTCATGTCTGTTCTTCTTCTCCTTCTCTTCATGTCTGTTCTTCTTCTCCTTCTCTTCATGTCTGTTCTTCTTCTCCTTCTCTTCGTGTCTGTTCTTCTTCTCCTTCTCTTCGTGTCTGTTCTTTTTCTCCTTCTCTTCATGTCTGTTCTTCTCCTTCTCTCCATGATCATTCCTCATCTCCTTCTTTTCGTGACTGTTCTTCTCCTCTGCTTGCCGATCCTTCCTCTCTTCATAACGATTTTTCTTCTCTGAATGGCGGTCCTTAGGTTCTTTACTTCATGACGATCCTTCCTCTCTTCTGAATGGAGATCCTTCCTCTCCTCCTCTTGACGATCCTTCATCTCCTCTTCATAATGGTTTTTCCTCTCCTCAGAATGGCGGTCCTTCCTCTTCTTCACTTCATGACGATCCTCCCACTCCTCTGAATGGCGATCCTTCCTCTTCTTTGAATGGCGATCCTTCCTCTCATCGGAATGGCGGTCCGTCCTTTCCTTCTCTTCATGAGGATCTTTCTTGTCCTCTTCATGACGATCCTTCCTCTCCTTCTCTTCATGACGATCCTTCCTCTTCTTCTCTTCATGACGATCCTTCCTCTCCTTCTCTTCATGACGATCCTTCCTCTTCTTCTCTTCATGTCTGTTCTTCTCTTCATGAGGATCGGCACGTGATTGGTCAGGTCGGAGCCGGGGCAGCCAATGGAAGGTGCGATGACCAGTGGCGCCTCCTCCAGGGGGGTTGGAGTGGAAGAATTGGCTCCCTCTTGTCAAATTTTAGACCTGATCAGAGAGAACTGATCAGGTCTAAAATTTGACAAGAGGGAGCCAATTCTTCCACTCCAACCCCCCTGTTCTTCTTCTCCTTCTCTTCGTGTCTGTTCTTCTTCTTCTCGTCATGTCTGTTCTTCTTCTCCTTCTCTTCGTGTCTGTTCTTCTCCTCTTCCTGTCTGTTCTTCTTCTCTTCATGTCTGTTCTTCTTCTCCTTCTCGTCATGTCTGTTCTTCTTCTCCTTCTCTTCATGTCTATTCTTCTCTCCCTGACGATCCTTCCTCTCCTTCTCTCCATGATCATTCTTCATCTCCGTCTTTTCGTGACTATTCTCCTCTGCTTGCCGATCCTTCATCTCTTCATAACGATTTTTCTTCCCTGAATGGCGGTCCTTCCTCTTCTTCACTTCATGACGATCCTTCCTCTCTTCTGAATGGAGATCCTTCCTCTCTTCTGAATGGCGATCCTTCCTCTCTTCTGAATGGCGATCCTTCCTCTCCTCCTCTTGACGATCCTTCATCTCCTCTTCATGATGGTTTTTCCTCTCCTCTGAATGGCGGTCCTTCCTCTTCTGCACTTCATGACGATCCTCCCACTCCTCTGAATGGCGATCCTTCCTCTTCTTTGAATGGCGATCCTTCCTCTTCTTTGAATGGCGATCCTTCCTCTTCTTTGAATGGCGATCCTTCCTCTCGTCGGAATGGCGGTCCGTCCTGTCCATCTCCTCATGAGGATCTTTCTTGTCCTCTTCATGACGATCCTTTTTCTCCTTCTCTTCATGACGATCCTTCCTCTCCATCTCTTCATGACTCTTTTTCCTCTCCTTCTCTTCATGACGATCCTTCCTCTTTTCATGAAGATCCTTCTTGTCCTCTTCATGACGATCCTTCCTCTCCTTCTCTTCATGTCTGTTCTTCTTCTCTTCATGAGGATCCTTCTTCTTCTTCTCATGTATGTTCTTCTCCGTCTCTTCATGTCTGTTCTTCTCCATCTTTTCGTGTCTGTTCTCCTTCTCTTCATATCTGTTCTTCTGCTTCTCTTCATGTCCGTTCTTCTCCTTTTCCTCATATCTGTTCTTCTCTTCATGAGGATCCTTCTTCTCAACATGTCTGTTCTTCCTCTCCTTCTCTTCATGACGATCCTTTCTCTCCTTCTCCTCATGAAGAGCCTTCTTCTCCTTCTCTTCATGACGGTCCTTCCTCTCCTTCTCTTCAAGATGATCCTTCCTTTCCTCCTCTTCATGTTGATCCCTCCTCTCCTTCTTTTCATGACGATTCTTCCTTTCCATCTCAGCTTGGCGATCCTTGCTCTCCTCTGAATGGCGATCTTTCCTCCCCTTGTCTTCATGACCATTCTTCTTCTCCTTCTTTTCATGACGATCCTTCCTCTCCTTTTCGTGACTATTCTTCCTCTCCGTCTCCGCTTGGCCATCTTTGCTCTCCTCTGAATGGCGATCCTTGCTCTCCTTCTCTTCATGACGATCCTTCCTCTCCTCCTCTTGACGATCCTTCATCTCCTCTTCATGATGGTTTTTCCTCTCCTCTGAATGGCAGTCCTTCCTCTTCTTCACTTTATGATGATCCTCCCACTCCTCTGAATGGCGATCCTTCCTCTTCTTTGAATGGCGATCCTTCCTTTCGTCGGAATGGCGGTCCGTCCTTTCCTTCCCTTCATGACGATCCTTCCTCTCCTCTTCATGACAATCCTTCTTCTCCTCTTCTTCATGACAATCCTTTCTCTCCTCCTCACAACGATTTTTCCTCTCCTGTGCAAGACGTTCCTTCCTTTCCTCCACCACACGGCCATTCTTCCTCTCCTCCTTCTCGGCCATCTCCTTCGCCAGTCTTCTCACCAACGCCTTAGCCCGTCGCACCATCTGTTTGGTGAGTTCCTTGGCCTCCATCTCCGCCTCCTCTTGGGACATCCTTTCAGCATCTTCATCCCTCAGCTTCTTTTCCTTCACGCGTTCCTTCTTCTCGTATAATTTATAAACGTACTTCATCTTGATCACCTTATTGATGGGTAGACATTCCTTCGCCTCTATTTCCCGTATCTTTTCGACTAGGGCTGAGATGGAGTCTGACTCTTTCTTCCTGTAGGGACGGGAGTCAATAGGCTTCTTTGTCCTTTTGGTGCGGGAGCCAGAAGGAATCCCCAAATAGAAGCCAGCGGTACTGGCCATAGTTGTAGGGCTGTACTAGGAGCAGGAGTATCTAGGGAAGCACGTACTAGCAAGAAAACTAGAAGGAACTCTACTGGGTTTGATTGAGAACAGGAGAGTAAGTAGGGAAGCACTCACTAGCAGGAACACTTGACAGAACTCTGCAGGGTTGTGTTGAGAGCACTGGAGCGTCCAAGTAAGTCCGCACAAGGTGGAGGACAAGAGAGAACTGATCAGGTCTAAAATTTGACAAGAGGGAGCCAATTCTTCCACTCCAACCCCCCTGGAGGAGGCGCCACTGGTCATCGCACCTTCCATTGGCTGCCCCGGCTCCGACCTGACCAATCACGTGCCGAGTTTGGGAAGGGGGTGGGTACTGACACGTGCGGGGGTGGGGGGATGACTTCCGTGTTTGTTTACCATCTTCCGCTACAATGCAATGTTTACCTGTAGACTGGCGTGTTTATTGTCAGGATAAAACATTACATTAATCTAACTTATCCTAATCTAACCTATTTTGTATCATCCATTAAGCTAACTTATCGCTTCCTAACCCATCCTGTTCCCTTCCTTACTCTTCTATCCTTCTTTTCCACTCCTTTCCCAGCTTGTATCCCTTCCTGTCCTATCATACACACACACACACACACACACACACACACACACACTTTCAATAAAAAACGCGATTCTCAGTATTTCTCAGTCGGTTAGTCTTCGTATTTGCCTTCTTTTTTTTCTTTTAAAATTTCGAGTAGTAGTGTACTGAGTAGGAGAGTATATGTGAGCGAGGTGGAGGGGGAGAGGAGGACAGGGAGATCAAGGATGAGATGGAGAGGATGGAAAATAAGAGACTGACTAGAAGAGTGCGTGTGAGAAGTGGGGAAAGGAGGAGAGGCCGATTAGAAGAACTATATGCGTGAAGTGTAAGGAGAGGGGAGAGGGAGATCAAGGATGAGATGGAAGAATGGAGTTGAGAGATACATGTGAGAGGGTGTGTGTGTGAGCAGGAGGAAGGACAACCAGATGACGGGACAGGGTGACGTGGCGCAGATTTATTTGTGGCCACCCCATACGCGATTAAGGCGACTGGCAATAGATAGATGGAGAGATAAAGACAGTCTAATATATTCTTTACTTTCACTTCCATACGAGTATATAGTATCTCTTCTTCTTTCACAGTTTCCTATAAAGTGTCCACGCCAGTTTTTCTGTACTGTGTGGTGTTCTTTCTCACTTTTTCCTACTGGCTTTGGCTGGAGGGTTTGGAGGGCGGGGGAGAGCCTTCTTCTTTGCTATCCTTATCTCATTCTAGTAGTTCAGTTACTTTTCTAGGAGCGGCCTAGCATGGGCCAACCGGCCTACTGCAGTTATCCTCTCTTCTTATGTTCTTATGTTTCTCTCTCTCTCTCTCTCTCTCTCCTGTGTGTGTGTGTGTGTGTGTGTGTGTGTGTGTGTGTTGACAGATTATAGAGATTATATATGATTTTTGGTGATTATAAATGAAGATGGGGGTGTGTGGTTTGAGAGAGAGAGAGAGAGAGAGAGAGAGAGAATAATAGGAAAACAAAAAGAAAAACACTCCTTGAAGGTGAGAAAGGTGAAAGAGAGTTTAAGAATGAGGATAAGGGTGAGGACCAGTTCAAGGACGAAGGGATGGAGGATGAGGATAAGAATAGGAGGGTGAAGGTAGGGTGAGTTTGAGAATAAGCTAGGATAGGGAGTGAAGATGAAGGAGTGGGTGAGAGTGAGGATGGTAGGGAAGGGGTGGAGTGAGGGATTAGTCTTGGCATGTGACCTGGCGAATGTAGTGCTGGAGGGGTGGGGTGTTTTTACTCCCCCCCCCCGTTTTTAATCCCCCCTCGAAAAACAAACAAACGCTGATCACTTCTTTGCCCCGCCCCCATGTCCGTTTCAAACCTACCGCTTCTACTTGAGAGAGAGAGAGAGAGAGAGAGAGAGAGAGAGAGAGAGAGAGAGAGAGAGAGAATTTCAACTTGGTAGTATAAAGAAATCCTGGAATGTAGACAGTGGTGGTGGTATAATAATAATAAATAATAATAATAATAATAATAATGATGATGATAATGATAATGGTTATGTGTGTGTGTGTGTGTGTGTGTGTGTGTGTGTGAGAGAGAGAGAGAGAGAGAGAGAGAGAGAGAAAGAGAGAGAAAGAGAGAATTTTGCTTTTACACCTTACGTCTTATGTACGCAATTTCCATTTTTTTTCTTTTTAGGACATGACATCGTAGCAACGCATGGCTCCGTAACACCCCTTCCTTAGCGATTTATTCTGTATCTTAGGCCATAATATCCACTTAAATAATGTATATATCGCTTTTATTTGGACATCGCTTCGTCGCATTCCATCCTTAGCTATTTATTTTGCATTGGGGAAGCTATGTGTCGAAAGGTTTATTTTATGTGGTGATCGTCATCTCCTATCACATCTTCCGTAGCGAATTATTTTATATATATAGCTCTGTTTTATGTATATCGTTATAATTTCCATCAGTAATTTACAAGAGGATACTGAGGTACTTACACGCAAATAAATCGCTACGGAAGATTAGTTACGAAATCACCTGTAGCACTTAAAATGGACCTATAGACACGCAGCTTCCCCCTAGTCCACCTCCTTGACCTTTCACCTGACCCGACCCAACCCTACCTGCTATGACCTGCTGTGACCTGATGCACCCAGGCTGAAGCAGGCGATGTAGGGGAGAGGTGTCGGCGGGGGGGGGGGGAGTAATTTAGATGCTGGAGTGAGTTTCGTGTTGTTTCTTGTAGAGCTTTTCTTTTTCTTCTTTCTTTTTAATGCAAGGAAGAAGGAACCAAAGGCCAGTAGCCCGTAAAAGTGTTCCCTCCAAGAAAAAATAAGAACAAGATAAGAGAGAGCCAAACTCAAGATCTGTTGTCCAAGTTTTAAGAACACAGGAAAAGTTAACTGCAATAACCTAGGTGGTCCATGCGAGGCAGCTTGTGCAAGCGTGTGACTAAACTACTAGAATAAGACAAGGATAGCAAAGAAGAGTCTTCCCGCCCACGAAACCGTCCATCTTAAACCGGCCGGAAAAAGTGAGAAGGAACACCACTCAGTATAGCAAAACTGACATGGAAAATCTATAGGAAAGTGCGAATGGTGGGAAAAAAAAAAAAGTAGTGAAACCTGAGAAGGATAATGAATGAATTTGTAAGAGATTTTTTCTTTTAGTAACAGACCCTTACTTGTCATACACTTATCTAATTAATGCTTGAAACTCTTAGTGGAAGGGACAGCAACTACATCACTAGGCAGCTTATTTCATTTTCCATTATTCTACTGCCAAACTTATTTCTACTCGTCTCTTACTAAAACGAAATTTATTTAGTTCGAAACCATTACCTCTAGTTCTATCCTGTATGCTCACTTTAAATACCTTGCTGATGTTTCCCCTATTTATTTCCTTCATCCACTTAAACACCTCAGTTAAGTCACCCCTTACTCTACGCCTTTCCAGTGAATGCAAGTTTAGTCATTTCAGTCTGTCTTCATATGAAAGGCTCAGAACATCATGTTTCATTTTTATCATTCTTCTCAGTCCTTTCTCTAACGAATATCTATCCATTCTGTAGTACGGACACCAAAATTGACTCTGAACTTACTAATGCTAAATAAAGTTGCAGAATTATTTTAGATATCCTATTGCTCACGGTTCGCGAAATAAATCGTAGGACCTTATTTGTTTTATTTTTCACATTAATACACTTGCCTTGATTTAAAAGCTTTATCAACCATGACTCAAGGATTTCTTTTGCAGTCCGATTTATACATTTCTTTTTAAAGTTGTATCCAGTATCTGTAATGATCTTGGCTACGTTAAGCACTTTATATTTTCCACGTTAAAATCCATTTGCCATTCTTTAGATCATTTGGACAGTATATCGAGGTCCTTTTGAAAGTTAACACAGCCGTCAGTTTCGTTAATGATGCGCACTATTTTTGTGTCATTAGCGAATTTGCTAATACTCCAAGTGATTCCTAAGTGTATATATATATATATATATATATATATATATATATATATATATATATATATATATATATATATATATATAAATAATAAGAGACTGGGTACTGTTCCCTGTGGTAGGCTACACCGCTGCTCACTAATACCCAGTCTGACTTAACACCATTAATTAAAACTCTGCTTTCGTCGCTTCAGCCAGAATCCTTTCCATTTAAAGATATCGCCGTCTATACCATGTGCTCAGACCTTCCCAACTAACCTTTCTTGTGGAACCCTATTTAAAACTTTATTAATGTCCAGATTACTAATATCGTAATCCTTATCTCTACCGCCTTATAGACTTGCGAGAAAAATGATAATTTTATGAGGTAGGATCGTCCGTACATAAATTCGTGCTGACTTTCATTTATAATCTTTCTAGGTGATCTCTAATTTTATTTGCCAAAGTTGACTCTAGCATTTTGCCAGCTGTTGATGTTAAACTCAACGGACGATTGTTCGACGCAACTGATTTATCGCCCTTTTTAAAGACGAGCACTACGTACGCTGTCGTCCACGCTTCTAAAACTTCTGGACTTAAAGAATTAAATAACGTTGTAAGTGGCTGACAATTCTTTCTTGGTCCCCCCCTCTCCCTTTTTTTTCTTATATTCGTTCAGACCTGGCGAATGTAGTGCTGGAGGGGTTGGGTGTTTTTACTCCCCCCCCCCCTGTTTTTAATCTCCCCTCAAAAATAAAAACAAACAAACAAACGCTGATCACACCTTAGCCCCACCCCCATATCCGTTTCAAACCTACCGCTTCTACCTGAGAGAGAAAGAGAGAGAATTTCAACTTGGTAGTATAAAGAAATCTTGGAATGTAGACAGTGGTGGTGGTATAATAATAATAATAATAATAATAATAAATAATGATAATAATAATGATGATGATGATGATGATGAACTCCATCCTAAGCTGTTTATTTTGCATTGGGGAAGCTATGTGTCGAGAGGTTTATTTTCTGTGGTGATCGTAATCTCCTATCACATCTTCCGTAGCGAATTATTTTATATATATAGCTCTGTTTTATGTATATCGTTATAATTTCCATCAGTAATTTACAAGAGGATACTCAGGTACTTACACGCAAATAAATCGCTACGGAAGATTAGTTACGAAATCACCTGTAGCACTTAAAATAGACCTGTAGACACGCAGCTTCCCCCGAGTCCACCTCCTTGACCTTTCACCTGACCCGACCCAACCCTACCTGCTGTGACCTGCTGTGACCTGATGCACCCAGGCTGAAGCAGGCGATGTAGGGGAGAGGTGTCGGCGGGGTTGGGGGGGGGGTAATTTAGATGCTGGAGTGAGTTTAATGTTGTTTCTTGTAGAGCTTTTCTTTTTTTCTTCCTTTCTTTTTAATGCAAGGAAGAAGGAACCAAAGGCCAGTAACCCGTAAAAGTGTTCCCTCCAAGAAAAAATAAGAACAAGATAAGAGAGAGCCAAACTCAAGATCTGTTGTCCAAGTTTTAAGAACACAGGAAAAGTTAACTGCAGTAACCTAGGTGGTCCATGCGAGGCAGCTTGTACAAACGTGTGACTAAACTACTAGAATAAGACAAGGATAGCAAAGAAGAGTCTTCCCGCCCACGATACCGTCCATCTTAAACCGGCCGGAAAAAGTGAGAAGGAACACCACTCAGTATAGCAAAATTGACATGGAAAATCTATAGGAAAGTGCGAATGGTGGGGGAAAAAAAAAAAGTAGTGAAACCTGAGAAGGATAAAGAATGAATTTGTAAGAGATTTTTTCTTTTAGTAACAGACTCTTACTTGTCACATATTTATCTAACTAATGCTTGAAACTCTTAGTGGAAGGGATAGCAACTACATCACTAGGCAGCTTATTTCATTGTCCATTATTCTACTGCCAAACTTATTTCTACCCGTCTCTTACTAAAACGAATTTATTTAGTTCGAAACCATTACCTCTAGTTCTATCCTGTATGCTCACTTTAAATACCTTGCTGATGTCTCCCCTATTTATTTCCTTCATCCACTTAAACACCTCAGTTAAGTCACCCCTTACTCTACGCCTTTCCAGTGAATGCAAGTTTAGTCATTTCAGTCTGTCTTCATATGAAAGGCTCAGAACATCATGTTTCATTTTTATCATTCTTCTCAGTTCTTTCTCTAACGAATATATATCCATTCTGTAGTACGGACACCAAAATTGACTGTGAACTTACTAATGCTAGATAAAGTTGCAGAATTATTTTAGATATCCTATTGCTCACGGTTCGCGAAATAAATCATAGGAAATTATTTGTTTTATTTTTCACATTAATACACTTGCCTTGATTTAAAAGCTTTATCAACCATGACTCACGGATATCTTTTGCAGTCCGATTTATACATTTCTTTTTAAAGTTGTATCCAGTATCTGTAATGATCTTGGCCACGTTAAGCACTTTATATTTTCCCCGTTACAATCCATTTGCCATTCTTTAGATCATTTGGACAGTATTTCGAGGTCCTTTTGAAAGTTAACACAGTCGTCAGTTTCGTTAATGATGCGCACTATTTTTGTTTCATTGGCGAATTTGCTAATACTCCAAGTGATTCCTAAGTGTATATATATATATATATATATATATATATATATATATATATATATATATATATATATATATATATATATATATATATAAACTGTGTAATAAATAATAAGAGACTGGGTACTGTTCCATCTGGTAGGCTACACCGCTGCTCACTAATACTCAGTCTGACTTAACACCATTAATTAAAACTCTGCTTTCGTCGCTTCAGCCAGAATCCCTTCCATTTAAAGATATCGCCGTCTATACCATGTGCTCAGACTTTCCCAACTAACCTTTCTTGTGGAACCCTATTTAAAACTTTATTAATGTCCAGATTACTAATATCGTAATTCTTATCTCTACCGCCTGATAGACTTGCGAGAAAAATGATAAGTTTATGAGGTAGGATCGTCCGTACATAAATTCGTGCTGACTTTCATTTATAATCTTTGTAGGTGATCTCTAATTTTATTTGCCAAAGTTGACTCTAGCATTTTTCCGGCTGTTGATGTTAAACTCAACGGACGATTGTTCGGCGCAACCGATTTATCGCCCTTTTTAAAGGCGAGTACTACGTACGCTGTCGTCCACGCTTCTAAAACTTCTGGACTTAAAGAATTAAATAACGTTGTAAGTGGCTGACAATTCTTTCTTGGCCCCCCCCCCCTCCCTTTTTTTTTCTTATATTCGTTCAGACCTGGCGAATGTAGTGCTGGAGGGGTGGGGTGTTTTTACTCCCCCCCCCCACTGTTTTTAATCTCCCCTCAAAAATAAAAACAAACAAACAAACGCTGATCACGCCTTAGCCCCACCGCCATATCCGTTTCAAACCTACCGCTTCTACCTGAGAGAGAAAGAGAGAGAATTTCAACTTGGTAGTATAAAGAAATCTTGGAATGTAGACAGTGGTGGTGGTATAATAATAATAATAATAAATAATAATAATAATAATAATGATGATGATGATGATGATGATGAGGGTTATGTGTGTGTGTGTGTGTGTGTGTGTGAGAGAGAGAGAGAGAGAGAGAATTTTGCTTTTACACCTTACGTCTTATGTAAGCAATTTCCTTTTTTTTTTTTTTTTTATGGGACATGGCATCGTAGCAACACATGGCTCCGTAACACCCCTTCCTTAGCGATTTATTCTGTATCTTAGGCCATAATATCCACTAAAATAATGTATATATCGCTTTTATTTGGACATCGCTTCGTGGCACTCCATCCTTAGCTATTTATTTTGCATTGGGGAAGCTATGTGTCGAGAGGTTTATTTTATGTGGTGATCGTCATCTCCTATCACATCTTCCGTAGCGAATTATTTTATATATATAGCTCTGTTTTATGTATATCGTTATAATTTCCATCAGTAATTTACAAGAGGATACTGAGGTACTTACACGCAAATAAATCGCTACGGAAGATTAGTTACGAAATCACCTGTAGCACTTAAAATAGACCTGTAGACACGCAGCTTCCCCCGAGTCCACCTCCTTGACCTTTCACCTGACCCGACCCAACCCTACCTGCTGTGACCTGCTGTGACCTGATGCACCCAGGCTGAAGCAGGCGATGTAGGGGAGAGGTGTCGGCGGGGGGGGGGGGGAGTAATTTAGATGCTGGAGTGAGTTTCGTGTTGTTTCTTGTAGAGCTTTTCTTTTTTTCTTTCTTTTTAATGCAAGGAAGAAGGAACCAAAGGCCAGTAACCCGTAAAAGTGTTCCCTCCAAGAAAAAATAAGAACAAGATAAGAGAGAGCCAAACTCAAGATCTGTTGTCCAAGTTTTAAGAACACAGGAAAAGTTAACTGCAGTAACCTAGGTGGTCCATGCGAGGCAGCTCGTATAAACGTGTGACTAAACTAGTAGAATAAGACAAGGATAGCAAAGAAGAGTCTTCCCGCCCACGATACCGTCCATCTTAAACCGGCCGGAAAAAGTGAGAAGGAACACCACTCAGTATAGCAAAATTGACATGGAAAATCTACAGGAAAGTGCGAATGGTGGGGGGGAAAAAAGTAGTGAAACCTGAGAAGGATAAAGAATGAATTTGTAAGAGATTTTTTCTTTTAGTAACAGACCCTTACTTGTCATATGCTTATCTAACTAATGCTTGAAACTCTTAGTGGAAGGGGCAGCAACTACATCACTAGGCAGCTTATTTCATTCGTTCACTATTTTACTGTCAAACCAATTTCTACTCATCTCCTTACTAAAACGAAATTTATTTAGCTCGAAACCATTACCTCTAGTTCTATCCTGTATGCTCACTTTAAATACCTTGCTGTTGTCTCCCCTATTTATTTCCTTCATCCACTTAAACACCTCAGTTAAGTCACCCCTTACTCCACGCCTTTCCAGTGAATGCAATTTTTCTAGTCATTTCAGTGTCTTCATATGAAAGGCTCAGAACATCATGTTTCATTTTTATTTTTCTTCTTTTTTCTTTCTCTAACGAATTTATATCCATTCTGTAATACGGACACCAAAATTGACTGTGAACTTACTAATGCTAGGCAAAGTAGGAGAATTATTTAGGATATCCTATTGCTCACGGTTCGCGAAATAAATTGTAGGACCTTATTTGTTTTATTTTTCACATTAATACACTTGCCTTGATTTAAAAGATTTATCAACCATGACTCACGGATTTCTTTTGCAGTCCGATTTATACATTTCTTTTTAAAGTTGTATCCAGTATCTGTAATGATCTTGGCTACGTTAAGCACTTTATATTTTCCACGTTACAATCCATTTGCCATTCTTTAGATCATTTGGACAGTATATCGAGGTCCTTTTGAAAGTTAACACAGTCGTCAGTTTCGTTAATGATGCGCACTATTTTTGTTTCATTGGCGAATTTGCTAATACTCCAAGTAATTCCTAAGTATATATATATATATATATATATATATATATATATATAATAAAAGACTGGGTACTGTTCCCTGTGGTAGGCTACAGCGCTGCTCACTAATACCCAGTCTGACTTAACATCATTAATTAAAACTCTGCTTTCGTCGCTTCAGCCAGAATCCCTTCCATTTAAAGATATCGCCGTCTATACCATGTGCTCAGACTTTCCCAACTAACCTTTCTTGTGGAACCCTATTCAAAACTTTATTAATGTCCAGATTACTAATATCGTAATCCTTATCTCTACCGCCTGATAGACTTGCGAGAAAAATGATAATTTTATGAGGTAGGATCGTCCGTACACAAATTCGTGCTGACTTTCATTTATAATCTTTCTAGGTGATCTCTAATTTTATTTCCCAAAGTTGGCTCTAGCATTTTGCCACCTGTTGATGTTAAACTCAACGGACGATTGTTCGGCGCAACTGATTTATCGCCCTTTTTAAAGACGAGTACTACGTACGCTGTCGTCCACGCTTCTAAAACTTCTGGACTTAAAGAATTAAATAACGTTGTAAGTGGCTGTTAATTCTTTCTTGGTCCCCCCCCTCCCTTTTTTATATATATTATATATATATTCGTTCAGACCTGGTGACTTTTTAAACTTTGGGTTATTAATTTCTTTCAGCACTGCCTCCTTACTAACAGTAATTTTACTGAGAATATTGTTTGTATCATCGTCAATATTTGTTGCTTGAGGGATCAGGTCTAGGTTTTCATTGATAAATATTATAACGAAATAATAATCTTGGATAGAGCACATTTGTCTTCGCTGGTAATGTTACCTGATTCTGTTCCATCTTTCTTTAGGTATGCTTAATATAAACCTTTGGGATTTTCCTTCGATTCTCGTGCAACCTTAATTCCATAACCTTGCTTTGTTATACGTATCGCCCTTTTTACTTTTCAAAATCGCTTGCCGGTTAACAACAGTAGGTGTTCCACTCCTTTCCCCCCCACTTTTTTTTTTCTATATATTCCGTTTCTTAGACCTACGAGAGATCTTAATCTGCTGTTTAGCCATCTCGGTTCTGCGTTATATGTTCTAAATGCTTTTGAAGGGACACCGTATATCAGTCTTGCCCTCAGTGTATTATATTTATTTACTCATCACCGAACGGCTGCTTGGTATCTGCCCTGAATTAATCTCTGTGGCCTGAAATACAATCCCACCTAAATCTTGTCCCTCACCTATGACCGGATATTCCCCAGTGACCTCAGTGACATGACATACACTCCCACCTAAAAATTGCCCGTCACCTATGACCTGAGCTATCCCAGTGTCCTGACTTTCCCTAAGGTGACCAGCCTGCCCATGGATTAGGATTCAGAAATATGTTCTTAGTGTTCTTAACCCCTTAACCGCGGGGCGTCACTTTCGTGACGCTCGGCTACAATGGATCATACCGCGGGGCGTCACTTTTGTGATTCTGTGTTATTTTGAATTATCCCGGGCTCTCAAGTGGTGGCTTGTATCATATATCAGTACTGCCAATGTCCAACACTAGTCAGCACTCCAAATCTCATCTGTACTCCCATCCATTGTTGACATTTTAGCTATTTTAACCCCTTCCTGACTCCCCTCCCTACCTGCCCTCCATTACCCTCTACTCTCACCTCCCACGCCGCGCTGCGCTACGGAAATTTCCCCCTTCTCTTTCCACAGATTTCATCCATTGAAATAAGGCCTATGCCCTATATTTTTACCCAATAATATATACCAAAAAAAAACAGGTAAGTGATAGTGTTATACTCCAGAAATTGCCTAATTATCACCTGACAACACCTCACGTGCATTCATTCGCTACATTACCACGGTAATTTCCCCTTTGATTTATGCCTTGTAATCGATGTCTGTAATAAAAATATATATCAGAAAGGAAGGGAGAATCCTAATTGACATTTACAGTCACCTGGAACTACGTATTTCTATATTTATTGCCGAGATTTTCTACCTATAAAAAATTAGCATGTAAGTTAGCAGCAGTAAGCCTAAAGTGTCATTGTCAACCCTTCCCTTCTCAGATAATTTACCCCCTTCTTGACTCCCCTCCCTACTTGCCCTCCATTACCCTCTCCTCTCACCTCTCACGCCGCGCTGCGCTACGGAAATTTCCCTCTTCTTTTTCCACAGATTTCATCCATTGAAATAAGCCCTATGCCCAATATTTTTACCCAATAATATATACCAAAAAAAAAACAGGTAAGTGATAGTGTTATACTCCTGAAATTGCCCAATTATCACCTGACAAAACCTCACGTGCATTCATTCGCTACATTACCACGGTAATTTCCCCTTTGATTTATGCCTTGTAATCGATGTCTGTAATAAAAATATATATCAGAATGGAAGGGAGAATCCTAATTGACATTTACATTCATCTGGAAGTACCTATTTCTTTATTTATTGCCGAGATTTTCTACCTATAAAAAATTAGCCTGTAAGTTAGCAGCAGTCAGCCTAAAGTGTCATTGTCAACCCTTCCCTTCTCAGATAAGCCGCGGCATTTAGTTCCTTGTCCTCCACTGCAGAGACAACATGTCGCACTCATCCCGCCATTCCTGCCGCTTCTGCGCCCATTGCAAAGGGCCCCGTGACCTCTACCCCCAAGAAAAGTGTTGAGGCAAGCAGGAAAGGCCTCAGTGACTCTGCAGTGGCACGAGAACTTGCTGAATTGTTGATGATAATAATGGACAGCGATTTTGACGATTCCGGTGAATCGTGTGATGAGCCGGGTGAACTTATCGCGCCAGAAACAGCGACAACAAGTGCTCCTACCAGTGACTCTGTGTGTAGCTCCAAGGGAAAGGAGCCTTTAGTGCAGGAAGGAAAAGAATTTGGGAAGGGAGTGAAAAGGTGGCGTGTTAGCCCCAGAACAATGCCCCCACGTGACCCAGCCCGCCATGAGTCACGAGATCATTCACCTCCCCATTCCCCAAGCCCCGCTTTACTCATCTCGTCATCATCGTCGGCTGAGTTATCTCCGGAGTCTTCGTCGTCGGAGTCACCACCAGCATCAACAGTGAAGGCCGGCCGTAGAGGTAGAGGTAGATCTAAGAGAGTGAGAAGTAGTGTAGCTAGTAGGGTAAGGGCTGCTAGTGCTGTACGGCAACCTAGGGTCAGTGCGAGTGACCTTGACCGTGATAAGCCTCCCTCTCAGCCAACCTCCACCACCACCACCACCACCATCCCTCCACCGCCACGCCAGGGAATCCTGGACGCCTTCGCGTGGACGGAAGGGTCAGATTTTGTCCCCGAAAACCTGGTTTTCGATGAGAGCTCGTCAGGAGTTCAGCCTGCCTTCACTATGGACGAAAATGCTGAGTGTGTCGACTACCTTTTGGCCTTCCTAGATGACGAAGTCATGCAGCACATATGTGATGAGACTAACAGGTTCGAATCACAACGTGCTGCTAGTGGTACAGGTGCAGCCAAGATGCAACAGTGGACCATGCTGGGAGTGCAGGAGCTGTATGTGTTCTTTGCCCTCATGCTTCTTATGCCACACTCCAAGAAGCATGAGTTGGAAGAATACTGGTCCATGGACCCCTTACTACCCTCACCGACCTTCAACAAGTACATGGCCAGAGATCGCTTCCGGAACATCATGGGAAACCTGCACTTTGCCGATAATGATGTACCTTCCCAAACTCGACCCACTCTGGAAGATCCGGGAGATTCTGAACAGAATGAAGGATAAGTTCATGTCATTCTTCCACCCATTTCAGAAGGTTGTCATTGATGAGTCCTTGGTTCTGTTCAGAGGACGTCTTCGGTTTGTCCAGTATATTCCAAGCAAACGCCATCGCTTTGGAATTAAGTTCTTTGTACTGTGCGACTGTAAGACGGGGTACATCCTTGACTTCGTCATATATTCAGCCAGCACTGTCGATCTCGATAAAACACACCCCTTGGCTTCTCAGGCTGTGTAGTGAAAGTGCTCCTAGAAAAGTATTTTGGTGGGAATCATGTGCTGTATACAGACAACTACTATACAGCACCGAAACTTGCCAAATACCTTTCTGAGCACGGCATTGGCTCCTGCGGCACTGTCAAAAGTAATCGTGCCAACTTCCCCAAATTCCCAGAGGCAGGAAACTCGCAGCGAGGAGACGTGCACCTACGCAAGTCTGAGAAGATGCTGGCAATACGGTGGCATGACAAGAGAGTCGTGCACATGCTCACCACCGTACATAAGGGGAGATGAGAGACAGTGGGAAGGTCGACCGTAGGACAGGCGAACCTGTGATGAAACCTGATGCTGTGTTGGACTATAATATAAACATGCGGCTGGTGGACAAGTCCGACATGATGATTGGTGAGATCGACTGCCTCAGGAAGAATACTAGGTGGTACTGGAAAGTTTTTCTGCATCTCATAGATATGACGATGCTGAACGCCTTCATCCTGTACAAGATGAAGGTAAAGCCACCCAAGTCCTTCTCCCTGAGGTTGTTCGCCAGGACTTGTGTCCAGCAGCTGCTGGAAAAATATGGTAAGGTGCAAGCAGCAACTCCAAGGCGCCATCCAGTTACACTTCCCGACCGACTTGAGCAGAGGGCGTATATGGATCGGCACAGACTTGAGCTAATGCCTGCCACAGGGAAAAGGAAGGCTGCGATTCGCAGGTGTCAGGTATGTGCGCATACCACACGCCACACACCTGAGCATAAACGCACCTCTTGGCAGTGCGCTGAATGCCAGGTTCCCCTCTGTGTAACCTGCTTCTTCGATTATCACAGCCAGAAGCAGTTCTAACAGTGCAAGTGTGGAAGCAGAATTATTTGGAAATAATGTGTAAATAATGTGTAAATAATGTGTAAATAGCAGGTGAAAGCAATGGATGTTCAGTTCATATGATTGAACAGTGTACTATAGTTTCATCTTACTGAAAGTGACAGTGAATAACATATTGTAAGTAAAATAGAAGGGTAAATATTGAAAATAGAATAGAAAATGTAAATAGTAATGTAAGTAATTAGTAATATAAGAATATGAGTACAAATAATTTATGTTATAACAGTGAGAGTGAATCCGTGGCTCTCTACGTATTTTACTGACTGAAAAATAGAATGACTTCAGTGACAATAAAATAATACGACTGAATGAAACTTATGGAGAAAGACTCCAGATATATATAAGTGTGATATAGTAATAGAAATATAAAGTGTGAGGGGTTTTATGAATAATAAATGACAGAGTGCCTAGAGCGAACTAGCGCAAGTGCGGCGATCAGACGCGCTCGTAATTTCCATTGCTTTCACACTGTTTTTTTTTTTAGTATGGATCCCAAACTACTTGAAAATGGTAGAATAGTGTTTATAGTGTTTGTATCTGGCTGTGGTAATCATATAACGGGTTGTCGGGAAGTGTAAAGTGGAGACTTAGTTACCCTACTTCAGAGGTCTCCACAAGTCCTACGGAAACTGACGAAGGCTCAACAAATCATTCCAGGAGAAAGCTGAAGGTATGTGCTATAAGCATATATAATTTTATTATTCTAGGACTAATAACTGATTTTTAGCAAATATTTTTTGAGAGTCTGTCGGAGCCCAAATAACCCCGCGGGACACGCAAGTAATTGGTAAACAAGCCCGCGGTGTAGGGGTTAATATCCACCATCTAGCGATTTTATTATTATTATTATTATTATTATTATTATTATTTGTTTATGGGGTAAGTCCTGTAGTAAAAGGGGTTAATGGAGGCTTTGTCCAACCCCTTCATTTCGAAAAAGCCTCCCCTTAAGCTGAAAAAAATTGTGTGGAGGTAGCAAGAATTAATAATACGTTATCGGATGAGAGAGAGAGAGAGAGAGAGAGAGAAAGAGAGAGAATAGTAGGAAAACAAAAAGAAACACATTCCTTGAGGGTGAGATAGGTGAAAGAGAGTTTAAGTATGAGGATGAGGGTGAGGACCGGTTCAAGGATGAGGAGAAGGAGGATGGGGATGAGAGTATGAGGGTGCAGGTAGGGTGAGTTTGAGAATAAGCTAAGGGAAGGAGGATGAAGATGAGAATAGGAGGGCGAAGGTAGGGTGAGTTTGAGAATAAGCTAGGATAGGGAGTGAGGATGAGGGAGTGGGTGAGAGTGAGGATGGTAGGGAAGGGGTGGAGTGAGGGATTAGTCTTGGCATGTGACCTGGCGGATGTAGTGCTGGATGGGTGAGGTGTTTTTACTCTCGCCCCCCCCCCCCGTTTTTAATCCCCCCTCGAAAAACAAACAAACAAACGCTGATCACTTCTTTGCCCCACCCCAATGTCCGTTTCAAACCTACCGCTTACTTGAGAGAGAGAGAGAGAGAGAGAGAGAGAATTTCAACTTGGTAGTATAAAGAAATCATGGAATGTAGACAATGGTGGTGGTATAATAATAATAATAATAAATAATAATAATAATAATAATAATAATGATGATGATGATGATGATAATGGTTATGTGTGTGTGTTTGTGTGTGTGTGTGTATGTTTTTTGAGAGAGAGAGAGAGAGAGAGAGAGAGAGAGAATTTTGCTTTTACACCTTACGTCTTATGTACGCAATTTCCATTTTTTTTTCTTTTTTATGGACATGACATCGTAGCAACACATGGCTCCGTAACACCCCTTCCTTAGCGATTTATTCTGTATCTTAGGCCATAATATCCACTAAAATAATGTATATATCGCTTTTATTTGGACATCGCTTCGTCGCATTCCATCCTTAGCTATTTATTTTGCATTGGGGAAGCTATGTGTCGAGAGGTTTATTTTATGTGGTGATCGTCATCTCCTATCACAACTTCCGTAGCGAATTATTTTATATATATAGCTCTGTTTTATGTATATCGTTATAATTTCCATCAGTAATTTACAAGAGGATACTGAGGTACTTACACGCAAATAAATCGCTACGGAAGATTAGTTACGAAATCACCTGTACCACTTAAAATGGACCTGTAGACACGCAGCTTCCCCCGAGTCCACCTCCTTGACCTTTCACCTGACCCGACCCAACCCTACCTGCTGTGACCTGCTGTGACCTGATGCACCCAGGCTGAAGCAGGCGATGTAGGGGAGAGGTGCCGGCGGGGTGGGGGGGGGGGGAGTAATTTAGATGCTGGAGTGAGTTTCGTGTTGTTTCTTGTAAACCTTTTCTTTTTTTCTTTCTTTTTAATGCAAGGAAGAAGGAACCAAAGGCCACTAGCCCGTAAAAGTGTTCCCTCCAAGAAAAAATAAGAACAAGATAAGAGAGAGCCAAACTGAAGATCTGTTGTCCAAGTTTTAAGAACACAGGAAAAGTTAACTGCAGTAACCTAGGTGGTCCATGCGAGGCAGCTTGTACAAACGTGTGACTAAACTACTAGAATAAGACAAGGATAGTAAAGAAGAGTCTTCTCGCCCACGATACCGTCCATCTTAAACCGGCCGGAAAAAGTGAGAAGGAACACCACTCAGTATAGCAAAATTGACATGGAAAATCTATAGGAAAGTGCGAATGGGGGAAAAAAAAAAAAAGTAGTGAAACCTGAGAAGGATAAAGAATGAATTTGTAAGAGATTTTTTCTTTTAGTAACAGACCCTTACTTGTCATATACTTATCTAACTAATGCTTGAAACTCTTAGTGGAAGGGACAGCAACTACATCACTAGGCAGCTTATTTCATTTTCCATTATTCTACTGCTAAACTTATTTCTACCTGTCTCTTACTAAAACGAAATTTATTTAGTTCGAAACCATTACCTCTAGTTCTATCCTGTATGCTCACTTTAAATACCTTGCTGATGTCTCCCCTATTTATTTCCTTCATCCACTTAAACACCTCAGTTAAGTCACCCCTTACTCTACGCCTTTCCAGTGAATGCAAGTTTAGTCATTTCAGTCTGTCTTCATATGAAAGGCTCAGAACATCATGTTTCATTTTTATCATTCTTCTCAGTTCTTTCTCTAACGAATATATATCCATTCTGTAGTACGGACACCAAAATTGACTGTGAACTTACTAATGCTAGATAAAGTTGCAGAATTATTTTAGATATCCTATTGCTCACGGTTCGCGAAATAAATCGTAGGACCTTATTTGTTTTATTTTTCACATTAATACACTTGCCTTGATTTAAAAGATTTATCAACCATGACTCACGGATTTCTTTTGCAGTCCGATTTATACATTTCTTTTTAAAGTTGTATCCAATATCTGTAATGATCTTGGCTACGTTAAGCACTTTATATTTTCCACGTTACAATCCATTTGCCATTCTTTAGATCATTTGGACAGTATTTCGAGGTCCTTTTGAAAGTTAACACAGTCGTCAGTTTCGTTAATGATGCGCACTATTTTTGTTTCATTGGCGAATTTGCTAATACTCCAAGTGATTCCTAAATATATATATATATATATATATATATATATATATATATATATATATATATATATATATAAACTGTGTAATAAATAATAAGAGACTGGGTACTGTTCCCTCTGGTAGGCTACACCGCTGCTCACTAATACCCAGTCTGACTTAACACCATTAATTAAAACTCTGCTTTCGTCGCTTCAGCCAGAATCCCTTCCATTTAAAGATATCGCCGTCTATACCATGTGCTCAGACCTTCCCAACTAACCCCTCTTGTGGAACCCTATTCAAAACTTTATTAATGTCCAGATTACTAATATCGTAATCCTTATCTCTACCGCCTTATAGACTTGCGAGAAAAATGATAAGTTTATGAGGTAGGATCGTAAGTACATAAATTCGTGCTGACTTTCAATTATAATCTTTCTAGGTGATCTCTAATTTTATTTGCCAAAGTTGACTCTAACATTTTGCCAGCTGTTGATGTTAAACTCAACGGACGATTGTTCGGCGCAACTGATTTATCGCCCTTTTTAAAGACGAGTACTACGTACGCTGTCGTCCACGCTTCTAAAACTTCTGGACTTAAAGAATTAAATAACGTTGTAAGTGGCTGACAATTCTTTCTTGGTCCCCCCCCTCCCTTTTTTTTTTATATATTCGTTCAGATCTGGTGACTTTTTAAACTTTGGGTTATTAATTTCTTTCAGCACTGCCTCCTTACTAACAGTAATTTTATTGAGAATATTGTTTATATCATCGTCAATATTTGTTGCTTGAAGGATCAGGTCTAGTTTTTCATTGGTAAATATTATAACGAAATAATAATCTTGGATAGAGCACATTTGTCTTCGCTGGTAATTTTACCTGATTCTGTTCCATCTTTCTTTAGGTATACTTCATATAAACCTTTGGGATTTTCCTTTGAATCTCGTGCAACCTTAATTCCATAACCTTGCTTTGTTATACATATCGCCTTTTTTACTTTTCAAAATCGCTTGCCGGTTAACAACAGTAGGTGTTCCACTCCTTTCCCCCCCACATTTTTTTTTTCTATATATTCCGTTTCTTAGGCCTACGAGAGATCTTAATCTGCTGTTTAGCCATCTCGGTTCTGCGTTATATGTTCTAAACTCTTTTGAAGGGACACCGTATATCAGTCTTGCCCGCGGTGTATTATATTTATTTACTCATCACCGAACGGCTGCTTGGTATCTGCCCTGAATTAATCTCCGTGGCCTGAAATACAATCCCACCTAAATCTTGTCCCTCACCTATGACCGGACATTCCCCAGTGACCTCAGTGACATGACATACACTCCCACCTAAAACTTGCCCGTCACCTATGACCTGAGCTATCCCAGTGTCCTGACTTTCCCTAAGGTGACCAGCCTGCCCATGGATTAGGATTCAGAAATATGTTCTTAGTGTTCTTAATATCCACCGTCTAGCGATTTTATTATTATTATTATTATTTGTTTATGGGGTAAGTCCTGTAGTAAAAGGGGTTAATGGAGGCTTTGTCCAACCCCTTCATTTCGAAAAAGCCTCCCCTTAAGCTGAATAAAATTGTGTGGAGGTAGCAAGAATTAATAATACGTTATCGGATGAGAGAGAGAGAGAGAGAGAGAGAGAGAGAGAGAGAGAGAGAGAGAGAGAGAGAGAGAGAGAGAGAGAGAAAGAGAGAGAATAGTAGGAAAACAAAAAGAAACACATTCCTTGAGGGTGAGATAGGTGAAAGAGAATTTAAGAATGAGGATGAGGGTGAGGATCGGTTCAAGGATGAGGAGAAGGAGGATGGGGATGAGAGTATGAGGGTGCAGGTAGGGTGAGTTTGAGAATAAGCTAGGATAGGGAGTGAGGATGAGGGAGTGGGTGAGAGTGAGGATGGTAGGGAAGGGGTGGAGTGAGGGATTAGTCTTGGCATGTGACCTGGCGGATGTAGTGCTGGAGGGGTGGGATGTTTTTACTCCCCCCCCCCTGTTTTTAATCCCCCCTCGAAAAACAAACAAACAAACAAACGCTGATCACTTCTTTGCCCCGACCCCATGTCCGTTTCAAACCTACCGCTTCTACTTGAGAGAGAGAGAATTTCAACATGGTAGTATAAAGAAATCCTGGAATGTAGACAGTGGTGGTGGTATAATAATAATAATAAATAATAATAACAATAATAATAATGATGATGATGATGATAATGGTTATGTGTGTGTGTGTATGTGTGTGTGTGTGTGTGTGTGTGTGTGTTTGAGAGAGAGAGAGAGAGAATTTTGCTTTTACACCCTACGTCTTATGTAAGCAATTTCCATTTTTTTCTTTTTTATGGACATGACAAGGAAGCAACACATGGCTCCGTAACACCCCTTCCTTTGCGATTTATTCTGTATCTTAGGCCATAATATCCACTAAAATAATGTATATATCGCTTTTATTTGGACATCGCTTCGTCGCATTCCATCCTTAGCTATTTATTTTGCATTGGGGAAGCTATGTGTCGAGAGGTTTATTTTATGTGGTGATCGTCATCTCCTATCACATCTTCCGTAGCGAATTATTTTATATATATAGCTCTGTTTTATGTATATCATTATAATTTCCATCAGTAATTTACAAGAGGATACTGAGGTACTTACACGCAAATAAATCGCTACGGAAGATTAGTTACGAAATCACCTGTACCACTTAAAATGGACCTGTAGACACGTAGCTTCCCCCGAGTCCACCTCCTTGACCTTTCACCTGACCCGACCCAACCCTACCTGCTGTGACCTGCTGTGACCTGATGCACCCAGGCTGAAGCAGGCGATGTAGGGGAGAGGTGTCGGCGGGGTGGGGGTGGGGGAGTAATTTAGTTGCTGGAGTGAGTTTCGTGTTGTTTCTTGTAGAGCTTTTCTTTTTTTCTTTCTTTCTTTTTAATGCAAGGAAGAAGGAACCAAAGGCCAGTAACCCGTAAAAGTGTTCCCTCCAAGAAAAAATAAGAACAAGATAAGAGAGAGCCAAACTGAAGATCTGTTGTCCAAGTTTTAAGAACACAGGAAAAGTTAACTGCAGTAACCTAGGTGGTCCATGCGAGGCAGCTTGTACAAGCGTGTGCCTAAACTACTAGAATAAGACAAGGATAGCAAAGAAGAGTCTTCCCGCCCACGAAACCGTCCATCTTAAACCGGCCGTAAAAAGTGAGAAGGAACACCACTCAGTATAGCAAAATTGACATGGAAAATCTATAGGAAAGTGCGAATGGTGTTGGAAAAAAAAGTAGTGAAACCTGAGAAGGATAAAGAATGAATTTGTAAGAGATTTTTTTCTTTTAGTAACAGACCCTTACTTGTCATATACTTATCTAACTAATGCTTGAAACTCTTAGTGGAAGGGACAGCAACTACATCACTAGGCAGCTTATTTCATTGTCCATTATTCTACTGCCAAACTTATTTCTACCCGTCTCTTACTAAAACGAAATTTATTTAGTTCGAAACCATTACCTCTAGTTCTATCCTGTATGCTCACTTTAAATACCTTGCTGTTGTCTCCCCTATTTATTTCCTTCATCCACTTAAACACCTCAGTTAAGTCACCCCTTACTCTACGCCTTTCCAGTGAATGCAAGTTTAGTCATTTCAGTCTGTTTTCATATGAAAGGCTCAGAACATCATGTTTCATTTTTATCATTCTTCTCAGTTCTTTCTCTAACGAATATATATCCATTCTGTAGTACGGACACCAAAATTGACTGTGAACTTACTAATGCTAGATAAAGTTGCAGAATTATTTTAGATATCCTATTGCTCACGGTTCGCGAAATAAATCGTAGGACCTTATTTGTTTTATTTTTCGTATTAATACACTTGCCTTGATTTAAAAGATTTATCAATCATGACTCACGGATTTCTTTTGCAGTCCGATTTATACATTTCTTTTTAAAGTTGTATCCAGTATCTGTAATGATCTTGGCTACGTTAAGCACTTTATATTTTCCACGTTAAAATCCATTTGCCATTCTTTAGATCATTTGGACAGTATATCGAGGTCCTTTTGAAAGTTAACACAGTCGTCAGTTTCGTTAATGATGCGCACTATTTTTGTGTCAGTGGCGAATTTGCTAATACTCCAAGTGATTCCTAAGTATATATATATATATATATATATATATATATATATATATATATATATATATATATATATATATATATATATATATATATATAAACTGTATAATAAATAATAAGAGACTGGGTACTGTTCCCTGTGGTAGGCTACACCGCTGCTTACTAATACCCAGTCTGACTTAACATCATTAATTAAAACTCTGCTTTCGTCGCTTCAGCCAGAATCCTTTCCATTTAAAGCTATCGCCGTCTATACCATGTGCTCAGACCTTCCCAACTAACCTTTCTTGTGGAACCCTATTTAAAACTTCATTAATGTCCAGATTACTAATATCGTAATCCTTATCTCTACCGCCTTATAGACTTGCGAGAAAAATGATAAGTTTATGAGGTAGGATCGTCCGTACATAAATTCGTGCTTACTTTGATTTATAATCTTTCTAGGTGATCTCTAATTTTATTTGCCAAAGTTGACTCTAGCATTTTGCCAGCTGTTGATGTTAAACTCAACGGACGATTGTTCGGCGCAACCGATTTATCGCCCTTTTTAAAGGCGAGTACTACGTACGCTATCGTCCACGCTTCTAAAACTTCTGGACTTAAAGAATAAAATAACGTTGTTAGTGGCTGACAATTCTTTCTTGGTCCCCCCCCCCTTCCTTTTTTTTCTTATATTCGTTCAGACCTGGCGGATGTAGTGCTGGAGGGGTGGGGTGTTTCTACTCCCCCCCCCTGTTTTTAATCTCCCCTCAAAAATAAAAACAAACAAACAAACGCTGATCACACCTTAGCCCCACCCCCATATCCGTTTCAAACCTACCGCTTCTACCTGAGAGAGAAAGAGAGAGAATTTCAACTTGGTAGTATAAAGAAATCTTGGAATGTAGACAGTGGTGGTGGTATAATAATAATAATAATAAATAATAATAATAATAATAATGATGATGCTGATGATGATGGTTATGTGTGTGTGTGTGTGTGTGTGTGTGTGTGTGTGAGAGAGAGAGAGAGAGAGAGAGAGAGAATTTTGCTTTTACACCTTACGTCTTATGTAAGCAATTTCCATTTTTTTCTTTTTTATGGACATGACAAGGAAGCAACACATGGCTCCGTAACACCCCTTCCTTAGCGATTTATTCTGTATCTTAGGCCATAATATCCACTAAAATAATGTATATATCGCTTTAATTTGGACATCGCTTCGTCGCATTCCATCCTTAGCTATTTATTTTGCATTGGGGAAGCTATGTGTCGAGAGGTTTATTTTATGTGGTGATCGTCATCTCCTATCACATCTTCCGTAGCGAATTATTTTATATATATAGCTCTGTTTTATGTACATCGTTATAATTTCCATCAGTAATTTACAAGAGGATACTGAGGTACTTACACGCAAATAAATCGCTACGGAAGATTAGTTACGAAATCACCTGTACCACTTAAAATAGACCTATAGACACGCAGCTTCCCCCAAGTCCACCTCCTTGACCTTTCATCTGACCCGACCCAACCCTACCTGCTGTGACCTAATGCACCCAGGCTGAAGCAGGCGATGTAGGGGAGAGGTGTCGGCGGGGGGGGGGGGGGAGTAATTTAGATGCTGGAGTGAGTTTCGTGTTGTTTCTTGTAGAGCTTTTCTTTTTTTCTTTCTTTTTAATGCAAAGAAGAAGGAACCAAAGGCCAGTGTCCCGTAAAAGTGTTCCCTCCAAGAAAAAATAAGAACAAGAAAAGAGAGAGCCAAACTCAAGATCTGTTATCCAAGTTTTAAGAACACAGGAAAAGTTAACTGCAGTAACCTAGGTGGTCCATGCGAGGCAGCTTGTACAAGCGTGTGACTAAACTACTAGAATAAGACAAGGATAGTAAAGAAGAGTCTTCCCGCCCACGAAACCGTCCATCTTAAACCGGCCGGAAAAAGTGAGAAGGAACACCACTCAGTATAGCAAAACTGACATGGAAAATCTATAGGAAAGTGCGAATGGAGGGGAAAAAAAAGTAGTGAAACCTGAGAAGGATAAAGAATGAATTTGTAAGAGATTTTTTCTTTTAGTAACAGACCCTTACTTGTCATATGCTTATCTAACTAATGCTTGAAACTCTTAGTGGAAGGGGCAGCAACTACATCACTAGGCAGCTTATTTCATTCGTTCACTATTTTACTGTCAAACCAATTTCTACCCATCTCCTTACTAAAACGAAATTTATTTAGCTCGAAACCATTACCTTTAGTTCTATCCTGTATGCTCACTTTAAATACCTTGCTGTTGTCTCCCCTATTTATTTCCTTCATCCACTTAAACACCTCAGTTAAGTCACCCCTTACTCCACGCCTTTCCAGTGAATGCAAGTTTAGTCATTTCAGTCTGTCTTCATATGAAAGGCTCAGAACATCATGTTTCATTTTTATCATTCTTCTCAGTTCTTTCTCTAACGAATATATATCCATTCTGTAGTACGGACACCAAAATTGACTGTGAACTTACTAATGCTAGATAAAGTTGCAGAAATATTTTAGAAATCGTACTGCTCACGGTTCGCGAAATAAATCGTAGGACCTTATTTGTTTTATTTTTCACATTAATACACTTTCCTTGATTTAAAAGATTTATCAACCATGAGTCACGGATTTCTTTTGGAGTCCGATTTATACATTTCTTTTTAAAGTTGTATCCAGTACCTGTAATGATCTTGGCTACGTTGAGCACTTTATATTTTCCATGTTACAATCCATTTGCCATTCTTTACATCATTTGGACAGTATATCGAGGTCCTTTTGAAAGTTAACACAGTCGTCAGTTTCGTTAATGATGCGCACTATTTTTGTGTCATTGGCGAATTTGCTAATACTCCAAGTGATTCGTATATATATATATATATATATATATATATATATATAAACTGTATAATAAATAATAAGAGACTGGGTACTGTTCTCTGTGGTAGGCTACACCGCTGCTCACTAATACCCAGTCTGACTTAACACCATTAATTAAAACTCTGCTTTCGTCGCTTGAGCCAGAATCCTTTCCATTTAAAGATATCGCCGTCTATACCATGTGCTCAGACCTTCCCAACTAACCTTTCTTGTGGAACCCTATTTAAAACTTTATTAATGTCCAGATTACTAATATCGTAATCCTTATCTCTACCGCCTTATAGACTTACGAGAAAAATGATAGGTTTATGAGGTAGGATCGTCCGTACATAAATTCTTGCTGACTTTCATTTATAATCTTTCTAGGTGATCTCTAATTTTATTTGCCAAAGTTGACTCTAGCATTTTGCCAGCTGTTGATGTTAAACTCAACCGACGATTGTTCGGCGCAACTGATTTATCGCCCTTTTTAAAGATGAGTACTACGTACGCTGTCGTCCACGCTTCTAAAACTTCTGGACTTCAAGAATTAAATAACGTTGTAAGTGGCTGACAATTCTTTCTTGGTCCCCCCCCCTCCCTTTTTATATATATATATATATATATATATATATATATATATATATATATATATATATATATATATATATATATATATATATATATATATATATATATATATATATATATATATATATATATATATATATATATATATATATATATATTCGTTCAGACCTGGTGACTTTTTAAACTTTGGGTTATTAATTTCTTTCAGCACTGCCTCCTTACTAACAGTAATTTTACTGAGAATATTGTTTGTATCATCATCAATAATTGTTGCTTGAGGGATCAGGTCTAAATTTTCATTGATAAATATTATATCGAAATAATAATCTTGGATAGAGCACATTTGTCTTCGCTGGTAATGTTACCTGATTCTGTTCCATCTTTCTTTAGGTATACTTGATATAAACCTTTGGGATTTTCCTTCGATTCTCGTGCAACCTTAATTCCATAACCTTGCTTTGTTATACGTATCGCCTTTTTTACTTTTCAAAATCGCTTGCCGGTTAACAACAGTATGTTCCACTCCTTTCCCCCCCACTTTTTTTTTCTATATATTCCGTTTCTTAGGCCTACGAGAGATCTTAATCTGCTGTTTAGCCATCTCGGTTCTGCGTTATATGTTCTAAACGCTTTTGAAGGGACACCGTATATCAGTCTTGCCCTCGGTGTATTATATTTATTTACTCATCACCGAACGGCTGCTTGGTATCTGCCCTGAATTAATCTCCGTGGCCTGAAATACAATCCCACCTAAATCTTGTCCCTCACCTATGACCGGTTATTCCCCAGTGACCTCAGTGACATGACATACACTCCCACGTAAAACTTGCCCGTCACCTATGACCTGAGCTATCCCAGTGTCCTGACTTTCCCTAAGGTGACCAGCCTGCCCATGGATTAGGATTCAGAAATATGTTCTTAGCGTTCTTAATATCCACCGTCTAGCGATTTTATTATTATTATTATTATTAATATTATTATTATTATTATTTGTTTATGGAGTAAGTCCTGTAGTAAAAGGGGTTAATGGAGGCTTTGTCCAACCCCTTCATTTCAAAAAAGCCTCCCCTTAAGCTGAAAAAAATTGTGTGGAGGTAGCAAGAATTAATAATACGTTATCGGATGAGAGAGAGAGAGAGAGAGAGAGAGAGAGAGAAAGAGAGAGAATAGTAGGAAAACAAAAAGAAACACATTCCTTGAGGGTGAGATAGGTGAAAGAGAGTTTAAGTATGAGGATGAGGGTGAGGACCGGTTCAAGGATGAGGAGAAGGAGGATGGGGATGAGAGTATGAGGGTGCAGGTAGGGTGAGTTTGAGAATAAGCTAGGGGAAGGAGGATGAAGATGAGAATAGGAGGGCGAAGGTAGGGTGAGTTTGAGAATAAGCTAGGATAGGGAGTGAGGATGAGGGAGTGGGTGAGAGTGAGGATGGTAGGGAAGGGGTGGAGTGAGGGATTAGTCTTGGCATGTGACCTGGCGGATGTAGTGCTGCAGGGGTGGGGTGTTTTTACTCCCTCCTCCCCCGTTTTTAATCCCCCCTCGAAAAACAAACAAACAAACAAACGCTCATCACTTCCTTGCCCCACCCCCATGTCCGTTTCAAACCTACCGCTTCTACTTGAGAGAGAGAGAGAGAGAGAGAGAGAGAGAGAGAGAGAGAGAGAGAGAGAGAGAGAGAGAGAGAGAGAATTTCAACTTGGTAGTATAGAGAAATCCTGGAATGTAGACAATGGTGGTGGTATAATAATAATAATAAATAATAATAATAATAATAATAATGATGATGATGATGATGATAATGGTTATGTGTGTGTGTGTGTGTTTGAGAGAGAGAGAAAGAGAGAGAGAGAGAGAATTTCAACTTGGTAGTATAAAGAAATCCTGGAATGTAGACAGTGGTGGTGGTATAATAATAATAATAATAATAATAATAATAATAATGATAAGAACATAAGAACATAAGAAGAGAGGATAACTGCAGTAGGCCGGTTGGCCCATGCTAGGCAGCTCCTAGAAGAGTAACTGAACTACTAGAATGAGATAAGGATAGCAAAGAAGAAGGCTCTCCCCCGCCCTCCAAACCCTCCAGCCGAAGCCGGCAGGAAAAAGTCAGAAAGAACACCACGCCGTATAGAAAAACTGGCTTGGACATTTTACAGGAAAGTGTGAAAGGAGAATAGAGACTATCATAGTGTAACCTGAAAAGAAAATTTATTTTTTAGTTAGTATTGGTTATAATATTTTCTTTATTCTATATCCATCCCTTATTTGTCATATGCTTATCTAGCCTATGCTTGAAACTCTCAATGGAAGAGGCAGCAACTACTTTACTAGGTAGCTTATTCCATTCGTCTACTACTCTATTACCAAACCAATTTCTACCTATTTCCTTACTGAAACGGAATTTTTTTAGTTTGAAACCATTATTTCTAGTTCTATCCTGTATGCTCACTTTAAGTACCTTGCTAATATCTCCCTTATTTATACCATTCATCCACTTAAAAACCTCAATTAAGTCTCCCCTTACTCTACGCCTCTCTAGCGAATGAAGACTTAGTCTTTTCAGTCTGTCTTCATATGACAGGTTCCGGACGTCATGTATCATTTTAGTCATTCTTCTCTGTACATTTTCTAACGAATTAATATCCATTCTATAGTAAGGACACCAAAATTGTACTGCGTAGTCTAAATGTGGCCTTACTAATGCTAGATAAAGTTTCAGTATTACTTTAGATGATCTATTGCTCACGCTTCTCGAAATAAATCCTAGGACCCTATTTGCTTTATTTCTCGCATTAATGCACTGTTGCCTAGGTTTAAGGTCGTTACTAATCATAACTCCTAGATCTCTCTCGCATTCCGATTTGCTAATTTCTTTGTTATCTAAGCTGTATTTAGTATCTCCAATGGTCTTGCCTACGTTAAGTACTTTACATTTTTCAACGTTAAATTCCATTTGCCAAGTTTTAGACCATTTGGACAATGTATCGAGGTCTTTTTGTAAGTAATGGCAATCGTCAGTCGAGTTAATGATACGCCCTATTTTTGTATCGTCGGCAAATTTGCTGATTCTGCTATTGACTCCTAAGTCTAGATCATTTATATATATGATAAATAATAAGGGACCGAGTACTGAACCCTGTGGTACACCGCTAGTTACTAATCCCCAGTCCGACTTAGTTCCATTTATTAATACTCTCTGCTTTCGTCCTTTCAGCCAGGATTCTATCCATTTTAAGATATCGCCGTCTATACCGTGTGCTCGAACCTTTCTAACTAACCTTTCGTGTGGGACTCTATCAAAAGCTTTACTAAAGTCCAGATAAATAACATCGTAAGCTTTATCGCTATCTACTGCCTCATAGACCTCCGAGTAGAATGACAACAAATTTGTGAGGCAGGATCGTCCTTGCCTGAATCCGTGCTGACTTTCGTTTATAAGATTAAATCTTTCTAAGTGTTCTCTAATCTTATTTGCCAAAATTGACTCTAACATTTTTCCTACTATTGACGTTAGACTTATCGGACGATAATTCGACGCAGCTGATTTATCACCCTTTTTAAAGATGGGCACTACGTTTGCGGTTTTCCACGCCTCTGGAACTTCTCCTGAACTTAAAGAGTCATTAAATAACGTTAAAAGTGGCTGACATAATTCTTCTTTGGTTTCTTTTATAATTTTTGCATATATATCGTCCGGACCTGGCGATTTTTGAGGTTTTAACTTGTTAATTTCTTTCAATACGTCCTCCTTACTAATGGTTATTTTACTAAGAATATTTTCCGTACTCTCATGGTAAATATTTGCTGCTTGAGGACCAGGCTTAGATTTTCCTTGGTGAATACTGATATGAAATAATTATTTAGGATGGAGCACATTTCTTTATCTTCACTGGTAATGTCACCTGATTCTGTTCTGAGTGGTCCTATCCTATCTTTATTTTTCGTTCGGTACATTTGATAAAAACCCTTGGGGTTTACTTTTGATTCACTTGCAACCTTAATTTCATAACTTCTCTTTGCTTTTCTTATCTCCCTCTTTACTTCTCTATTTAAAATTGTGTACCGGTTACGTAAGTGTTCCTCTCCACGTTTTATTTTTCTATATATTCCTTTCCTTTGGCCTATGAGAGATTTTAATCTGTTGTTTAACCATCTTGGTTCTGAATTGTTAGTTCTAAACGGTTTTGAAGGAATATATCTATCTTGGCCTCCGTATATTATATTTATTAACTCGTTATACTTCTCACTGGTCGAACGTCTGTTTGGTACTGGAGCTGAGTTAATTTCCGTCACCTGGACTACATTCCTATCTACCACCTCCCCCTCACAGACACCTGACGGACGTCCCACGTGCTTCCTGCGCCTGACCTATGACCTGGGGATCCCCACTAACCTGACATTCCCTCAAATAGCTAATCTCCCTGTGGAATACCGTTCGAAAATAAGCTCTTAAGCCATCGAAATCTCCTAGACGAAAATTAGGAACGGTGGAGGTATTTTCAGTGGAACAGACATCCCAAATAAATTTGAACTTAATTTCTTCATGATCGCTATTACCAAGTCGTTCACCAACCTCTATATCGCTAATGATATTTTCTTTATTAGCTAAAACCAAATCTAGTATATTATTACCTCTGGTGGGCTCCCTGATATACTGATAAAGGAAATTATCCTGTACTACCTCTAGAAATTCCTCTGACTCTGCATCTCCTGTCTGATTTCTCCAATCTATCCTTGGCAGATTAAGGTCCCCAACAATTATTACTAAGCTGGACTGTGATGCTTTCCTAATTTCCTCCCAGAGGTATTTACTATCAGCTCTACTTAATTTTGGAGATCTGTAAATTGCTCCTAAGACTAATTTCTCCCTATTGTTACTAATTTCAACCCAGACACTTTCTGTGTCCCTATTTACTTTAATGTCTGCTTTATTGTAACAGTTTAGTGAATCCTTTACATAAATAGCTACCCCTCCCCCTTTCTTCCCTGACGGTTTGACACAAAAATATTATAGCCTTTTATCTGATATTCTGCTAAAAATTCTCGAGTGTCTGTATTCATCCAAGTTTCACTAATAACGGCAATGTCTATTTTCTCTGTACAAATTAAAGCCCTCAGTTCATCCATTTTATTACGTAAACTCCGGCTGTTTGTGTAGTACACTTTCAGATTATTACGAGTAGTTATGCCTTTACCTTGGCATTTACTGTTATTTATTTTATTACTAACTGGGAAACTCTTTACTTTACTAATATAACAATTTTTTGTACTATCGCTTATCGCCCTTCTATCATCGCTTGTTCTATCATCTATCATCGCCTGCTCAATTTGAGGTGCCTGAGTGGATGTATCTACACTATTGGTTGAACTTTTGTTCTTAATTTTGCAAGTATCGATGCATCTATCCAAACATGGTAATAATGATTTCTGACTGTAGTTGCTGCATCTTCCTGTACACCTACTTCTCAATCTCGAAAAAATCCCTCCAACTCCCTATCTATCATTCCAGCTAAAACAGTAACTCCTTGCCTGCTAAGATGAGTCCCATCCCAACTATACAAGGCACTTCGTCCATAAAACCGGTCCCAGCTGTCTATGAAAGGTATTGCATTATCTTTGCAATACCTTTCAAGGCGGCAATTAAACCCTATTGCCCTGCTCAACCATTCCCTTCCAACCCGCCACCTTGGTAAAACACCAAGCACTACAGGGTTCCTCCCCTCTCCTAACCTTTTCTAACATCAACTTGTACCTTTTCCACAGTACCTCACTCTTACGGCTACTAATATCATTGCCTCCTACACTGAGGCACACAGTGGGTTTGTCACCACTTTCCTTTACGATATTTGAAATTTTATCTACCACATTAGCCACCCTGGCCCCTGGAAGACACACATGTTTAGCGAGTGGAGTATACATGGCCCTGTTCAGATATCTCACCTGGGAGTCTCCAACAACAACAACATTTTTCTTACCTTTCTTGTTCTGTTTATACTTACCTGTACTGGAAGTTCTCTCACCGTCCTTCTCCTCTACTTCCCTCTCTGCCTTCCCTTCACATTCGTCCCGTAGTGTGTCGAATGTATTAGTTGTCTTAATTTCCGTTTGCTTTTTAAGAGTGAACTTCGTTGCACCTTTGTTAACAAGTGTCCAACCTTCAGCCTTTTTCTCTTTCTCCTCCAACATCTCCTCCAACAATTCCCTCATTTGTGCCTTCTCCTGCCTGAGAATTTGTACCTCCCGCTTCAGTTCGAGAAGTTCCTCCTTTAATTCAAGGTAGTCTTTTTCAGTACCTGCAGTGGGGACACAGCTCTCTGCCGAGGAAGCCATTACGCACTAGTTCACACAAGGTAGCACACACTATCACGGGTCACTACGGGTCACCACAACACACACACTCACGGATCACTAGCACAGCATTATCGCTGATCACTACAACACACTAACACAGCCACTATCACAGATCACTAAAGCACACTAGCACAACACTACCACAGGTCTCTAGCACGTCTGAGCTGACTGGCCTCACGAGAGTGTGTGTGTGTGTGTGTGTGTGTGTGTTTGAGAGAAAGAGAGAGAGAGAGAGAGAGAGAGAGAGAGAGAGAGAGAGAGAAAGAGAGAGAGAGAGAGAGAGAGAGAGAGAGAGAGACAGAGAGAGAGAGAGAGAGAGAGAGAGAGAGAGAGAGAGAGAATTTTGCTTTTACACCTTACGTCTTATGTACGCAATTTCCATTTTTTTTCTTTTTTATGGACATGACATCGTAGCAACACATGGCCCCGTAACACCCCTTCTTTAGCGATTTATTCTGTATTTTAAACCATAATATCCACTAAAATAATGTATATATCGCTTTTATTTGGACATCGCTTCGTCGCATTCCATCCTTAGCTATTTATTTTGCATTGGGGAAGCTATGTGTCGGGAGGTTTATTTTATGTGGTGATCGTCATCTCCTATCACATCTTCCGTAGCGAATTATTTTATATATATAGCTCTGTTTTATGTATATCGTTATAATTTCCATCAGTAATTTACAAGAGGATACTGAGGTACTTACACGCAAATAAATCGCTACGGAAGATTAGTTACGAAATCACCTGTACCACTTAAAACAGACCTGTAGACACGCAACTTCCCCCGAGTCCACCTCCTTGACCTTTCACCTGACCTGACCCAACCCTACCTGCTGTGACGTGCTGTGACCTGATGCACCCAGGCTGAAGCAGGCGATGTAGGGGAGAGGTGTCGGCGGGGGGGGGGGGGAGTAATTTAGATGCTGGAGTGAGTTTCGTGTTGTTTCTTGTAGAGCTTTTCTTTTTTTCTTTCTTTCTTTTTAATGCAAGGAAGAAGGAACCAAAGGCCAGTAACCCGTAAAAGTGTTCCCTCCAAGAAAAAATAAGAACAAGATAAGAGAGAGCCAAACTCAAGATCTGTTGTCCAAGTTTTAAGAACACAGGAAAAGTTAACTGCAGTAACCTAGGTGGTCCATGCGAGGCAGCTTGTACAAGCGTGTGACTAAACTACTAGAATGAGACAAGGATAGCAAAGAAGAGTCTTCCCGCCCACGAAACCGTCCATCTTAAACCGGCCGGAAAAAGTGAGAAGGAACACCACTCAGTATAGCAAAATTGACATGGAAAATCTATAGGAAAGTGCGAATGGTGGGGAAAAAAAAAAGTAGTGAAACCTGAGAAGGATAAAGAATGAATTTGTAAGAGATTTTTTCTTTTAGTAACAGACCCTTACTTGTCATATACTTATCTAACTAATGCTTGAAACTCTTAGTGGAAGGGACAGCAACTACATCACTAGGCAGCTTATTTCATTGTCCATTATTCTACTGCCAAACTTATTTCTACCTGTCTCTTACTAAAACGAAATTTATTTAGTTCGAAACCATTACCTCTAGTTCTATCCTGTATGCTCACTTTAAATACCTTGCTATTGTTTCCCCTATTTATTTCCTTCATCCACTTAAACACCTCAGTTAAGTCACCCCTTACTCCACGCCTTTCCAGTGAATGCAAGTTTAGTCATTTCAGTGTCTTCATATGAAAGGCTCAGAACATCATGTTTCATTTTTATCATTCTTCTCAGCTCTTTCTCTAACGAATATATATATCCATTCTGTAGTACAGACACCAAAATTAACTGTGAACTTACTAATGCTAGATAAAGTTGCAGAATTATTTTAGATATCCTATTGCTCACGGTTCGCGAAATAAATCGTAGGACCTTATTTGTTTTATTTTTCGCATTAATACACTTGCCTTGATTTAAAAGATTTATCAACCATGACTCACGGATTTCTTTTGCAGTCCGATTTATACATTCCTTTTTAAAGTTGTATCCAGTATCTGTAATGATCTTGGCCACGTTAAGGACTTTATATTTTCCACGTTAAAATCCATTTGCCATTCTTTAGATCATTTGGATAGTATATCGAGGTCCTTTTGAAAGTTAACACAGTCGTCAGTTTCGTTAGAATAACCTGAAATCCTTATGGTAAATCCATGGACACACATCTCACAGACGAGCCACACATGAAAACTGGTGTCTAGGTAGTTGAAAATGAATGAAAAAAACTTCTCCGGCTCACAAAACAGGTATGTTATTTCAGTTCCGATGTACGCGGGCGGACTGCGCCAGATAATGTTCAAATAAGGCTACATTGCAAACGGACTGTAAGTCGAGGAATCACATTGAACATACTAATTAAATCAAATACCTGACTATTGTATGGGACAAATTTCCACATAATTAGCGAAGTAACTCAAGCAAAAATTATTGTCAAACCGTATTAGATGCTCCCTGTTGGAAAGTGTGGCGGTATAACCATTTCAGCATCGGATTTAACTGTTATTGGAAGTACCATTTAGCATTTGCCTGAGGGAAAGTACTGTAATACTTCAAAGGTTACTGCTCCTCTGAATTGTCTGTGTGCATTCCCCCACCAATACGGGGGGTGCGTGGCACTGGCCTAGCAACAAACTATATATCCATTTTATGTCCAGCTATCTAATGCAAGAGTTAACAGTTACTCCCAATCGTTCATGTATGCAACAGGTCACCTCTGGAACTGTCTTCCTCTGTCTGTATTTCCAGCTGCCTATGACCTCCAATCTTTCAAATGTAGTGTGTTTAGGCATTTCCAGATGAATGGATTTTGATTTTTGGCTCTCTGTTATCTTGTTTTTGTTTTGTTTTTTTGTACAGAATAATTTTGCAGGCTTATGGCTTTTGGATCCTTCTCCCATGCATTTAAAAAAAAATAAAATAAAAAGGTACTGCATTATCCGAGGTATCCCACAGGCGTCCGTTTCAGAGGCTCAAAACACTATCCCAGATCCATCCCAGTGAGCTAAACTAGAGGGACAAAATGATTAACGTAGATGTTTTAGAATATGACATTAGATTACCTACATAAATTATGCGTTGACCTTCGGCTTGAAGTTCTTACTTTGCCTGAGTGCATAATTACGTTCTCTGACTAGTGTTATGTTTTATATGAATTTGGATTTGATTTCGTAAAAAAGGAAATCAAGTCAGTTCGGGGAAACTCAAACCCGTGTGCAACGCAGAACCATAAGATATCTATCAGTCTGCCTATCTATTATCTATCTATCAGGGTTACAAACACACATTCTCTCTCTCTCTCTCTCTCTCTCTCTCTCTCTCTCTCTCTCTCTCTCTCTCTCTCTCTCTCTCTCTCTCTCTCTCTCTCTCTCTCATGTTGCTTTCCTTTTTCTTTCTTATTCATATTTGTCATCCTCAGTCTCTGTTAATAGTAAAAGCATATGAAATTACTTATAATTGTGTTGATTCATCCATTCAAGGGCAAATGAAACATCATTTATCACCATCACAGGCCTACGGCTGTTCAAGTAAGAGAAGTCCTCTGTGGCCACTGGGCTTAAAAGCTGACTTTTTTTTTTTTTTCCAGAGGTTGGAGACTTATTTACATATTGTTTGTATCCATGTTATAGGCAGAGAAATCAATTAAGGTAAATGAGGTTCTTTTGTCACGAAAATTGTTAATGCTCGTGTATAGAAAATGTTTAACAAGAATCAGCTAACTTGTCGTTTATGCATCTATAAATAAAAATGTTTAACTAAAGGGTTATGTGTATGTAATTCCGTATGGGAGTAAACTTTATTTTCTCCCCTCAGGAGTGTATGAAATTTTGCTCCTATTTATAAAAGATTTTGATAATTTGTACGGTTGACTGCATTTCTCCATTAACATCGCCTATCAGAGACATGCGCCATCACCAATACACATTCTATGTGTGTGTGTGTGTGTGTGTGTGTGTGTGTGTGTGTGTGTGTGTGTGTGTGTGTGTGTGTGTGTGTGTGTGTTTAGCGTAACCGAAACTGGAAATTTGATTTCAATGAAACTTAGCAGAATGGCTGGAACTGGGTCACAGATAGGTCCTTTTCAATTTCATATCGCTTACATTACACCGAAAATGCTGCAAGGAATTTTCTTGGGTTCATGTGTCTCTGGAGAGAGAGAGAGAGAGAGAGAGGGAGAGGGGGGGGGGAAGGGGGTTACACATCTACAGTCCAATGTCTATTATTCCCTTGATGCTAAGAACATTCGACCTTTTTATTTTTTATTTTGCAGAAAATGGTGAAAATTGTGGTGGTGGCAGTGGCGGCAACTGTGATCATGGTGGTAGTAGGAGCTGTGGTGGTGGTGGTGGTGGTGGTGGTGGTGAATGTGGTGGTGGTGGTGGTGGTAGACGTTCAAAAACGTCTCTCATCTGGGCAAGTGCGGGCCTCGCAGCACTTGCCAGGACCTGTAAACTTATATAATAATTCACTGAACAGGAGGCTGATAAGGTACACAGAAGCATCCCTATTACACCCAAGGAAAGAGGCACTGGAAGGGGTCCCAAATGCTGAGTTTTATCAGGAAGGCAATTATATCTGAGTCGTTCTCGAGCCAATAACCGAATGCTGGACAGTTTGGATTGGTAGGAGTGGGAATGGAGGGAACTAGGAAGAACGAAAGACTAGGAGTGATAGGATGGGTGAGAATAATGACAATGGGAAAAGTGTAAAAGAATGAAGTGAAAATTGAAAGTAAGGATGAGAATGGAAAAGGAGGATGGAAATGGGAACACTGGTAAGAATCGCATGAGAAGGGAAGAATTTAGGAGGCGGAAAGTCCTGTACAAGGCAAGGGACAGATGGAAAGCAGAAAAACAAGAAGCGGTGTCAAGGCACAGAAAACCCGTCCCCAGCAGTCATTTTAGTGCTGACGCATAAACACAACAAGATATCTAGTCAAAGATGTCTAATATTAAATTTGGAGAAAATCGGGTGAAAATTGACGTCTTTATGCCCATTTGAAATTTTCGGCCTGACCCATCTGACATTGACCCCCTTACCGCTAACTGAGGGGTGACCCCTATGATGTAATGGGGCATGTTATAGGATGCAGATGTGAAAGATGCATTTTTAAGTTTTGGTTTTATGTCGATATGACGAATTTGAAAGGAGTTATGGCGAAATAAAAAAAAAAAACTTTTTTTTTTACATTTTTGGGGACCTACAGCCTGGGCCTTAGCCCATTTTGACTCAAAATTTAATCAGGTGGTCAAAAGGTCATAGCCCATCATCCCTGTAATTTTAGTCAAAATCGCATCAGTAGTTGTCGCGTAAAGTTCTTAACAGACAGTTGGACAGACAGACAGACAGACAGACAGACAGACATGCAAATAAGCAAGCAAACAAACTAACAAACAGAGTAAAAGAAATACCCGTCCCCGAGCCCCTCGGGGGGAGGGGGGACGGATAATGAGTATGAAAGGATAAAATACGGGAATGAGATATGGGAACCGCCGAAAAGGATATGGTTGGGAATGAGAGAAGTGTGGGAATGGAAAATGGTGCGAATGGGAGTACAGAGTGAATGGGAGGATGATGGGGAATGATGTATGGAAGGTGGAAATATGAGAAAGATGAGCATGGGGGCGAATGGCAATGGGAATCGATTAAAAATGGAGGAAGGAAAGAGGAGGGGAAGTGTCGGTACACTGTAGGGAATGGGGCAGAAAAAAAAAAAAAAGGCAAATTAAGGAGGGAAGCAATGGAGAACGGTGGAAGCGGTGGGTAGGAATGGGAAATAGCAAAAATGGACAGTGTTGGAGACAGCCATGGTGGAAGGGTTGGAATGAGAGGAGGAGTGGTGTGAATGGACAAATGAAGAGGCTGGTCGGCTCGAAGGATAGGAAGAATAAGCAGTGATGCAAAGGATAAATGAACTCTAAAGGAAGGGGAGGTGGCTTTTCCAATGCACCTGACGTACCCTAATTCCTAACTCCACCACATCCTTCCCAACCCATCCACCCATCTAGTCACCTCTTAATGTGGCTTCCAAGCTGATTTTCTCCAAGTGTTCCTGCTCCAAGTGGAGCATGCAAAATACACTAGCCTACACTACAAACTTCGAACGCCATTGTCATAGATATGATGCTCGAGAATTTGGAAGGTGCAAATATCGCACATGCAAATTACTGTGTAATGTCATGGAAATTTAGGTATGAATATAAAATACTGGAAGCAGTTTGTAGCGTACCTCCGGCTGCTATTCGTGTGCGTAATTTATATAATGAACTGAAACTATATACACAGCTTAACTAGCATATTGTCATAAACATTATAACATGAAAGAAAACGTAAACATTTAGTGGATGTAATTATGTATATACAGCATTCCTGGTCCAAATATCAACTCATGTTTAGCAATAAATCATATAAAAGAATTCTGAATTTTAAATGCTTTGAGTGGTTTATCATTCCTGTTGGTAAGGCTCAAATTTTGTAAAGACAGATTATTGAATACACCTGGAGTTTCTGATGCAAATGGAAGGATGGATATATTTTAATGATATATCTCATTTTCCTTATTTTTACAGACTACTGCTTGTTCCACCACTCTCTGTATCTTTCTTCGTCCTTCCTGTCTTGATGCCTTCCATCTCGCTTTCCTTCCTTCTGCCTCTTTTTCTTCCTCTCTTGCCCATTTCTGTTGTGTGTTGTTTCATCCATCTTTTCTCTCATATCGCTCCTCCTGCCCTCTCGCTTCCTTTGTCCGGCTCCTTTCCCTCTCTTCTTTCCTTCTTCTTCCCTATACTACCGACCATGCTCTCTCGTTATCATTCCTTTTCACACCAGTCGGATTTTTTTTTTTTTTTTTTTTTTTTTTTTGCCCTAGTTATTTCACTCCCATCGAAGCTCAAATAAAGGTCGAAATCCCTATCAGAACCGTCCCAGTATGCAACTTTAAAAGTTTATGAAGGTTTACGCTTATTCTTGAACCAGTTTCGACCCAGGTGGGTGGATAAAACACTGGCAATGGGATACGAATCAGTTTTGGTTCAGTCACTCCCATAGACTAAATAAGTTGGAAAGTTGTTATCAGAAGAGTGTGCTTAATTTTCCATTCAGTAATTCATCAGATTTACTTGTATTGTTAATCGTGTGGAATAGATTATTCTTAGCTATCTTATCTGAACTGACTGCAAATGTTTTATTTAGCCAAATATGTATACGTTAAAAACATTAGAATAACATTAATATTTCATTGTCGTATGGTCTCATATTTTCTAGAATTTTATTTCAGCCCACTTAAGGACATTCATATTCAACAGAGTGGGTCATAGGTGCCTGAGAGTCAACATACTGTCACCATTAACCTTTGCATGGGAGGCAATTCTAATTTTCTAGGTCAACAAGTACCAATCGATTATGTTTGGAAAAATTGAGCCATGGGACCTTGGGATTTGTTAGTTAGTTGTTAATTGCGTTTTTGTCTTGTAGGTATTTACTTATCTTCTTTGCTCTGTCCATACACTGCCAGTCTGTACCTTAGCAACGGTACTTGAAACTACTTACGTAAATCACACACACGCACAAGAAGAACTGATTGCAGTAGTGATAAATACATCTGAAGGGAAAGTAATTGTAGCCAATTTGTACATGCCACCCAGATCAAACACATGGGAAAGAGACGAATATGAGGACCTGGCGGAGAGTACAATTCTGAGTTTAAGAGCATTACTACATAAAATGGAAGAGAAATCGAAAAGAATTATATTAACTGGAGATTTTAATACAAATATAAATTGGAATACTCTAGATATAATAAGCCAAGAAAGCTGTTGGGACCAAAAGCTCCTGGATCTTGTGCAAGAGTTTTTCCTAACGCAACATGTAAGGGAAAGCACCAGAAAAAGAGGACTCGATGTGTCCTCAATGCTAGATCTCATATTTACTAGGCAAGAAATCGATATTGACAATTTAATATATCACCCTCCATTCGGCAAAAGCGACCATGCAGTACTAAATTGCAATTTCAGGATTCCATATGACATAGATAACAGCAATGAAAGTTACAAAAAGAGCCTAAACTATAAAAAGGGAAACTATCATGACCTAAAGAAGTACTTCTTAGAAATTGCTTGGGAAAAGGAGCTTAGAGGACAAGATTTAAATGCTATATATGAAAAATTATGTGAACTTTATGAAATAGGAGTCCAGAAGTACATCCCACAGCACAAAGAAGCAGAAAAGAAAATAAAGAAATGGTTCAATACAGAATGTAAAAAATCAAAAGAAAAAAGAGATTTGTTGTGGAATAGATACAGAAGACACACTAGTGAGACGGGCATATAATAATTACAAACAGGCAAGAAACGATTATACAAGAATAAGGTGGGGAGCCCAAAAACAGTTTGAGGAGGATATCATAAATAAAAGTAGTGATCAATCAAAGCTATTTTACAGCTACATCAGAAGCAAAACCAAAGTAAAAGATAAAATACAATCCATTACGGATGATGGAATCACCTATACACAAGAGAACGATATTTGTGAAGCACTAAACAAGAATTTCCAATCAGTTTTTACAGAAGAAAAAAATTTTGAGAGGGATTATGTGGAACATGCATGCCCACACATACTACCAGATATACAAACATCAGAAAAAGAAATACAGGAGGAGCTAAGTAAATTACACAAAGGAAAAGCAAATGGTCCTGATGAAATTTCATGTTGGGTGCTACGTGAATGTGCAAAGGAGTTAAGTAAACCATTATTTTTAATTTTCAAGAAATCCTTGAGTCAAGGTAAACTACCTGATATTTGGAAGAAAGCAAACATTGTTCCCTTATTTAAGAAAGGGAATAGACAAAATCCACTTAACCACCGACCAGTATCACTAACCAGTGTTGTAAGCAAGGTATTAGAAAAGCTTATAAGAAAAGCTTGGGTAAATCACCTAGAAGAACACAGTTTGATAACAGAAAGACAGTTTGGTTTCAGAAAAGGAAAATCATGTGTTCCTAATCTGTTGAGCTACTATGGCAGAGTAACAGACACATTGCAGGAAAGAGAAGGATGGGTGGACAGTATCTATTTAGATTTCAAGAAAGCATTTGACACAGTACCACACCAAAGACTTTTATGGAGACTGTACCATCAAGGAGGAATTCGAGGTAAACTGTATTGCTGGATGCAAGATTTTCTCCTGAAAAGAAAAATGAGAACAGTACTAAGAGGAAATTACACATCATGGAAAGAAGTGACTTGTGGAGTACCACAGGGCTCAGTGCTGGCACCAAGCATGTTTTTAGTGTACATAAATGATATAGACAGTAACACTGGAAATGAAAGCTATCTAAATATGTTTGCAGATGATGCAAAAATTCAAAGGAGAATTACTAACACAGACTCTTGTAAAGAGCTACAAGAAGAATTAAATAAACTTCATGACTGGAGTAATACATGGCAAATGGAATTCAATGTGGACAAGTGTCATGTAATCAAGTTTGGTAAAAGTGGAGAAAGACCTGATTGGGATTATACATTAGGAAATAAAACCCTACACACATCAGAAAGAGAGAAGGACCTAGGTGTGATTGTCAATAACAGACTATCTCCGGCTGACCACATAAATGAGAAGGTACGGAACATGTATACACTGCTTGCAAATATGAGAATAGCGGTTACATACATAAATGAAGACATGCTAAGAAAGATAATAACATCATTCATTAGACCAACCCTGGAGTATGCAGTAGTAGTCTGGAGTCCTCATCTCAAAAAACAATTAGACAAGATTGAAAAAGTTCAAAGGGCAGCTACAAGATGGGTACCAAGCTTAAGGGATCTAAGCTACGAAGAAAGACTAAATAAACTGAATCTACCAACACTACAGGAGAGATGGAAAAGAGGTGACATGATTATGCTACATAAGTGCATATCAGGGAAGGAGAAAATAGACATAAATGATTACTTAACATATCGGGAAGCATCAGCAAGAGGACACTGGAAAAAACTGCATAAAAAGAGAGGTGACAAAGATGTAAGGAAATTTAGTTTCCCAAATAGAGCAACTGATCAGTGGAATGCACTACCGAATGAAATAGTGTGTGCCAAAACAATTCACAAATTTAAGGATATGTACGATAAATATGGTTTAAGACACGGGACAGTACGGGCTTAACTCATTCCTGTAAAGATACAATTAGGTAAGAACAATTAGGTAAGAACATACATGCATGCACGCGAGCGCAGGTTCTTTCAATCGAAAGTTATTGGATATTCAGAAGTATATACTGTATACACAATGCTTGTCTTGTACTGTACATCTTTCACACGTTTTCAACTTTACCGTTGACATAGCGGCATAGTTCTTTCCTGTTGTAAGACAATACTATCCCAGGGAATATGGAAAAAATAATCGCAGCAGGCGACCAAAAGGGAGAGATGAGAAAACTAGAAATCACTTCGTGACTGTAGAGTTTTCCAGTCACTAACTGGATAGTGTTGCATGCAGATAAAGAGAGGGTAGTACTTTCTCGCTATCTAATTGTTTATGTTTAACTCTGGGCATAAAATTGATAGCCAGTTCTCAAAGGCCTAGCACTACTTCTCTGTACCAAACACATCATTATATCACCACATTATTACCAGTGCCCACCATCTGCATTGTAGTCTTTACATTCTGGGGCTGTCTTCATTCAGGACTGGTGTGATTATTTAAGTGAGGGTTATTTTATGAGAATATAGAATGTGCTGTGGAAGATAGGTTTAATCTGCCTTAATGAAATTCAGATCATCAAATTAGTTTCAGTTCCAGAAAGGAATCGAACTCACCTATTAGAAAACTGTTCAAGTAGTATACAGAAAACATATCACTATTATCTTTAATTCATCATTGCACTGAGCAGTAACGTATGGGATGCCGAAGCTCTTACTGAAATAATCAAAAATGTTCTTTAAACAATGAAAGAACATTTCCCCAAGGCAATAAAGGCAGACAGCAGGCACACAATAACACGAAGAGGGGAAAAGCATTACGGTGAACGACTGTGCCTTCAGACTCGCCCCCTCAAGACAAGCAATTCCACCTGCTGGCAAATTGCATGCCAAGTCCTCGGAGATATGTTTCCATTATCAAATGTCTCCGCAGATTCGTCCGGGCCAGGCAGAAAGCTGTGCTACACATCCATTTCCTCCCAGGTGAGATGGGGGAGAGAGAGAAGTGGATAGATAGAGAAACAGATAGACAGATAGAGAGACATGTACGGTGGAAGGAGGTTATCATCACGCTTTACACATGTACACAAACCACTCACTCCCTATGGTACTTTATATTTAGTCGCACTTTAGCACTAGTAGAAAGAATGGTTCTTCTGACATAAAAATAGGTAACAATGCATGGAGTGGAAGATGGAAAAAGAGTCAGAAAATGAGTATGAGTGCGAGTTGGACCGAGAGTAGGAGTAGTTGGATATGGAACGCAGAGAAAAGATGGAAAACTACATAGCAGAAGTAATATAAAACACAATATATAGAGTCGGTGGTCCCACTAGCATTACAAAAATATGCAACCACCGACTACCTATCATCCGCCTCAGATCGTTCATCACCTGACCAACAAATGTTTCTTTTCACTTACTCGTATATCAGTAGCTGTTCACTATCATTCGTTTGTAACCGTTCACTACTTATCATTCACCTGTGCCCGTTCACTACCTACCATTCACCTGTGCCAGTTTCCTGCTTACCACTCAGCAGTAACCATTCACTACCTACCATTCACCTGTGTCCGTTTCCTACTTATCACTTACCAGTATCCATTCACTACCTACCATTCATCTGTGTTCATTCAGTACCTACCATTTACCTGAGCACGTTCACTACCTACTCGTCATCTGTGTCTGTTTAACTACCTACTATACGCCTGAGTCCGTTCACCACCTACCATTCACCTGTGTCCATTCACTATCTACCATTCATCCTTGTCCATTTACTACTTACCATTCACCTGAGTCTATTCACTACCAACCATTCATCTATGTCCGTTCACTACTTATAATTCACCTGTATCCATTTATTACCCACCATCCACTGGCGTCCGTTCACTTCCTATCATTAACCTGTATCCGTTTACTACCTACAATTCGTTTGTGTCCGTTCACTACGTATAATTCACCTTGTCCGTTTACTACCTACCATTTCACCTGCGTCCGTTCATTTCTTACGATTCACCGGCGTCTGCTTATTACCTGCTATTCACCTATGTCTGTTAACCACCTATCAGTCACCTATGTCCGCTTGCTACCTACCGTTCATCAGTGTCCGTTCACTACCTACCATTCATCTGTGTTCCTTTACAACCTACCATTCACCTATGTCCGTTTGCTGCCTACCATTCATCTGTGTCGATTCACTGCCTACCATTTACCTATGTCCGTTCTACCATTCAACTGTGTCTGTTCACATCATTCCCATGTGTCGGTTCGCTACTTACCACCCACTTGTGTCCGTTCGCTACATAATGTTCTCCTCTGGCCGTTCACCATCGACCTTTCATTTCCTTTCACTTGTCCAGCTACGAATAAAGTTGAATAGCCTCCATTTGAACGCCTTTATCCCTTCCTTGCATCCTTGCACAGTTATCTTCTTCCTCCTTCTCACTGCCTTTCATTTCCTTCTTCCTGATTTTTTTCCTTCCATACGTTGTTGGCATTTCCCTGCCCTTCTGAGTCTTCCTTTTTGTTTCCTCTTCTCTGTTTTTCTTCTTTTGTTTTCCACTTTCTTTACATTTTTCATTCCTTCTGCCATTTCTGTCTGTCTGTCTGTCTCTGTCTCTGTCTGTCTGTCTGTCTGTCTGTCTGTCTGTCTGTCTGTCTGTCTGTCTGTCTGTCTCTATCTATCTATCTATCTATCCATCTCTCGTTCTCTCTCTCTCTCTTCTATTTCATTTTCCATCCATTTGCACATACCTTTTCTCTTTTTAACACTGTCTTTCCCATGTCTATGTTCTGTCTTCCTTCTCTGTTTTCGGCCTCTCTTTCTTCCATTCTTCCGGGTCTTTTTTCTCCTTCTTTCGCTTCTTTTCCTCTCTTCGCCTATTTTATAATGCCTCCGCTTCCAGTACTCTGGTTAACTTTCCTTTTTTTGTCACCTCTCTTCCCTTCGTGCCTCCATTTGTTCTTCCACTTTACCTTTCACTTCATTTTACTTGCGGTCAGTCTTTTAACTTGCCTGTCTGTCTTTACCACCATACTCAGTCCTCCCCTTTTCCTTTAATGGGTTATCAACATCGTCTTACCTCCCTTCCTCATCCTTTGTCTCCCTCACACATAGTTGTCTCCAGGTTCCTCTCCTGTTTCACTGTTAACTTATCAGATTTATCATCAGACTTTCTTTATGCTTATAATCTCTCTCTGTTTTCATGTTCCTCCTACGCTCTTTAACTCCTTCTTCCCTCCGGCTGTCTATTCTTCTAACCATCTTTTCACCCTCTCCGATCTCCCAGCCTCACACTTTACAGCCTTTCTTTCTCGCCTCCTACCTCCATCTCTAACCCATTCTTATGTCTCCGCCCACCTGTGGTGGAGGAGGCATTGACTTGATTGATCTTCCCGTGCCTGCATGAGTGATTGCTTGGGTCCTTATGTTCGTAACACTATTGTAGTCGCGAAATCTCCTGAACCCATTGACGTATTTCCACCAAGCTTTCGTCAAGGATGCAGTGTGAAAAGATGATGAACTGATTAAGTTAACTAGATCAAAGAGTCAAAATCCATGGTCATAATTAATGGGCTCGACTTAGTTTCTCCTTTTTAGCGCAATATCTCCTGAACCCCTTGACGGATTTCGACCAAACTTTTGTCAGTGATATAGAACGAGGGCACACTGAACTGATTAGGTCAGCAAGGTCAAGGGGCCAAAAGCCAAGGTCCTTCGACTTAGTGTATCCTTGTGGGCACGATATATCTTGAATCCCTTCACAGATTTAAACCAGACTTTAGTCAATGATACATTAGGAAAGGACGATGAACGAATAGGTCAGTAAGGTCAAAGGGTCAAACGTCAAGGTCATTCGACTTAGTTTATCCTTGAAGGTGTCATATCTTAACCCCTTAACGGAAACTGGCCAAACTGTTGTCAGTGATTCCGTATGAAGGGACGATGAACTGATTAATTCAGCAGGGTCATGGGGTCAAAGGTCAAAGATATATGGGTGTGGGCGCTATGTCTCATGAACCGCTCGACGGGTTTCGACCAAACTTCGTCAGTAATACAGTATGAATGGACAATGAACTGATTAGGCCAGCGAGGTCAAGGGGTCAAAGATTAAGGTCATAAAGGTTAAGAGTTGCAGATATGTAAAAGATTGATTAGCAGCTCTTCTTAAGGCTTTCATTTTTCAGTGTTGTTTAATGAACCTGCTAGAAAGCTGATGAAATGTTAGGTTCATAAACCGAAATGTTGTAATGAAGTGTAAAGACCTTATCACCAATTATACTGTACAAGTGCCTTTCAAGTCCATATTCGGAATTAGTAGTGCTGTTCTGGGGATCGCCTCCTATTCAAGGATATCGAAAAAATACGAAGTGCTCAGTACAGACCAAATGAATGCATACCTTCCCTACGCAGCAAATCTATATTGTGAAACTACAAAACCTGAACCTATTCTCTTCATCTGAGCATTGGCTGAGAGGAAATTTATATGAATTCATGAAGATCCTTAAATCTAGTATGTACATTTGTGCAACATTTGCACACCCATCCGTCTATCGCTCATTCCTTTTCTGTCCCATGAGAAGTATGAGAGAACTTGGCTAGACTTCTTAGTCCCGACATTTTTTCGCGTGGGTGACGAGGTTCACTTGTCCCTGGGTGGCACTACAGAAGAAGTAAGCTCCAACAATCCTCAGACGGAGACTCTTTAAAGCCCCTTCAGGATGGAGTGCCTGAAGTCGCTGGACTACTAGGCGTCATTTGGATATATGGCTACCACCAAGCGTAATTAAAGGTTTCAGGGAGCACAGTAAACCATTTGGTGTGACAGTCAATGTACATGAAAGCAGCACTACTTTGACTGAGTCGAGAGTGGACGCCTTCACCAACCACATACATGAAAAAAAAAAAAAAAAAAATGCAGGAGAATAGTGTTGCATTTATGTCTCAGGATAAAGAGGTACCGGTATTATCTCAGTACTAACTTTTGCCTTTCCTGTACTACATCATTCAGGCTTCTCCCTCCGTCAGGATGCTTCATCCACCTGTTTTCCTTTATGGTTCATTTCTTGATGGTTTGGAGGGAGGGATTGAGCCTTCTGGGATGGGATTGCATGTCGTTTTACTGTCTGGACCTCGTTCAGGTAGTTTTTGGTGCACTTCCTTTCCCTGCAGCTTCATACAGTTAAATATTTGTTTACTTGTTTGAGTATTTTTTTACGTGTTTGTAAAAGGGCTCCGAAGGTGTTTGTATGTTATTCATTTTTTGAGTGTTGTCCTAGTCACGGGACTAAGAAAGGCTCTGACCGACCTGCTCCCGTTCGAAAAGTCTCTCTTGGACTGAATAAAAATCATCTGGAGAAAATAGCGAGAAACAACACAGCAACATCTACGCCATGCGATCGGTCTATGATCGATTTTTTGACCTATTTCAGCGATCTTGACCTTTAACCAATTATTTTCAAACTTAAAAAATGCCATCTTTGCATGATCATGAACCCCAGCACTAAGTTTGACGCATATTGAACCAAAAGTGTTTAAGCTGAACTTCGCCTTTGTCTCCTAGAAAAAAACTGAACAATTTAATCTATATCTGACTCCTGGTAGTTCTCGCAACATTAATCTAAATCAGATATGACCTTTTCGAGTCAAGGAGTCGGAAGTTCACCAATGTCCTTTGTCCTTAAGTTTTAACCTCTTGTTCTCAAAACTGAAACACATCATTCATTACTTAACATTTACCCTCTACCAAGTGTTGTCTAAATAGGTTTAAAACTGTAAAAGTTACCTAATACCGATTTAAGCTTTTGACATTTTACAAGAAACATCTAACATGTATCTAACGCAGTGCTGAATGAAACCCCTCTGTGGGAAAAAAAAAAAAAAAGTGAACCGTTTTCCATTGTAGAGATAGGCGGTAGCCCAATATGGAGGAAGAGGAGGAGGAGGAGGAGGAGGAGGAGGAGGAGAAAAGAATAATAATAATAAGAAAATGGAGAAATCGGGTATTTGTCGACTGTGTTTTAGAGTGTTATAGTTTTTTTTTTTTTTTTTTTTTTTTTTTAGCTACCGATACTGTAAAAGATGACTTAGGTACTGACAGGTAGTTTTGATCTCATTTGTCAAACATTACTGGAAGAGTCAGGGCAAAGCAAGGATGACAGAAATCGGCGAAGATCAAGGTTACGGGGAAAAGGCAGATGTTAGGCCCTTAGGTTGTTGCTCGGTGCTCGGGTACTGCACCATCTGACTGCATCTTTTTGTTTATTTATATATTTGTTAATTATTCTTTTCATTAGCCCGTTTATTATCCCTCCTTCCTATCATTACATCATTCTTACCTCCCTCCATTCCATTATTCATCCGTCCCTCACCATTCCTCTCCCCCTTTCTTCCATCTCATTTTTTTCCTCTCATCATAACATTCTTTCCATTGCCCTTTTACTCCCGTCATACCAGCAGTTCCCCTTCTCCCACTCATCGTCTTTAACTTTTTCTCCATCTCTGCTTTCTTGCCTGCTTCTCCACTTCCATCCCCTTCCCTCCATCTCAGTATTGTCTTGTTGCTGCTCTTCTTCTACATCCCTCATTTCTTTGCCATCGTTCCTCCACTTCTTTATCTCCCA
>NC_137053.1:12322395-12399895 GCF_032717465.1 Coenobita brevimanus | reverse complement strand
AATAATGATAATAAATAAATAAATAAATGAATATATATATATATATATATATATATATATATATATATATATGTATATGTATATATATATATATATGTATATATATATATATGTATATATATATATATATATATATATATATATATATATATATATATATATATATATATGTATATATATATATATATATATATATATATATATATATATATATATATATATATATATATATATATATATATATATATAGATATACAGAGAGAGAGAGAGAGAGAGAGAAGGCAAGTACAGAATTATCTCTCTCCGCTAGGTGACATGACTGTGTTGTATTCTTGCAACGTTCTGGCAGTCTTATTCAACTGAGAATGAGAAATCAAGTAGTGATAGATTTGGAAAGTGCCTCAATTTTGCGATACATGGTTGCTTCAATGAGAAAAATTCGTATGACGATGTCAAGAACAAATGAAACTAGTTACCTATTTAGTTATTTTGTAGACACAATAAGGAAGCTTCATCATAACTATTTATGGTATTATAAGGTATTAAATTTTGGCATCATAAACAAGTCTGTGACTTTTAAAAGTAATTCAAGGTCATCCATATTTGGAACATGTACTTAGGTTAACCAACGTTAGCTTGTTGTGTAATACCAACAAGATTTGAAGACAAAGGTGTGGAAGAATGCATGGGTACATTTTACATTTTCCTCAATAACTGGCTAATCGTATGCTTAACTGTAATCATATTCCTTTATGATAATGTGAAAGATTACATCTATATTTCTGTAAACATATAGCTTTACAGCTATTTTGGCTTTCTCTAAAACGTGCGACAAAGAAAACACTGAGCTGATTATATTTCGGAATTTTCCACTAGGCTAATGGCAAAAATATTTAGCCAAAATTCTCAGCTAACTATTTCTAATCATAGGATTTCCTAACAAATAGCTGTATCTCAATCACTTTCTAATACTGTATATTTCACTTTGAAATATGCAATTTTAGCACCAGAAATCAGTGTATGACCTTCAAAAATTAGTCAAGGATAATTACATTTGGCACAAGTGCTTGGTTTACCCTAAGGTATCATTCTATATAATATCGTCCAAAAATAAGAAAAAAAAAAAGTGCAAAAAAAAGTAACAATAATATTAAAACAATAAGCCTCATGTCAGAAGAAGGACGAGTTAAAGGAATGAGGTGCACTGCCTGCAGCTGGTAAAATGTGAGAGTAAGTGGATCGGTCCCACTTTCTTGATGAAGTGTAAAGCACCGATGATTCAGATGTTCATCCTTTATGGTTACAAGAAGCTTTATTCCTTCTGATACACGATAAGTAGGAGATATAAGGTTTTTCTTCACCACCAATTTGTATCCTGGAGAACAATGACCCTCACTTTATGTTTGAGTTATCCAATCGGGGATTCACTGACCCATTATAGATATACGGGGCCACTGCATGGGGTGCATACGCTATTCCTTGGATGCAATAGTGTCATATAGTTATTTTATTGAGGATGCAATCACCCCTTGTGGCAGCGTTGAGTCTCTGCGGGGGAAGCATGCGCTGTTCCTTGGATGCAGTATCGTTTTATAGCTAGCTAACACTCTACTCGGGGATGCATTCGCCCTTTGTGGATGTATGGAGCCTCTGCGGGGCGTACATATGCCGTTTCTTAGATGCATTTGAGTTTTATAGCTACCTTATCGGTGATGTGTTCACCCCTTGTAGATGCACGAAGCCTAACAGGGGGTGTACAAGCGGTCCCTATGATGCAATAGTATTTTGTATATTCCTAGCATCTGATCATGTATAATTATGTCTCCCCCACATACGGTGGAGAAGGCATTACTTGACTGGTCTGTCCGTCCTTCCAAGGATCCGTATGTCCATAAGGTTCTTGTGGACACGATATCTCCTGAACCCACCGACGTATTTCCACCAAACTTTCTTCAGTGATGCGGTAGGAGATGATGAATTCATTAGGTCAGCTAGGTCAAGTGAGTCAAGGGTCAAAATCATATGGGGTCGACTTTATTCTTGTGGACGCAATATCTCTTGAACCCAGCGACGGATTTCGACCAAGTATTTGTCAGTGATACAGCATGGAAGAACGATAAACATATTAGGTCAGCAAGGTCGAGGGGTCAAAGGCCAAGGCCACATGTGTGTGGGAACAATATCTCTTGAATCTCTCGATGGATTTCGACCAAACTGTTGTCAGTTATACAGTGTGAATGGACGATGGACAGATCAAATCAACAAGGTCAAGTAGTCAAGGGCCATTGTCATATGGGTGCAGGCGCAGTATCTCCTGAGCTCGTTGACGGATTTCAACCATATTTTGTTAGTGATATAATTATGAAGGGACGATGAACTGATTCAGTCAATAAGGTCAAGGGGTCAAAGGTCAAAGTCATATGGGTGTGGGCGGGAATCTCTTGAACCCCTTGACGGATTTCGACCAAGCTTTGTTAGTGATATAGTATGAAGGGACAATGAACTGATTAGGTCAGCAGCGTCAAGGGGTCAAAGGTCATGCTCAAATGGTTTCGACTTTATCTTTAGTCTCATATCAACCCACAATGAACCCTGTCATATAGGTTGAATGGCTAGTCCATGCGTATGGCTTGGCGGAGGCATACAAAACGAAGTTTTGCGTCAACAGGTCGGGGCCCGAGTTTTTGGCGTTTCATTATGATATATTTGAATATATTGTAATGTATTTCTCATATGTCTGATCTAAAGGAGTATACTATTTCGCATAATACTGAATGCTACCTATACCACGTTATTATTATATTAATTTTACTTGTAAGTTATTGGTCAGTCAGTTATGGAACATATGATGAATCAGTGGCAATAAATATCCAGCCAAGCTCACTCATGTTCAAATTAAGTAAGACCAGTGGCTCTTGGTGGCTTATAAATTTTTGTTTTTTCTTTTTCTCCCAAACATATTGTGCGTAGGTTGGAATACTTTTGAGTAAGAGATATTCAAGCAAAAAAAGGTTTGATAACTCTGCTTTTGTTATTAATATTTTGTATATACAGTACGAGTACATATGGACATTTGTGATGATGATGTTGATTATTCGTACGAGGAGGAGCGGAAAGAGGAGAAGGAGGAGGAGATACGAATTGGAATGAAGATCGTGAGCGAACTGACTGTGATCATGGATGCAGAATAATGTCTTTTGAATGAAAAAGGAATGAGGGCAAGCAAAAAAAAAAAAAAAAAAAAAAAAGACAAGAACGAAAGGATGGAGAAATGAAGATAATCGAAACACTGAGGGGAAGAAGTTAAGTTTGGAGAATTGGACCGCAGATGAAGTCAATTGGGGTAACATATTATGATGTAAGAAATAGGAAGAATGGTATGAAGAGACAGATGGAAGGACAGATATGTATGCAAAAGGAAAAGAGAAAAGGAGAAACAAGAAGTCAGAGAAGATTAATACTAGTGGAGATTTGGGGGAGGTAGAAGCAGAGGATGAGGATGGATAGATGGAAAGGGATTGAATGGGAAGCAAAAGGAAGGACAAGGAATTAAAAAAGATTAAAGACAAGATCTCAGAGAAAATGATAGGTTCAGGAAGAAGGCTGAAAGATGGAGAAAGCCTGAAAGGATGGAAATGGAAATGGAAAACCAAGTAAAAGAAATGGGTAGGAAGAAGAGGAGTTTTAAGTGATGGAGGTTGAGAACGACAAGATAATAAGAAGGGGGAAAGAATGAGGAGAATGAAAAGGGAAGCAACAGAAGAAGGATAAGAAATGGAAAGGGATTAAAAAAAGAACTGGAACTAGATTAATAGTAATCAAGGAACTGTGGGGGTGGTGAAAGGAAGGAGTAAATGAAATAATGGAAAAAGGAGCCAAAGGTTAATATATATAAAAGGGAAAGGTGACTGAGAGAGAGAGAGAGAGAGAGAGAGAGAGAGAGAGAGAGAGAGAGAGAGAGAGAGAGAGAGAGAGAGAGAGAGAGAGAGAGAGAGAGAGAGAGAGAGAGAGAGAGAGAGAGAGAGAGAGTATGAAAGGACGAACACATATTAAGGGGTTATGGAAGTGGAGGTAGAGGAAGAGGCTTTGGGGATGATAAGGTGAAAGTGAGAGAGAGATTGTCCAGGCGCTTGAGGGTGCAAACGTGGATGTATGTGGATTAACTGAAACTAAATGGCGAGGTGAGAGTGTGAGAGAATGGGAGTATTGATGGAGTATATGTGCGGGAGTAGGTGAGAATGAGAGGGCAAAAGTAGGAGTGTGTATTGTGGTGAGTAACAGATGGAAGGAGAATATAAGAGAGTATGGATCAGTTGGCTCAACGACTGTGTGGGTAAGGTTGAAAGTTAGACTACAAATGTGGGCGATAGTGTGCGTGTATGCGCCAATGCAAGATCGTGCAAGCAGAGTGAGAGAAGAGTTCTGGACAAATGCGGAAATGTGCAAGGAAAAGTTTGAAAGGAATGTGAGAGTGTTTTTGATTGGCGATATGAATGGTAAAGTAGGGAATGTGAAGGTGGATGGAGTACTTAGTGAATGGGGTATGCCTGGTGAAATAGATGAGAATGGCAGTGCTTCAATGGACATTTGTGCCGGGAGGGGTTGGTGATAGCCAATACCCTCTTCAGGCACAAAATGATCCATAGGTATACATGGAAAGTGTTGAGAAGGTTGGGTGGTGAACTAAATTAACGGAATTCAGTGATTGATTATGTGTGTGTGGATGACAGGATGCGAATGTGTGTAATGGATGCAAGGGCATTTAGAGGTTGGGGGAGTGGATTTTCTGACCACCACTTTGTGGTGGTGAGAATCAAGGTCCAAGTGAAATGGAGAAATAGAAGAAGGGAAGGACGGGAGGAAGTAGTATATGCAAGGAGAGTGGAAAGGTTAAAAGAGGATGAGAAAAAGGCAGAGAAGTGGAGAAGTGCTTGGGTAAATATGGATTAGAGCAGATGGGGGATGTGGAAGGTGTGTGAGAACATATTCACAAAAGAAATCTGTGCAGCATGTGAGGTGATTTGTGGGGTGAAGAGAAGATGATAAGGGGTACAAGGAACAGCATGGTAGAAAGAAGAGATAAGAGAGGCTGTGGCACAAAAGAAGAAAGCATATAGTGAGTGGATGAGAAACAGGGGCATAGAAGAAGTAGAGAGACTGAAGAGAGAGTTATATGTAGAGAGGAAGAGAGAGGTGAAAAGATTAGTAAGAGAGGGTAAGAGAGTGGATGAGGAATTTGGAGGGAATTTGAGTGTAAAGTGGAGGGAATGTAAGAAAATGTTCTGGAAAGAGGTAAAAAGAGATAGACAGGGTGGCAATGAAGTTAGTAGGGAAGTGAAAGATAAAAATGGTAGATTACTAGTGGAGAAGGGAGAAAAAGTGAGCAGATGGAAAGAAAACTTTAATGAACTGTTGAACATAGATAATGAAAGTAATGCGAGTATAAGTAGCTCGAGAATGGCTGGAAAGAGGAAGGGATGTAAGAAGAGAGGAAGAAATCAGTAGCATGGAAATTATGGAAGCAATGAAGAAAGCCAAAATGGGGAAAGCTCCAGGAAATGATGGAGTGTGTGGTGAAATGCTGAAGCATGGGAGAGAAATAGTAGTAGAATGGATGTGGATGATGTGTAGATTGGCCTGGGAGGAAGGTAGGGTCCCGGAGGATTGGAAGTCAGGTATAATTATTCCCTTGTACAAAGGAAAAGGGGAAAAAGAAGTGTGCAGTAATCATAGGGGCATTTGTCTTCTTAGTGTAACACGAAATGAATATGGTAGGATACTTACTGACAGAGGTAAGGAATTAACAGAGGATTTAGTTGGACAAGAACAGGGAGGTTTTTGGAAGGGTAGATGTTGTGTAGATCAGATATTCATTCTAAGATCTTTAGTGGAAAAGTGTCTAGGGCGGGGAAAGAAGTTGTATGCGGTCTTCATGGATTTGGAAAAAGCACATGACAGGGTGGATAGACAAGGATTGTGGAAAGTATTAAGAATATATGGAGTACATGGGATGTTGCTGAATGCTTTGGAGAGTATGTATGAGGTTGCTAAGGCTGTAGTGCGTGTGGATAGTGAACTGAGTGAATCTTTCTGTTTGAAGGATGGATTGAAACAGGGATTTGTCATGTCTCCATTGATGTTCAGTCTGTATATGGATGGGGTTACAAAAGAGATACAAGGTAGGGCAGTGGAAGTTGAAGTGCCCCTAATGAGAGAAGGCAGTGTTTGGAAATTCCCTGTATTGTTGTTTGCGGATGATGCTGTGTTGTTAAGTGAAGACGAAGGGGAGCTGCAAGGCTTGGTGAATGGGTTTGGGAGACTGAGTAAGAAACGGAATCAAAAGGTGATTGTAGGGAAGAGTAAAGTTATGGTCTTCGAGAGAAGTGAAATAAGTGAATGTACAATGAGGCTGGATGAGGTGGAAATGGCAAATGTGAGTTCGTTTAAGAACTTGGGTAGTGTGATGAGTAAGGATGGAAATTTGGAGGGTGTAGTGCTTGAAAGTGTACGACAAGGAAGAAAAGTTGCTGGTTCCTTGAAAGCGGTGATAAGAAACAGGGAAGAGAGCATGGAAGTGAAAAAGTTAGTACATGACAGTGTTGTGATACCATCTCTAACGTATAAAAGTGAAGCTTCGACCTTGTTCGAGGGACAGAAGTCAAGAGTGAGAGTGGAAATGAGTTATTTGAAAGGATCCTGTGGAGTCACATGCAGAGACAGACTGACAAATGAGGATGTGAAGGAGCCTTGTGGTGTGGATGTGGATGTGTTAGAAAGCATTAGGAGAGGTGGTTTGGCCATGTAAAGAGGATGGAGAGCGAGAGAGTGACGAGGAAAGTGTGTGTGAGTGAGCTGGATGGTGGGAGAGGGAGGAGGAGGCCAAGGATGATTTGGAGGGATGGAGTGGAGAGGTATATGAGAGAGGGGTGTGTGAGCTGGGAGCAGGTCAGTGAAATGGAAGAGGACAGGGCTATCTATATGGAGGCGATTTGTTTGTGGCCACCCTGTAAGGGATTAGGGCGTCTGGCAACATATATATATATATATATATATATATATATATATATATATATATATATATGTATATAAATATATATATATATATATATATATATATATATATATATATATATATATACATATATATATATATATATACACTGTATATATACAGAACATCCCCACAGTATGCGAGTTCCGAGTACGCGATCCCCCTTGTACGCGAGGACCTTTTTTTTTTTTCTTAAATTTTAGCGTATTTTTTATTAGTATGCAATTTGAACTCCTTGTAAGCGTGACGAGCAGCATAGAGTGGCCCAAATCTGGGGTTACCCCGAGTAAACGACATTGCTCTCCCAAGAAGCGATAATGGTTGCCTTCGCTCCGCCCACCTTGAGCAGGAGATAGCAGGAGAAAAGGCAGCAACACCAGTGATGGAGAGCGAAGATTTGACCATGATGGAGATCAGCAGGGTACTGTGTGCCCTTGATAAATTCAAGGAAGAATTCAAGAACATCGAACGCTCTCAGTTGTGAGTGGAGGATGTGATGTCTTCACTGGACAGAGCCTTCGGCTACTACACCGACAAGCACAACCAGGAAGTAAACAGATGGAAACAAACACTCATCACCCGCTTCCTTCTGCTTGAACAAAGTGAGGAATCACTCCCTTCAACATCAGAAGAGCCATATCCTGAGGAGGATCAAGAGGTTGATTCGATGTCTGAGGTGTCAGAAATAGACTTTGAAGGATTTATGAATGAAGTGAGTGCATTAGGTAGTGAAAGTGTTGAAAGTGCTGGTGACAAAAGTGGTGAGGAAGGTGGTGTGTCAGGTGGTGAGGTGGGTGATGCAGGAGAGGCAAGCTAGCTGCCTCATCCTGCCTCGGCTCCTCTTCTTATCTCCATCACGCCTGTTGTTCTCTTGGGTAAAGGTGAGCAGCCATATTCTTGTTGGTTTAATTAAGCCATATCCTTGATGATTTACCTAGTAAAGCCATAATGTTGTTCGTTTACTTCATCTTAGATTAAACATCTTAGAATATTTCCCTGTTTAGTACAATACTTAGGTCTGAAGGAGTCTCAAGGGCTGCCCATGAAGGGAGGTGCCGCCCATATGTAATTTTTCCCATAAGTTTATGTATTCACAGTACGGGAATTCCTAGTACGCGACGTCCTCTGCCGCCCATATAGGCGCCTACTAGGGGGATGTACTGTATGTATATACATATACATACTATATATGTATATATGTATCCCACTGGATCCCAGGGGTGCTGAGCGATGCATGGCACTGGGTGGATACTAAGCGTACCGCCCTCCGCCTATCGACTCATAGTCGTAAAGCTCGTAGGTCCCTACTTGGGGGTTCCCCACTTTATAAAGACTTGAAAAGTCCCACTTCTGTCCAATATTCCGGACAATGGGCTCCAGTGGGTTAAATATATATATATATATATATATATATATATATATATATATATATATATATATATATATTATCAATCTCTCTCTCTCTCTCCGTATACATATATATATATATATATATATATATATATATATATATATATATATATATATATATATATATATATGTATATGTTAGGGATCCGCCGATAATATCGGTATTGGTATTGGTATTGGTATCGGCAGTATCGGCCTTATTTGTAGTAGCGGTATCGGTATCAGCAAGGTAAAATTATGGCCGATACTCCGATACTTTTCTGGTTTATTATGTGATTCAAGACACTGATGTTTCATGACACTAATAAACAGATGGTTATGATATGATATTATATTATAGTCACATGTATACTGTAACATTATCATATGTTAATATTATATATCGATTACTATATTGCTTCTACATTAACAACACTCACGTTACCGGCATCAAATAAATAAAAGCAAATAAAAAAAGAATCGGTACTCGTATCGGTACTGGTATCGGCAAATTGTTAGTATCGGCCATTTGTTGGTATCGGAGTATCGGTATCGGCTGAAAAGTGGGTATTGTAAGGTATCGGTATATATATATATATATATATATATATATATATATATATATATATATATATATATATATATATATATATATATATATATATATATATATATATATATATATAACTATATCTATCTATCTATCTATACAGTATATATATATATATATATATATATATATATATATATATATATATATATATTTATATCTGTAACTATATTTATCTATCTATCTATACAGTATATATATATATATATATATATATATATATATATATATATATATATATATATATATATATATATATATATATATATATATATATATATATATATATATATATATTGTAAATTTACCCCGAAACTTACAAACTCTCTCTCGTTTTACTAGTCTGTAGTCTACATATTTTGTATCTCTCTCTCTCTCTCTCTCTCTCTCTCTCTCTCTCTCTCTCTCTCTCTCCAGTCGTTTCAAAATATTTTCATCCTATAATAATCTTTCTGCTATTCCTATTCTCTCCAATTTCATAACCCCTTACCTTTACTAAAGTCACCTAAGCCTCCCCTACCCCCCTAATTTCCAGTTCGTTACATATCTCTCTCTTCATTCTTTCCCCATTTTTCTTCCCCAGTCCTTCCCTTTCCTTCCTGTTCTAAGTACCATCCTCTCCCTAATAATTTTTCTTCTTCACACAATCCTCTCTCCCCATTCTCCTTTTGCCCTGTCCTTTCCAGTTCTAGCATGCTATTTGTTCCATACCATATTTTCCACTTCCACCCCTTTGCCCCTCACTCTTCTTCTCCCAGTCCCATCTCTCCTCCTGCATCTTCTCCTTTTTCTTAATCATTAACTTTCTTCCTTTCTAATACTCATTCCCTACACTTTCTTCATTCCCACTCCCTCATTACTCATCGCTCCCTCACCCTCCCCCGTTCTTACTGACACCCTCATTCTCGAATTTCTTCTCCCTTACAGTCTTCCTTCCTCTTTCTCTCATAATTCCTTTCTCTCTTCCTTCTCCATTCTCTCTTCTTCACATTCGCCATCTTAATTTGTTACAATTTGTCAAAGAGAAATGGATTACTAGTGAATTTCGGGGTACCACGAATCAGTGTGTGTACATTAGGGACATATGTAATATCTCAATATTACTGATACTGGGGGTACAAAAAGAATATCTGGTGTAAAACGGAACAGTTGAGTCTATGGAGTATAGGAAAACTCCGTAATATCAGGCATTAATACGCTGTCTGTTGACCTTGTTCTTCTGAAGTGAAATTGGTTTGCTGTAGATAGAAGATGTCCTTCTGCAGTATACTGTCCTCCTTTCGGGGAGACGGAAGGGACTGTGCGACATTTTGAACATACGGGTAAGCTACCACGGAACATCCGGTACTGCTGAATACTGGGGATAGTGTGGAACATCAGAATACAGCGAAATATCAAGATATAACAGAATATTGAGGTAGTACGGGATATTGAGGTACCTGGGATATCGGGCTGGGATACTATGGTATAATGGTGTGCCACACAGTTTCGAGGGACACTGTAATCCGGAATGCGGCAAGGGGAACACTTGAAAAACAAGCCACTCTTCTGGAGTAAATAGTTTTGGGATATCGTTCCACCCCATCCTCTCCCTTACACGCTTTTTCCATCTGCCTTACATGCTCATCCCTGTGTTTCACATTCCCGCCCCTCTTCCTTATGCTCCCATCCATCTCGACCTACACCGCATCTATTCCTCTACACCTCACCCCTCTTCCAGACATCCTCCCGCTCTCTCTCTCTCTCTCTCTCTCTCTCTCTCTCTGTCTCAATAAACACATTCCATCTTCTGCATCCCACCCTCTCCTCTGTACTCCACCTTTGTTCTGTTCAACAATCCCCACACTCTTTCCCCTACACTCCACTCCTTTCCGAAAAACCGTCACCCTGTTCCTACATCCTAGCCCATTCCCATAACTCTTCAACCCATTCCCTGCACTCCTACCCAGTTCCCCTATAGTTCAAACCCCTCCCCCCTACAATCCCAACCCATCTTACATACAGTCTATCAACCACTTACCTCTACAGCTCCTACCTCACAACTCCTCCCCACTGCCCAACACCCTACTCTCCGTCCAGCTCCATGATACCTGATATAGTAAACTAGTAAAGAAAATAATAACTGCATTTCTTGACATACTGGTATGTGACGATATTGGCTCTCTGTGCATTTCTCAATATTGAAGATGTAGATATTAGTGTTTTTTGTTTAATTAATCAGTGAATGATAATGAATAAATACGAAATCACTAAACCTATTGCCCGAGTACACACACACACACACACACACACACACACACACACACACACACACACACACACACCCACACACCACACACACACACACACACACATACACAACGTCCATCTCAACCAAACAAGGGATGAGGCTATGGCACACCTAATGTCTGACTTGGCTGGAATCTCAGACTGGGGTAAAATTAATTTTGTTGTTTTTAATGCGTCAAAGACTCAATTCTTACACCTATCAACCCGTCAAAATCTTCCACAGGAGTACCCACTAATGTTTGAAAATATCCAGCTCAATCCTGCATCGTCCTTACACATGCTTGGGGTTTCATTCACTCAGGACTTATCTTGGAAAGATCATAATTATTACCTCTCTTGTAAAATCTGTTTCCAAGAGATTAGGTGTGCTAAGCCGACTCCGTACCTTCTTTACCCCTGCACAGTTGTTGACTTTATACTCGGATTTTATTCGCCCCTGTGTAGAGTACAACTCTCATGTGTGGGAAGGCTCTCCACATACATCTCTTCTCAATAGGATGGAGTTAAAGGTTTTTCATCTCATTAACTCTCCTCCTCTTATTGGCTCCCTTCAACCTCTGTCATTTCGCCTCATTGTTGCATCATTATCTCTATTTTATCGCAACTTCAATAGTCACTGCTCCTCTGAACTGTCTGCATGCATCCCTCCACCTCTACGACGGCCGCTTAGCACCCGTCTAGCAACAAACTATCATCCCTTTTCTGTCCAACTCTCTAATGCCAGAGTTAACCGTTACTCCCATGCCTTCATTTATGCAACAGGTCTTCTCTGGAACTGTCTCCCTCTGTCTGTATTTCTTACTTCCTATGATCTCCAGTCTTTCAAACGCAGTGTGTCCATGCATCTCGAAATGAACGGATCTTGAATTCGGCTCTCTTTTTTATTGTTTTTGTATTTTTTCCTTGGAAGGTACGATTTGCGGGGTCTTAGCCTTCGGTTCCTTCTTTCTTGTTCACACACACACACACACACACACACGCACACACAAAATAGCTCGTCCACGCTCAAACCAAGCTCAAATACACACAGCTTCTTATATAACTAATTATTACTACTTCAGGGTGATCCAGCTGAAATCAGAGGTGAGATCTCATAGTCAAACTATTGACTGATATTATTTCTTACCTTTATACTTCGAGAAGTCTCTCAGTACGTGAATAGACGCGCTTAATGGCAGCAAGATTTAACAGAACACGTCATCTTACTGAAAGAGTTAATGGAAGCCAAATGGTTTAGTTTACTGCGTTGGAAGAAAAAAAATAGCCTGTCATCTGAAAGCTGATATAAAGAAAAAAGTCACTAGCCTAAGCGATATTTTGCGAAATCAAATCCGTCCATCTAGCCATCATCCACTCCTACATTTCCCCATGAGGAGTGTAGGAGCCCGGGGCTAGGTTGTTGGTCCTGACATTTAAGATGAGAGTGATCAGCCTCACTCATCCCTGAGTTGCATTATATGAACAATCAACTCCAGCCACACCTTGGATATAAACCTTCACCTTCTCAATCAGATTGGAGCGCAATAATTATCCACTAAACCACCAGGCGCCAAAATTTGGTTATATGGTTACCACCCAGAGTAGTAAATGGTTTTCTGGTGTACAGGAGACCATTTGGCTTGTCACTCAGTGTAGAGTCACCCACAGGCAGAAGGAAGAGGAAAGAATGAAGGAAAGAAAGACAGAAGAGGGAATGTAAAGTCACCCGTAGGCAGAAGGACAAGGAAAGAACGAAGGAAAGGAAGACAGAAGAGGATGGAAGGAATGAAGGATGGAGGAGAGGAAAGGGCAGACACCCGACAGCAGCACTACCACAATAGTTTATAAAAAATAATCTTTGGCGATTAATCGGGAAGGAAATAAAATACCTAGTCAGTTATTATTATTCTCATCATAATCACCACCCCACTTGACATCATATTCATTATCATCGTCATAATCATCATCATTATCCAGTCCAATATCTTATATAGGGTATTTACGATCGAAAAAGAAGTCTCAATAATTAGTAGGTACTGTAAGAAGCTAAGAATATTAAGTTTCGGGAATTCGAGTGAGTGTCCTGTTGCTGAGAACTGAAGGTCCCAAACACTAATATTTAGTGAAAAAAAAAAAAAAAGTGAAAGGAATGTGTGTAACAGTTTGGTGGGAAGATCAAAAGTTACAAAGAAAGGTACCCTATTATAGGTATGTTACAGAACTCCTCAAATCAGCCCTCTAATTCTACCGTGTCTGCAATCACGTGGCCAAACAGATTATATTCTCCCCACTAATCCATTATTTGAATAAATGATAATACATCCGGAGGGAAGCAGAGACGCACAGTCATCATTAAAAAAGTAAATCATATCTTCATCCACGCTATCATGCTGGTTTCAATATCAGGACATGCGGCAAACATGGACAAGGAAGAACAAAAATCTCTCTCTCTCTCTCTCTCTCTCTTGCACTATCGCCATATTTACATTATGTGACGATTTTAAAACTTGGTGATACTCCATTTGTCAGAAAAGAGTGACATTATAATTAATTTTACTGCAGAAATTTAAACATTTATATTCTAATATAAAAAATTTGTTATTGTTACTGGGACGAAATATTTCTGCCAGGCATGAACTCTTCCAATCATATAGTGTTTCTGATAAATGACCAACGTTCATATTGTTATGTGTATGAGATTTGCATTTTTTTGTTCAGTTACTACTGATGGTACGTAGCACATGAAATCTAAGTGAAATAATTACATCTACTTTCGCCTTCCTTCTTACCTCACCTTATAAACAAAACCTACTTCCTTTTATCATGCACATCTGAACATATGCTTCCTTCATTGTATTCTCTAAATTCAAATCCAACATCAATTTCTTACCTTCTGCCATCTGCCTCATACCAGCCACCTCCGGCAATATGCTTCTTAACTCCAAGCACATACATCGTACTATTTACTTCTAACCACATTCATCCTACTGTAAATCTTCCAGTTACCAAGTAGTGTGTACCTTCAACCCTCTACCTTCTATTGTCTACTTTAACCATCTACCGCCTCTAGCAACATACATTTTTACTCTATCCTCAATCCATTTACCATCCACTTTCTGTCTTCTAACATCTACTCCTACCATTAACTCTACTTATCTTCTACTGTCAACTTCTCTTGCACTCCTACTCTACAAACCCTCTCCCTGCCCCACACCCCAGTGATGATCTGACTATCACTCACTGACTGAAAATAAATACTACAGAAGTGACGTCAATTGGAAGGCCATGATCGAATCCCCAAAATAAGGTGTTTGTAACACTGCTCTATGGGGAGCTATCCCCTCCTCCTCCCTTCCTCAATCTCCCACACTCCCACCCAACCCCGCCACTTTTCTCTCCGACCCCATAACCCCACCCGGTACCCTCCATACTCTCGCTCACAGCCAGCCAGGGGTCTCTGTACTTCAAGCATCTTTCTAATTACGTGTAGTCCGAACAACTAATAAAGGATTAGTACAGTATATATCATAAACCAAGTTAGGAAAGGGTTCACTACACTGTGTGTGTGTGTGTGTGTGTGTGTGTGTGTGTGTGTGTGTGTGTGTGTGTGTGTGTGTGTGTGTGTGTGTGTGTGTGTGTGTGTGTGTGTGTGTGTGTGTGTGTGTGTGTGTGTGTGTGTGTGTGTGTGTGTGTGTGTGAGTGAGAGAGAGAGAGAGAGAGTTAAAAGACAGGGAGGGACAGGCGGTGGGAGAGCAAGTGGAAAAATGAGAAATGAGAGGACAGTTACGGAGAAAATAAGAAGGGGAGAGGCAAGGAGAGAACAACTGGAGCTAAGAAAAGAGATAGAGAGTGAGAAGAAGAGACAGTGGGAGATGAAATGAGATACAAGCAGTGTGAAATGGAAAGAGAAAAGGAAGGTGTGTATAGAAAGACCGGGAGACATGGAAGCAGAGACAAAAGAGGAGATAGCTGAGGGAAAATGGGAATGGATCAAACATAGAAATGGGGATAGCAAAACGAGAAAATAGGAAAGAGAGCTACGGAACGGAATACTGAGAACGATAATCAGAAAAATTAGAAAAGGAGGCAAGGTAACAGGGAGGAGGAAGAAAGTGTGTTATTCTGGCAAGGACGCAGGGAAAGAACTAAGCAGGATAAGACGAAAGCATTGAGGCTGAGTAGAACGAATGTAACATTCTAGTAAAAAGGGAGAGAGAGAAACAGAGAAATTAGGGAAATTTGTGGAAAGAAAGTAGAGATTAATGGAGGGAAGAAAATTTTAGGGCAAGAAAGAGGAGGGGGATATTAAGAAGGGAAGACAAAGGGAGGGAGAGGGAGGGAGGGAGAGAAAGACAGTGGGAAGAGCGGAATGAAAGAAGAGATTTCGGGTGACAGGGAGAGACGGAGAGAGGAGAGAGAAAAAGAGCAAGCAGTTATTACTGGGGGAAGAAAGCGGTGAAGGAAATGGATTTAGTACAAGTAAAGAAATACGGAGAGAGTAATGGAGAAAAAAAGGGAAGACATGTGACAGACGAAAAAAGTAAGACAAAGTTGTGACTCAGGAAGGGAGAAAGAAAAGATGAGTGAGTTCAGGAGGGAGTGACAGAGGGGGAGTGAGACGAAGGAAGGGAAAAAGAGAGGGAGGAAGGTAGGGACTGAGCGGATAGCTATGAAAAAAGGGGAAGGAGGGAAAAGGAAACTGGGATTGAGACTAAGGATCCAGAGGGAGAGAGAGGGGGGGCAGTACACAGACAGGCACAGACAGATAGGTCAACAAATAATCAGAAAGTGTGCATTTGTGTGTGTGTGTGTGTGTGTGTGTGTGTGTGTGTGTGTGTGTGTGTGTGTGTGTGTGTGTGTGTGTGCTTCCGTCCCTGTGTCACTCGTAAACATTGTTCCATTTTTTCACTGGCGTGTACCCCCTGGGGGTAGGGTTTTTTTTCAAGAATACTCCCCCAGTATCCCTGCTTGTCGTATAAGGCGACTAATAAAGCTGGCGCAGGGTTAGTGCCCGTCCCCGGAAAACAACTAACTAAAAAGATGAACAAGAGGCCTCGGACAAGGACTGACCAAAAGATGACGACCAAGGACCGGACAAAGGACATGGTAATCGAAACATGGAATGTAAGAGGTGCACATGATGAGGTGAAAGAGAGAGAGATTGTCCAGGTGCTTGAGAGTGCGAAAGTTGATGTATGTGGAGTAACTGAAACTAAATGGAGAGGTGAGAGGGTGAGAGAATGGGAGTATGGATGGGGTATATGTGCAGGAGTAGGTGAGAATGAGAGGGCAAAAGTAGGAGTTTGTATAATTGTGAGTAAAAGATGGAAGAAGAACATAAGAGAGTATGGATCAGTTGGGTCAAGGATTGTGTGGGTAAGATTGAAAGTTGGAATACAAATGTGGGCGATTGTGTGCGTGTATGCGCCAATGCAAGATCGTGCAAGCAGAGTGAGAGAAGAGTTCTGGACAAATGTGGAAGTGTGCATGGAAAAGTTTGGAAGGAATGAAAGAGTGTTTTTGATCGGTGATACGAATGGTAAAGTAGTGAATGTGTAGGTGGATGGAATAATTGTTGAGTGAGGTGTGCCTGCTGAGACAGATGAGAATGGCAGTGCATTAGTGGACATTTGTGCTGGGAGGGGGTTGGTGATAGCCAATACCCTCTTCAGTCATAAAATGATCCACAGGTATACATGGCAAGTGATGCGAAGGGTGGGTGGTGAACTGAATGAAAGGAAGGCAATGATTGATTATGTGTGTGTGGATGAAAGGATGCGAAGATGTGTAATGGATGCAAGAGCTTATAGAGGTTGGGGGAGTGGACTTTCTGACCACTACTTGGTGGTGGCCAGAATCAAGATCCAAATAAGATGGAGTAATAGAAGAAGGGAAGGACGGGAGGAAGAAGTATTTGCAAGAAGAGTGGAAAGGTTACAAGAGGATAAGAAAAAGGCAGAATATAAGAGAGAAGTGGAGGAACGATTGGGCAAATATGAATTGGAGCAGATGGGGGACGTGGAAGGTGTGTGCAGGATATTCACAGAAGAAATATGTGCAGCATGTGATGTGGTGTGTGGGATGAAGAGAAGACGGAGGGGGGTGCAAGGAACAGCGTGGTGGAATGAAGAGATGAGACAGGCTGTGGCACAAAAGAAGAAAGCATACAATGAATGGATGAGAAATAGGGGCATGGAAGAAGTTGAAAGGCGGAAGAGTAGTTATATGTAGAAAGAAAGAGAGAGGTGAAAAGATTAGTAAGAGAGAGTAAGAAGAGAGTGGATGAGGAATTTGGAAGGAATTTGAATGTAAAGTGGAGGGACTGTAAGAAAATGTTCTGGAGAGAGGTGAAGAGAGTAAGACAGGGTGGAAGTGAAGTTAACAGGGGAGTGAAAGGTAAAAATGGTAGATTACTATGGGAGAAGGGAGAAGAAGTGAGCAGGTGGAGAGAACACTTTAAGAAATTGTTGAACATAGAGGATGGAAGTGATGTGAGTATATGTGGCTGGGGAATGGGTGGGAGAAGGAGGGAGGTGAGAAAACTTGAAGAAATCAGTAGGATAGAAGTTGTGGAAGCAATGAAGAAAGTTAAATTGGGGAAAGCCCCAGGAATTGATGAAGTGTGTGGTGAAATGTTGAAACATGAGGGAGAGATAGTAGTAGAATGGATGTGGAAGATGTGCAGATTGGCCTGGGAGGAAGGTAGAGTTCCGGAGGATTGGAAATCAGGTATAATTATTCCCTTGTACAAAGGAAAAGAAGAACAAGAAGTGTGTGGTAATCACTGGGGCATTTGTCTTCTTAGTATAATAGGAAAAGTGTATGGTTGGATACTTATTGACATAGTTGGGGAAATAACAGAGAATTTAGTTGGAGAAGAACAGGGAGGCTTTAGGAAGGGAAGAGGTTGTGTAGATCAGATATTCATTCTAAGATCGTTAGTGGAAAAGTTTCTAGAGAAGGGAAAAAAGTTGTATGCAGCTTTCATGGATTTGGAGAAAGCATATGACAGGGTGGATAGACAAGGATTGTGGAAAGTATTAAGAATATAAGGAGTAGGTGGGAAGTGGTTGAATGCTGTGAAGAGTATGTATGATGGTGCTAAGGCTGCATGCGTGTGGATGGTGAACTGAGTTAAGTTTTCTCTTTGAAGGTTGGGTTGAAACAGGGATGTGTCATGTCTCCATGGTTGTTGAATCTGTACATGGATGGAGGTACAATGTAGGGTAGTGGATGTTGGAGTGGCCCAGATGAGAGAGGGGAAACTCCCTGAACTGTTGTTTGCAGATGATACCGTGTTGTTGAGTGAAGATGAAGGGAAGCTGCAAGGCTTCGTGGATGAGTTTCGAAGAGTGTTTAAGAAACGGAATCTAAAGGTGAATGTAGGGAAGAGTAAAGTGATGGTCTTTGAGAGAGGTGAAGACAGTGAATGTACAGCGAGGTTGGATGGTGAGGAATTGGAAAATGTGAGTACGTTTAAGTACTTGGGTAGTGTGATGAGTAAGGTTGGGGGTTTGGAAGGTGAGGGGCTTGAAAGGGTACAGCAGGGAAGAAAGGTTGCTGGTTCCTTGAAAGCAGTGATAAGAAACAGGGAAGTGAGCATTGAAGTGAAAAAGTTACCACATGACAGTATTGTGATACCAACTCTAACGTATGGAAGTGAAGCTTGGACGTTGTTGGAAGGGCACAAGTCAAGAGTGAGAGCAGTGGAAATGTGTTATTTAAGAGGAGCCTGTGGAGTCACATGGAGAGACAGGCTGACAAATGAGGATGTGGATATGATAGGAAGCGTTAGGAGGAATACACTGAGGTGGTTTGGCCATGTGGAGAGGATGGAGGGTGAAAGACTGACGAAGAGAGTGTATGTGAGTGAGGTGGAGGAGGGGAGAGGGAGGGGGAGGCCGAAGATGAGATGGAGGGATGGGGTGGAGAGGTATATGAGAGAGGGGGGTGTGAGTTGGGAGCACGTCAGTGAAATGGCAGGAGACAGGGCGACGTGGAGGCGATTTGTTTGTGACCACCCCGAACGGAATTGAGGCATCTGGCAATAGATAGATAGTGTTTTCTTCCTCTCTGTTTCAGTTTCTTCTCTTACTCACTTTTTTTTTTTTTTGACCAGTATTTCTCCTGATTGTTCTTACCATTCCAAGTCTCTCTCTCTCTCTCTCTCTCTCTCTCTCTCTCTCTCTCTCTCTCTCTCTCTCTCTCTCTCTCTCTCTCTCTCTCTCTCTCACTCTAGCAATAAAGAGATTGTTCTCACAGTCTATACCCCCTGGGGGTAGGGGGGTTTCAAGAATACTCCCCCAGTATCCCTGCTTGTCGTACGAGGCGACTAAAAGGGTTGGTGGTGAGTTAGTGCCCCACCCCGTAAAAAGAACTAACTAAAAAGATGCATGAATAAAGCGCCTCGGACAAGGACGGACCATACGTTGACGACTACGAAACGGACAAAGGACATTCTGAGGATGGGAACATGGAATGTGAGAGGAGTGAATGATGAAGTGAAAGAGAGAGAGATTGTCCAGGTGCTTGAGGATGCAAAAGTGGATATATGTGGATTGACTGAAACTAAATGGAAAGGTGAAAGGATGAGAGAATGGGAATATGGATGTAGGTATATGTGTAGGAGTCAGTGAGAATGAGAGGGCAAGAGAAGGAGTATGTCTGATTGAGAGTAAGCAAGAAGTGGAAGAAGAATATAAGAGAGTATGGAACAGTTGGGTGCAAGGATTGTATGGGTGAGGATGAAAGTAGGTATACAAGCATGGGCGATTGTATGTGTGTATGCTCCAATGCAGAGGATCGAGTGGCAAGAGTGAAAGATGAGTTTTGGGCGAGAGTAGAAGCATGTATGGACAAGTTTGAGAGGAGCGAGAGAGTGCTGTTGATTGGAGACATGAATGGCAAAGTTGGAAATGTACGAGTGGATGGAGTGGTTGGTCAGTGGGGTGTGCCAGCTGAAGTAGATGGGAATGGTAGTGCTTTGGTGGACATCTGTGCTGGTAAGGGGTTGGCAATAGCCAACACCTACTTTCGTCATAAGATGATCCACCGGTATACATGGAGAGTAATGAGGAGGAAGGATGGTGAACTTGTTGAACGAAAGGCAATGATAGACTACGTGTGTGTGGATGAGCGAATGAGAAGACAAGTGTTGGATGCAAGGGTGTGGAGAGGGTGGGGGAATGGAGTCTCGGACCATCACTTGGTGATGGCCAAGGTAGAGCTGCAAAGAAAGTGGTTGAGGAGATGAAGGGGAAGACAAGAGGAAGCAGCTCCTGTGAGAAGAGTGGAGAAATTGCAAGATAATGAGAAAATGACAGAGTATAAGAGCATAGTGGAAGAAAGATTGGGAAGGTATGAGCTAGAGCAGATGGAAGGGGTGGAAGACGTATGTAAGATATTCACGGAAGAGATAAGCGCAGCGTGTGAGGTGGTGTGTGGAGTGAGGAGGAGATGCAAGGGTGTGCATGGGACAGCATGGTGGAATGATGAGGTGAAACGAGCTGTGGAACAAAAGAAGAAGGCATATGGTGAATGGTTGGCGAGTAGAGGTAGGGGAGAAGTTGAGAGGCGGAAGAGAGAGTTATATGTGAGCAGGAGAAGGAAGGTTAAGAGACTGGTGAAGGAGAGTAAGAAGAAAGTGGATGAAGAGTTTGGGAGGAATCTGAGTGTGAAATGGAGGGAGAGTAAGAAATTGTTTTGGAAGGAGGTAAAGAAAGTAAGGCAGTGTGAAAGGGGAAATAGTAGGGGAGTGAAAGATAGGAATAATAGATTGTTGGTGGAGAAGAGAGAGAAATTGAGGAGATAGAAGGAGCACTTTGAGGATTTGTTGAATGTAGAGAGTGAGAGCAGTGTGAGTATAAGTGGTTGGGGAATGGCTGGGAGAAGAAGAGATGAGAGGAGGGAGGAAGAGAATAGTAGGTAGGAAGCAGTGGAAGTGATGAAGAAGATTAAGCTGGGAAAGGCCCCAGGAATTGATGGAGTGTGTGGTGAAATGCTTAGGTATGGGGGTGAGATTGTTGTGGAGTGGATATGGAAGTTGTGTAGATTGGCTTGGGAAGAGGTCAGGGTTCCAGAGGACTGGAAATCAGGTATAATTGTTCCTCTGTACAAAGGAAAAGGGGAGAGAGAAGTATATGGTAACCATAGGGGTATTTGCCTTCTTAGTATGACTGGTAAAATATATGGTAGAATACTCATTGATAGGGTTAGGCATATGACAGAGGAGCTAGTTGGAGAAGAACAAGGGGGATTTAGGAAGGGAAAAGGGTGTGTAGATCAGATATTTGTTCTAAGATGTTTAGTGGAGAAGTATCTAGAGAAGGGAAGGAAAGTGTATGCTGCCTTCATGGACTTGGAGAAAGCTTATGACAGAATAGATAGGCAAGGTATGTGGAAGGTATTAAGAATATATGGAGTGGAGGGGAAGTTGTTGAGTGCTGTGAAGAGTATGTACGAGGGAGCTAAGGCTACGGTGCGAGTGGATGGTGAGCTGAGTGAGTTCTTTGATCTCAATGTGGGACTGAAACAGGGGTGTGTAATGTCTCCATGGCTGTTTAATATATATATGGATGGGGTTGTAAAGGAGGTGCAAGGTAGGGCAGTGGATGTGGGGCTGGCCCTAATGAATGAGGGTGAGATTTGGAAGCTTCCGGTGTTGCTGTTTGCTGATGATACAGTATTGTTGAGTGAAGATGAATGGGAGTTGCAAGGTTTGGTGAATGAATTTGGGACAGTGTGTAGGAGGAGGAAGCTGAAAGTTAATGTAAACAAAAGTAAAGTTATGGTGTTTGAGAGGAATGAAGTCACAGAGTGTGCAGTGAGGTTGGATGGTGAGGATATGGAGAATGTGAGTGCATTCAAGTACTTGGGTAGTGTGATGAGTAAGGATGGAACTTTGGGGGATGAAGTACGTGAAAGGGTACAGCAGGGAAGAAAGGTTGTTGGTACACTGAAAGCAGTGATGAGAAATAGGGAGGTGAGTATGGAAGTTAAGAAGTCACTGCATGATGGTATTGTGATCCCTACCCTGACGTATGGAAGCGAGGCGTGGACCTTGCAAGAAGGGAACAAGTCAAGAGTGAGAGCAGTGGAAATGAGTTACTTGAGAGGAGCATGTGGAGTGACGTGGAGGGACAGGTTGACGAACGAAGAAGTGAAGGAACGTTGTGTGGTAGATGTGGATGTGGTTGAAAAGATTAGGAGAAATACACTGAGGTGGTTTGGACATGTGGAGAGAATGGAGAATGAAAGACCGACTAAGAGAGTGTATGTAGGTGAGGTGGAGGGAGGGAGAGGGAGGGGTAGACCGAGTATGAGGTGGAGGGATGGAATTGAGAGGTATATGAGGGAGGGGGGGGTGAGTTGGGGGGAGGGTAGTCGAATGGTGGGTGACAGAGTGACTTGGAGGCGTTTTGTCTGCGGCCACCCTTTGCGGGATTAAGGCGTCGGGCTATAGATAGATAGATAGATAGTGATTTCTTCCTCTCTGCTTCAGTTTCTTCTCTCACTCACTTTTTTTTTTTTTACCAGTATTTCTCCTGATTGTTCTTACCATTCCAAGTCTCTCTCTCTCTCTCTCTCTCTCTCTCTCTCTCTCTAGGAATAAAGAGATTGTTCCCACAGTCTTTATATCCTTAATCCTGCCAGTTCCTGAGTTGCAGTGGAATTTTGGTCGCCTGAAAAAGACATACGTCGACTTAAAAAGACTTCAGGAGACTAAGGTATCAGATTCACCTGAGGACCGTGGGACATTTTTAGTAGCAACTCGTAGACTACGAGGTCAGCTCATTAAAGTGTTTAAAATCTGAATGGGTTCACAATCATTACATAGAAAGTTGCTTACTCTTAACACGGACCCGGCACACAACCATGGCTGGAAGCTGCAAATTAAAAAAAAAATTAGCAGCAGAATTACGTGAAAACTTTTTCACATGCACGATCTGCTCCACATGGAACTGACTCAACATGGACTTCGTTAGCACTGAAGTAGAGAAGTTTAATCATATCATCGGCAGGACCTTACACTAGAATAAATGTGAACTGCATATGCATTCCAAAGCAAACAAGAAGTATCTCCACGAAATGGGCAGCATAGTCATTAAGATCCTAACTTTTCCTTGTAACTCCTCTGTGTGTGTGTGTGTGTGTGTGTGTGTGTGTGTGTGTGTGTGTGTGTGTGTGTGAAAGAGGTGTCTACTACCTCAATATTTCATCACAGCAGATTTCTGTGTGTGTGTGTGTGTGTGTGTGTGTGTGTGTGTGTGTGTGTGTGTGTGTGTGTGTGTGTGTGTGTGTGTGTGTGTGTGTGTGTGTAAAAGAGGTGTCTACTATCGCAACATTTAATCACAGCAGATTTATTCTCTCTCTCTCTCTCTCTCTCTCACACACACACACACACACACACACACACACACACACCCACACACACACACACACACACACACACACACACACACACACACACACACACACACACACACACACACACACACACACACACACACACACACACACACACACACACACACACACACACACACACACACACAGTGTAGTAAACCCTTTCCTAACTTGGTTTATGATATATACTGTACTATTCCTTTATTAGTTGTTCGGACTACACGTAATTAGAAAGATGCTTGAAGTACAGACACCCCTGGCTGGCTGTGAGCGAGAGTATGGAGGGTACCGGGTGGGGTTATGGGGTCGGAGAGAAAAGTAGATGGGTTGGGTGGGAGTGTGGGAGAATGAGGAAGGAAGGAGGAGGGGATAGCTCTCCATCGAGCAGTGTTACAAACACCTTATTCCACGGAAAAGGAAACGAACTTATTCCGACGTCTGTACTTAAGTTGATTTTAGGAGGGATTTATGGAGTTTGAAAAACTGATTGTTTCTGGCATCTCTAGGCTGAGGAGTTGTGTAAGAGAACTGCTTTTTTTTATATATTTTTTTTTACATTACAAAGATCTTATGGAACTAAGGTAATTAAATTTTCATTGAGGTAGAATAAATAGGGCAGAACTAGACCCCCCCCCTCTCTCTCTCTCTCTCTCTCTCTCTCTCTCTCTCTCTCTCTCACACACACATATTTGTCAGGGATTCATTGATTAGGAATCAGGAGAAGGAGTTTTATACTAAAGGTTGTAAGAGGAAGCACTTTTTCTTTCCTGGGTGTGGGATACAGGACGTGAAGTGCTTCAGGCACGTCGGAGGAGATAGGCTACTTAGGAAATGTAGAGGCTTTATTAGGAAGTTCAAGAAATGCCATAGGAAATAAGTTCTCTGAGGTTTGCTACTCATATTTGATAACGGTTCGTTGATCCTCAGCAGAATGATAGAAATCAGTAGTGCTGCTGGAAAGGCATTGCCTCTGACCACCATCTGATCTGAAAAGTATGTTTAGTCTCTGTAGAGAGAAGGGTGTGATGTTCGTTAATGTTTGGGATAATTTTGGTCATGGCAGGAGCTCGTGTGGTAGAGGCTGCCTTCACCATAATAGGATAGGAAAAGCTGGGTTACGCAGGACTCTGTATGACAGTCTTAGACATGCTCTAGGAGTCTAGGGGGTGGTAGAGAGAAGGAAAGAGGAATAGTTAATGGCGTAGCTGTCAATAATCTAATCCCTGAGGCTAATGGTGGTAGGATATGTGACGTGAGACCAGATCACCAGCTGAGTCAGGTACAACTGATCTCACTTCAGGTACAGGTAGACAATCGGGGGAATTGTGTGGGGGGGAGAGGGAGAGTCTCATGCTTGGCTAGCAGGAGTATTGGATTCTTAGCTGGGGATTGAAACTATTAAACAAGGCTATAGTTATTAGGTCTTACAGCCCTAATACATCCAGAAGTATTATGCAAATTATGTATATGAATAGAATATGTATTGTTTCAAAGCCAAACGAATTATACAGTTGTGCAACCACTGAATATCCCAACATAATGATGATTACAGACTCGTGTTTGAACCGCAGTGATATTCAGCTTATTGGAGAAGTATCGCTAAATCTATGAAATATATAAAAAACTGTGACTCCACAAAAGTGGTGGAGGAGTTCTATTATACTGGTATATTAAAATTTGAATAAATGTAATACAGATCAGTAATTTGGATACTGAAACAAACGATTCTTTGTACTTCAAAATCATAACATAGAGAAATTAACCCATTCTTTTCTGTGCAATGTACAAACCACCCAAGCTAGACAAGGAATACGAAGAAATTATTGTACGGCAATATTAAACCAGTCATAAAAAACACAAACGTCATTATTTGGGGGATAATATTCCGAATATTGACTTGAAAACTGGAAAATATTGTGTTCTGACAAGGAAGGGATCATTTTGCCAGAACTGGTAGACAATGCATTTTTAAGTCACTCAGTATATACATCGACGCCTGGTAATAATATACTGGACCTTACCATAGCAACAGTGACCTAAAAAATCTGTGTGATGCTGGTAAAAATTTTAGCAACAGCGACCATACTATCATTAGACATGAAGTTAAAATAATCTGTAACACCAGCATAAATTGCTTATTATTTCCTAACTTAAAAAAAAAAAGAAAAAAAAAAGCTATCCTCGGTATTATTGGAAAGGAAATTTCCAACACCAATCATATTAAGTTAGTATAAGTGGATAACATCGACAGAAAGTGGGACATATTCAGGGATCAACTGTAGTCTATTGAAAAAATAACATGTACTGACAATTACCCGAAGGAATAAGAACATTAATAAACCAGTCTGGATATCGAAAAATACTAAAGAAATCATCTTATGCAAGAAAAATGCATATAAGAAATGCAAACGTACACAAAAATCACGATGACTACAAAAATTTTTAAATTACAGCGACACTGTACGAGAATTATTGGTTAAACTAGATTAGGTGAGGATAATTTATGTGAATGCCTAAAGTAAAATATCATTCATGAAAATAAACCTAAACTAAACTAACCTAATTGACATAGCCTAGCTTAACCTAAACTTAACCTAGATTATTCCTGCCTAACCGAACAATAACCTAAAATAACTTAACCACATTAGCCCACCCCAGTTTAAACTCATTACACGAAATCCCTCGGAATTTCATGAAATCCCTGTTTATACTAATTTCCTGTAATATACACACACACACACACACACACACACACACACATATATATATATATATATATATATATATATATATATATATATATATATATATATATATATATATATATATATATGTGTGTGTGTGTGTGTGTGTGTGTGTGTGTGTGTGTGTGAGGAAGAAGGAACCAAAGGCTGAGCCTGCAAAACGTTCCTTCCAAGAAAAAAACAAAAATACAAAAGAGAGCCCAATTCAAGATCCATTCATTTCGAGATGCCTGTACACACTGCGTTTGAAAGACTCGAGATCATAGGAAGTAGGAAATACAGACAGAGGGAGACAGTTCCAGAGATGACCTGTTGCATAAATGAAGGACTGGGAGTAACGGTTAATTCTTGCAATGGAGAGTTGGACAGAAAAGGGATGAGAGTTTGTTGCCAGACGGGTGCTACGTGCCCGTCGTAGAGGTGGAGGGGTGCAAGCAGACAGTTCAGAGGAGCAGTGACCATTGAAGTAGCAATAGAAAAGAGATAAAGAGGCAACACTGCGCCGAAGAGACAGAGGTTGAAGGAAGCCAGCAAGAGGAGTAGAGTTGATGAGACAAATGGCCTTGACTCCACCCTATTGAGAAGAGCTGCATGTGGGGTGCCTCCCCTCGCATAAGAATTGTACTCTGAACAGGGTCGAATAAAATCCGTGTATAAAAGTCAACAACTATGCAGGGGTAAAGAAGGCACGGAGTCGCCTTAGCACACCTAATCTCTTGGAAGCAGATTTTACAAAAGATGCAATATGTCTTTCCAAGATAAGTCCCGAGTGATTGAAACCCCAAGCATGTTCAAGGACGATACAGGATTGAGTTGGATATTATTAAACATTAAAGGGTACTCCTGGGGAAGATTTTGACAGGTTGATAGGTGTAAAAACTGAGTCTTTGATGCATTAAAAACAACAAGATTATTTTTACCCCAGTCAGAGATATGAGCCAAGTCAGACACTAGGTGTGCCATAGCCTCATCCTTTGTTTGTTGAAGTAACTGCTGAGATGGACGTTGCGGAAACCGAATGGAAAGGTTAAGAGTGGAATCATCAGCGTACAAGTGGATAGGATTAGATGTATAACTTAGATAATTGATGAATAAAAAGAAGAGAGTTGGTGATGGGACAGAGCCCTGAGGAACACCACTGTTCATAGTTCTAGGAGAAGAATGATGGCCGTCTACAACAGCAGCTATTAAACGACCAGAAAGGAAGCTATAGATGAAGGTACAGATAGAAGGATAGAAACCATAAGAGGGCAGTTTCGAAATTAAAGATTTATGCCAGACTCGATCGAAAGCCTTTGAGATATCAAATGCAATGGCAAAGCTTTCGCCAAGGTCCCGAAAGGAGGATGACCAGGAGTCTGAGAGGTAGGTGAGAAGATCGCCAGTAGAGCATCCCTGACGGAACCCATAGTGACAATCAGAAAGCAGGTTGTGATAGGAAATATGCTTTAAAATTGTTCTGTTAAGAATAGACTCGAAAACTTTAGAGACGTAGGATGCTAAAGCAATTGGATGATAGTTAGAGGGTTGGAAATGGTCACCCTTCTTTGGGACTGGCTGAATGAGAGCAAACTTCCAGCAAGAAGGAAAGGTACAAGTTGAAAGACAAAGGCTGAGCAAGAGCAATCTTCCAGCAAGAAGGAAAGGTGCAAGTTGAAAGACAAAAGAGTTTACCTAGGCAGGGTGTAAGCACAGAAGCACAGTTCTTGAGGACAACCGGAGGGCCATCAGGCCCATATTCCTTGTTAGTGTTGAGGCCAGTGATGGCAGAAAATACATTAGCTGAAGAAATTTTAATGTCAACCATGAGGAAGTCAGAGGGGGGAAGTGATGGAGGAACAGCACCGGAATCGTCTAAGGTGGAATTGGAGGAGAAAGTCTGAGTGAAGAGATGTGCTTTATCAGTTGAAGAAATAGCTACACAGCCATCAGAGTAGAACAGAGGAGGGAAGGATGATGAGGTAAAGTTGTTAGAAAGGTTTTTGGCAAGGTGCCAGAAGGAGCGGGAAGAATTCGAGTTGGAGAGTTGAGAGCATTTAGTACTGATGAAATTTTTTTAGCCGAGCGAAGAACAGACTTAGCACGATTCCGGGCAGAGACGTTAAAACATTTTGATTCAGGGATGGGTTGGCCCTGGTACCTTTCATAGGCCCTCTCCTTGTTGTGGACAGCATTAGAACAAGCGTGCTTAAACCAAGGATTTCTTGCATTACTCAGAGGATATGAGAAAGGAATGTACCTGTATGCTTCCATGCCAGAGAGAATAACCTCTGTAATGCGCAAGGCACACTTAGATGACTCTCGGCCATGGAAGCAATAATCATTCCAGGGAAAATCAAAGAAGTACTGCCTGAGGGCCTCCCAAACAGCAGCTCCAAAGTGCCACAGATGACGTTTCTTTGGCGGATCCACAGGCCTTATTGGAGTGACAGGACAGGTTAAGGTAATAAGGTTATGATCGGAGGAGACCAACGGAGAGAAAAGATTGACAATGTAAACAAAAAGATTAGTTGTAAGGAAGAGGTCGGATATGTTGGAGCTCTTTCCAAGATGGTCAGGGATACGAGTAAGGTGCTGTACAAGCTGCCCTAAGTCATTAATGACAGAAAAGATGTAGGCTTGGTCACCCGGTGGATCAGTGAAAGGAGAGGAGAGCCAAAGGTGATGGTGAACAGTGAAGCCTCCTAGAATGGAGATTTCAGAGAAAGGAGAAATGGATAGAATAGAATGAGTTCCATTATAGAAGTAATTTAGTCTACGAATTTTTGATAGTCAGTAGATATAGGAGATAGGTAAACAGTGCAGATATATTTAGTCAGAGAATGACAGGAGAGCCGAAGCCAGAGACTAGAGAATTCAGAAGAATCAAGTTCAGGAACACGAGAGCAAGATAGGTCGTTGTGTATATATTCACAACATCTACCTTTGGTTTAGAAAAGAGTATAGAGGAAGTAGGAGGATACAGAAAAGGGTTTGCTGTCAGTTGCTTCAGACAGTTGTCTCGGTAAGGAAGAGAAGGTGAGGTTTAGAGGAAGAGAGGTGGTGTTCAACAGAAAGAAAGTTAGAGGAAAGGCCGCGAACGTTGCAGAAATGAAGAAGTGACTCAGACAGTGGATCCAGGCAGCTCATAGAGTCATCACGGGGAGGGGGGCGGATGGTGGCGGCATTTATGTCCCCCCCCCCCGGGGACTCTGAGGCATGGTATGGGTGCGCCATATTCTTTTTCTTTTTTCTTTTTTTTGAAAAGGAAGTGTAGAGTGTACCGTGCATGTAGTTTGGTGTTCACAGTTAGAGAAAATTGTAATGGAGAGCATGCTGGCCTACTCTCTGTGTTACTGAAACACTGAAAAAGTTCAGCAAAGGGGAATGGTCAGGAACTAGTCCCAAGGGCTGATGAAAAGGGAGCTCCAGCTCTCCCTGTCATCAGCTTTCCATCCACCTTGGGAATACTGCCCTGCATGACTGGTGCTACAGTCTACTATATATATATATATATATATATATATATATATATATATATATATATATATATATATATATATATATATATAAAACCAGCCATTGAAAGTCCTTTGCTGAACAAAGCTTCCCCTATCCTTTTCCACGAATGCCTTGACTGTCCCAGTCTCTTCCTCGTTTTCCGTGCAAAACTTCACGATCTCGTCTCTCCACTCTCTCTCTTGTGTTTTTCCGCTATGATTACGGCCAGCCAGATAGCCTTTTGATCAAGCGGTAATCCCTTATTCTTGCTACATAACCTGGCCATCTCCTTTTCTGTTCTTTTATAACTACTATAATGTCTGACTTTATTATGCTCTCTCACCGAAGTTAATCTTTTCTTGTCACTTAAAGATGCTCTATTCAGTGACCTTTTCATTGCTCTTCAGAACGGACTAGTTGATTTTTCGTCTTTTTTGTCAGTTTTCAAGTCTCACAACCGTAAGGCATAACTGGGATAATACATTCATTTTATACTTTTCATTTCATACACATTAGGAAGCTACTTTCCATGTTGTCTCTATGTTTACTGAATGCTTTCCATTCAACTGTAATGCATCTTTTTATTTTGCTATCATAGTCTTTCGTTAGTATTAGTATTTGTTCCGAGTAATTGTGCTCCTCGGCTTCAAAAAATTTCTTTGCTTATTCTGATAAATCTCTTTGGTATATTTGGATTAAACATTGGTATTACCTATTTTCATCTATAGCCCTTCTTTGAGACTTTCTTTCTTCAGGTCACTTAACATTTCTTGCAGTGTCTCTACTGTTTCTGAGATTAGGACAATGTCATGTGCAAATCTTAAATGGTTTAGATTTTCTCCACCTATGTGTACTCCTTTGTTCTCCCTGTCTAGCCTCCTGAAAATACTTTCTAGGCATGCTGTAAATAATTTTGATGACATAGTATCTCCTTGACGCACGCCTTTCTCAATCTTTATTTTTTTCCAAGTCTTTATGTAACTGAACTGAACCAGTTCCCATTTTATAAATGTTCTCAAGCACTTGTGCAATGTTCTCATTTACTCAATGTTCTCGCAATGAATTCATAATTGCTATGTGCTCCACTGAGTCGAAAGTCTTTTCGTAATCAACAAAACCTATGCATAGTTGTTTATTATAATCTGCACTTTTCTCAGTTAGCTGATTCATTGTCTGTAGATGATCATTAGTCGAATACCCACTTCGGAATCATGACTGCACGTCCGGTTAGTTTTCTTCCAATTTTTTTGTTATTCTCAAAGTAAGGATTTTTGTGAAGAGTTTGTAAGTAACTGATAATAATCTAATCGGTCGAGAGTTACTAAGGTCTTTTGAGATGCCTTTTTTCTAAAGCAAAGTAAATATTGCATTACACCATGATAGGGAATTTTCTTGTTCTTCATACACTGAGTGAGTAAGTGGGCGAGCCTGATTTGTACCTCTACTCCTGCATGCAACAGCAAATCTGTTACTATTCCGTTATCTCCTTGAGTCTTCCTTCTTTTCAGATTTTTTAGAGAAATGTGTACTTCGTTTGGTGTAGTCTCAGATATTTTGCTTGTGTCAGTTGGAAAGTTAGCGATTGGTACTATGGTCTTTGATGCATACAGTTCTTAGTATAATTCTTCAACTCTCTTCGTCATCCTATATCTGCATTTAATGACTTCACCGTTTTTGTCTGTTCAGTGATGTAATTTATTTCTGTCTTAGTGTCATATACTCATTTTATTTCAAACCCGTTTCACACTTTTTCCTTTTTTGATGGTTTCTTTCGAGCTGTGCCATGTTTCTCTTCCTTTTTTATTCTGTCTCCTGCTGATAAGCTTATTTAATTCCACTCTATCCGTTTATATCCCACTTTGCTTTTACTTTGATCTACTTTCTTCTTTTCATGAGCTTGAGGGTCATTTCTTAATACTTGTTGACTTAATAGCTTTCCCAGCTTCCTCCGCTGATTCTCTTAGCACTATTGTTAGTCTTCTATATAATTGAACAATGTCGCACTCAACATAACTTGGAACCTGAAATCTGTTCAATTATTTTTAAATGAAAGACTGCTTTGTTTTCGCTTACTCTTATTGGCCATATCGTTACCTCGCCCAGGACGGTGTCCGGCGAGGTAGTGTTTGTAGTCGAGTTTCTTTGTTTCTTTTTTTGTTAGCAACAGTACGGAAAAACGGTAGAATGAAATTACATAAAACTTTCAGGATGTGGGCACTGGTCCCAAGAGGAAACGATTGAAGTATGGAGGTAAATGAGTGACCATAAGGCCATTTCAATGTCACGGATTTTTAAAGAGCTATAACTTGAAACTGGTTGAAGAAAGAGATATTTACTGTTTCCAGCATACAGGAACTCCCATATAAGCTTTCTTTTGGCACCAAGACCCTTCACCTTTTTTACCTTGAAAGGTCAAACTCAAGGTCACGGATAATGAAGGGGCTATAACGTGAAAATTGTTGCAGATAGATGTTTACTATTATCAACTTATAGGAATTCACATATGGATTTTTAATTGGTACCATGAACTTTGACCTTAAGTTACCTTGAGAGGTAAAACTCAAGGTCACGGATATTCAGGGCGCTGTAACTCGAAACTGGTTGAAAATAGATATTTACTATTATCAACATACAGGAAGTTCCATATGGGGTTGTAATTGGTACCATGGCCTTTGACCTTCAGTGACCTTGATAGGTAAAACTGATGGTCACGGATATTCATTGGCTATAACTGGAAACTGGTTGATGATAGGGATATTTACTACTATCAGGCAGTCAGAAGTCTCATACAGGCTTTTATTTGGCACTATAACCTTTGACCTTGAGTGACTTTGAAAGGTAAAACGGACGTCCAGCATGGCTTATTGTGCCTGGCACCATTTGTTTCATTATTAATCATCTACTTTCTTTCACTTCTGAGTCTTAATCTGGCTGTACAGTCCACCATTCTGTGGACACTTCCTATGTTTACGTTGTTGATAACTGTGACAATGATGATCGTGTTGTTCTCATCAGCTATAATGAAGTCAGTTTCTTTCTTTGTTTCTCCATTTGATTTTCTCCAGGTCCATTTTCTTTATGTTCTTTTATGAATGAATGTGTTCATTTACTTCCTCCAGGGGGTAAATGTTTTACTCCACGTTGGTTTGTTTGATTGTTTCTTTGTTAGCGGGATTACTCAAAACGTTATGAACTGATCTTCATATTATTTTTTTTTTGGGGGGGAGGGGTAGGGTATTGCCCAAAGAACAATCTAGTTGTGATCTGGAAGTATTTGTTTGTTTGTTCACATCACATCTCCAAAACTTCTCAATGAATTTAAATGAAATTTTGTGGACGAGGGGCCATGGGCCAAGAAAGAATTAATAAAATTTTGGAATGGATCGGGATCGGGATCCGGATCCGGATCCGCATCCTACCGCACAATATCTCCAAAAGTTCTCAATGAATTTCAATGAAATTTTGTGGAAGGGTGGGCCATGGGCCAAGAAAGAATCGATTAAATTTGGGGGCGGATACGGATCCGGCATTGAAGGAATGTTATTCCTTTCTCCCACTGCGAATTTTCCCATACATACTTCTCCATTATTCAATTTAGCAGTTATTGTATTTAAGTCTCTCATGAGTATGGTATATCTGGTCATTTCTTCTTCAGTAATCTGAGAGATGTCATAAAATGTTTCTGTTTCTTCATCTGAGCTTGGAGACGTCTGTGCATATACATGCATTAGTTTGAGGGTGTATCTCTTGCTCAGTCTAATTACAATCCATGCAACTCTGTCAGATACACTGGAAATTTTCTCTGCTATATCTCTGTTAACCCCTTAACTGCGGGGATGTCGGGACTGTGCCATGCACGTCCCTTGGGGATAATCGTGCTCCGACTGGCTTTTTAAAAATATTTGCCAAAAATCAGTTATTAGTTCTAGAATATTATAATTAAATAAGCATATGGCACATACGTTCAGCTTTCTCCTGGGATGTTTGTTGAGCCTTTGTCGACTACCGTAGGACTTGTGGAGACTTCTGAAGTTGGGTAACGAAGTCTCCACTTTACACTTCCTGATACCCCTTAACCCGTCACGTCACGAGGTTTTCCGCACCTCCAACATCCCCCAGTCCCGAGGTATTTTCAAAAAATTTTTATTTGGCTAAAACCTTCGCTTTTGGTGAGAAACATCGAAAATTCATAGAGAAATTGCTCACCTGAGGTTTAAAATACCCAATCCAGGTAGGAGTTCCTCCGTACCTGACTGGGTTTTCTAACATGCTGGCACCAAAGAAAACGAGTTCTATGGGAGGGTAACTATTTTATCCACTCATAAACGGTATTTATTTATTTACTTGGTACGAATGTATATGTAGCATGAGAGTATATTGGTTTTCAAGCAGTAATAAAGGCATTATAAGCATTGTTTCACTCACTAACTAATCAACATACCTGACCTTTTTTTGCCACATTACCTGATCATTATTTCTGGCTGTTTCTTCTTCTAATGCTATGTAAACATTGTCCTCCACATTGTCATCGATTGGGGAATCACTCTGGCCCTGAATATCTTTACTAGCCAGGTCACTGGTAACAGGTCCTTTGCCAAGACAATGGCGTGAGGGGGGGAGGGGGGAGGTTATGCGGTGTAAGGCATTGTCCCTGCTTGGCATCTTGTAGAGGAATAGAGGAAGGTGTCCCGTATATACATACGAAAAATCACGCGCAAAAATTGAAAATTGTGCAAATTAGGGGCCTTGCAATTGCACGACGTACTGGTACGTCGCCGGGACTTTCAAATGCAAATTGTTGCAACGTACCCATACGTCGACGGGACGGGGCGGTTTAATATGGTTACCACTGCCTGATATTATAACTACAAACACTGTTCTATGAATTTCAAGTAGTTTGGAATCTACAGTATATTCCCCCCAAAAAAAAACACTGTGAAAGAAATGTAAATTACGAGTGCATACGATCTTTCCACCTGTGCTCGTTCCCCGATAGTATTCTGAGGCGGAGCTGTCATTTATTGTTTATAAACACACTCACACTTTATATTCCTAGTATTTTATTACACTTATTTATATATACAATATTTATCCATAGGTTTCTTTCAGTACTAGTAGTTTATTTTCACTCCAGGCATTCACTTTCTCGTTCAGTAAACCAGCATAGAGAGCGAAGCTTTTACTTTCACTTCCATTACTCCAAGTATTTATACACGCTAGAGTGAAGCTTTCACTTTCACTTTCATTACTTCAGGTATTTATACTCGTATTCTTATATTACTAATTATTTACATTTCTATTTACATTCTTTATTTTATTTACATTATTTACATTTCTATTTTATTTACATTATGTTATGCACTGTCACTTGCAGTAACTTATAAAACTATTCTCCACTGTTCAATTATATTTACATTCATTGCTTTCACTGCTATTTACACATTATTTATGCATTATTTACATTTCCACTTGCACTGTTTTAGAGTCACCAGAAAGATCGTAGTCACTGTCCATCATTATCATTGATAAATTAGCCAGTTCACGTTCCACAGCAGAGTCACTTATCCCTTTAGCCCTTCACACACAAGGTTTAGTAGAGGTAGAGGTCACAGGGCCCTTTGCAGGGGGCTCAGAAGCGGCGGAATTCGACAGGTGCGAATCCGACGTGGCTTCACCTTGAAAGACGACACTAAACTGAATGATGTGGCCTATGGACAGGGAAGGGTTGACAATGTCAGCGTGGTGACAGCTGCTAATTTATATGCTATGAAATGATTGGCAGGAAATCTAGACAATACATAATAAATTAGGTAGTTCCAGGTGGATGTAATTATCACTTAGGCTTCTCCCTTCCTTTCTTATATATATTTTATTACGAGAATAGGTCATACGGCATATTTCAAGGTAAAATAAACAGGGAAAATTAGCGAACGAGTGCACGTGGGGTGTTGCCAGGTGATAATTTGCCCATTCCAGATGTATGGCAATATCAATTACCTTTTCTCTTTCTTTTATATATTATTTTGTATAAGAATAGGGCATAGGGCACATTTCAATGGATAAAATGAGTGGAAAAATCGGTCCAGGATTCGCATAGCGTAGCCGGCTAGGCAGGCTGGAGGAGAGCATAATGGAGGGGAGGTAAGGAGGGGAGTCAAGGACAGGGGAAAAATGGCTAAATTGTCAACAGTGGATGGGAGTACATATGACATTAGCAGAACTGAGTTTAGCTGGACACTAGTAGTAATGATAGATGATACAAGCCACCACTTGGAAGGCCAGGCAAATTCAAAATAACACAGAATCACAAAAGTGATGGCCCTCAGTATGATCCCTTGCTCCCGAGCATCACGCAAGTGATTCCCCACTGTTAAAGAGTTAATTAGAAATCATACACCACTAATTCTTTCATTTTACCTTCCTCTGTAGTAAAGTAGGTGATTGCTGTCTTGGAGATGGATTAACTTCTCTTCCGTGTATCTCACTCAGACCTACCATACAATGTCACAACTAATGTTTTCTAATTCAGTCATGAACGTATCAACCTTGAAACCATCTGCAAGGCTTCTTACACTGTAAGTGTATATCTTCATAAATTTTAGATTGTTTAATGATCCGGTCTCTGACTTGCCGAGACAGTGCCTACTCACTTTCAGTGGCAAATTGCTTGTAAGCCCTGGAGGCAGTGTGGTAGGGCCTTTAGTAGACGATGATCGAACAGGAACACCTGAAAAATCATTATCAATAGAATTCATGTTTAGTTGGGGAGATTGTAGCAAATAATTTCTCCTCCCTGCCAAATACTTTCTAGTGAGATGCAATTTTTTGTGCCACCTTATTCAGTACATTCAGTTGAGCCCTATACATCTATAGGGTGTTTCATGGTCTGCGCTGTCTAAGAAGGCACCTCATGCATCTGCAAGGCCTTCCCCTATCTGCCAGCCGGGGACGCGCCCAGTATACACATACATGATCTGGAAAATGGACTCCTTTGAAAGGTAACGGAATTTGCGGATGACACGAGGACTGAAGATATAAAAGTAATTATGAAAGCGGACTGTGAATCTGTAGAAAACGACCTCGGTTAATTTAATATACTAGAAAAGTTAAATGAATTTTAATGTAATGCTCTCTCCAGACAAGAATATTATATACTAATATCTTATATACAGTACCCCAATGATTGAAGATAATGAGGAGAATGATTAACATAATATTATTACCAGTAACGACCTCAAAAACAGATGTAGTGTATAGCCACCAGTAACATGGCCAAAAAAATGCTCGACATCATAGCAAGGAACTTTGACCGTACAACGCCCTATGCGATCTCTAAGCATTATGCCTCATCAGTTAGACTACACATAGAATACTGTGTGCAGCAATGGTCCCAGAATCATATTATGGAAAAAGACAAACTAAAGAGAGTGCAACAACTAGCAACAAAAATGATCCCATCGTTGAGAAATTTACCTTATGAAGATCGACTAAGGAACTATTTTTTATTTTTCTAAGACAGTATCATCATCATCATCATCATCATTATCCTGACCTCCTTTCCCACCCTAGGGCAGGGTGAGGAGCAGCAATGTCCAGAGAGCCCAAATTTGCCCAATCCAATAGGCCATGACTGACTCATCATTCAAGCTCCAGGAATCCTGGCTCTATCGGATATGCCAAAAACATTCACCACATTTTGCAGCTTGACATAAACGTATCTGATAGAGTCAGTGCGGACGCTGCCACGTTAAATAGGGGTGCCAAATCTCGGATCATACACTTCTCCTTACAACATTCATCCAGCCAGCTCGATCTCTTGTCAGTTCCCTAGTCTCACCGACTTCCAAACCTCTCTTCCTCATACACTCATCCACCATATCTCTCCACCTTCTCCTTGGCCTGCCTCGCCTCCTCCCTCCTTCAGATTCGCCCAGATATACCTTTTTCACCACTATTGTTATCCATTCTCTCCACATGGCCATACCATCTCAGTACACTGTCTTCGTTTCTGGTGTCCACCGACTTCCTTACTCCACATCTTTCACTAATCACATTATTTCGTATCCTGTCCACCCTCTGTACTCCACATACATTCCTCAGCAGTCCCATCTCCACTGCTCTTACTCTTGTCTTTTCATTTTCATGCCACATGATAGTCTCACATTCATATGTTAAAGTTGGCACTAACACTCCTTCATGTAAACCTCGTGCAGCTGCAACATTCAAGCTTCTGTTTCTTATCAAGGACTTCATCGCACCAGCTACTTTTCTTCCTTGTGTCACTCTACTTTCAACTTCTTTTGCACATTTTCCTCTCTTTTCTACCTCTGCACCTAGGTATTTGAACTCACTCATTAAATCCAGTCTCTCTCCATTCACTGTAACATCGCACTGGGAGTAACCTTTTCTCTCAGTAACCATAATTTATTCTTTTCTACATTTACTCTCAAGGCACGACACTCACACACATCAGCAAAACTCTGCACCACCCTACCAAGTTCTTGTCCGATACTTGCAAGCAGTACTGCATCATCAGCATACAACAAATTTCAGATATTCCATCCATCCCATTCATTACCAACACCATCCCCCTCTCCATTACTCGTGTTTTTACTTCTTTCATCACCCCATCCATATATATACCGAACAACCATGGGAACATCACACAACCCTGTCGCACGCTCATACCGATCGTGAAGCATTCACTTAGATGCCCATTAACTCTTACACATGCTTCACTACCATCATAAAAACTCTTGACGGCACCTAGCAGCTTACCATCTACACTGTACATGCGCAAAACTTTCCACAATCCTTCTCTGTCCACTTTGTAGTATGCTTTTTCCAGATCCATGAATGCCATAAACACCTTGTGATCCTTCTCACAAGCCTTCTGTGCTATCTGTCCCACTGCAGATATTTGATCCACACATCCTCTGCCACGCCTAAAGCCACCCTGTTCATCACTCACTAGGACTTCTGATATCTATCTTACACTCTCTACAGTAATTATTCCATATACCTTCCCTGCCACACTCAGTAAACTTATGCCACGATAATTCTTGCACTCACTTCGCTCACCTTTATTTTTGTACAGGGGTACAGTCACAGCTTTTTTCCACTCTGTTGGCACAGTTGCACTCATCCATGCCATCTTACATATCTCCAACAAGCATTTCATTCCACTCTTTCCACTACACTTAAGCATCTCTGCATACACCTCATCAACCCCAGCTGCTTTCCTATTTTTCAGCCGCTTCACAGCACTCTTCACCCGTGCGAGTGCCACGTCTCCTGGCACTGCATTCCTTCTCTGCACATCCCCTATACCAATCATATTTACAGCTCTCTGCTCTCTATTCCCATTCATCAGGCTTTCAAAATATTCTTTCCATCTGGTCCTCACTTCATCCCTATGGGTTAATACTCTACCACTACATCCTTCACACCATCACATTAGACAGTATCTAAATTTTTAACAATTTTAATGATGATAGATATGATAATCTGTTCTATATGCAGAGTAAAACCGTGACTAGAAATAAGGGAATGAAACTCAAAAGCATTGGATACAACATTAATACAGGGAAATATATCTTAAATGGTCGCGTATTTGAAACTGGAATAGGACTAGAAAACAAAAATATTCTAAATGGTTGCTAAGAAGTAGGAATGGCAAAAGTGCACATATAAGAGATGAAAAAAGGCACAGAAACAAGAGCATTCCACCAGCTACAAATACGTGTTTGTGACTAAGTGTGGAATGTTGTACTGGGTAAAGATCTTCAGATCTTCGAAGGGCAAAATTGCTGAGAAACAAACAAACAAACAAACAAGAAAGCATTCAGGATGGGAGGAGTTTTGGAGACCAATACCCATTACTACATTCCACACTTTAGCCACAGATTTGTAGCTGGTGGAATGTAGTAATAGGTATAGGTCTCGAAATCTCCTCCCATCGTGAATACTCTCTTGTTTCTATGCTTTTGTCACCTCTTATCTCAGCACTTTTGACCTGTGCAGATTTGGAAACCTATACCCATTACTACATCCCACACCATAGCCACAAACAAATAATTTTTGTAGCTGGTGGAATGCTCTTGTTTCTGTGTTTTTTTTTTTTTTTCATCTCTTATTTGAGCACATTTGTCATTCCTACTTCTTAATAATCATTAAAGAGAAAAATTTTTGTTTTCTAGTTGATCCTTTTGTGGAAGTATAATTATGCATTATGAAAGGGTCAATAGACAAGGAATGTGGAAATATGAAGAATATACGGAGTGAAAGGGAAGTTGTTGAGTACCGTGAAGGATATGGATGGTGCTAAGGCTGCAGTGTATGTGGACAGTGAACTGAGTGAATATTTCTATTTGAAGGTTGGCTTGAAACAGGGATGTGTCATGACTCCATGGTTGTTCAATCTGTATATGGATGGGGTTATAAAAGAGATACAAGGTAGGGCAGTGGATGTTGGAGCGGCCCTATTGAGAGAGGGCAGTGTTTGGGGGAGCCGAGGAGGAAAAGGAAAAGGAGAGTACGTTTAAGTACTTGGGTAGTGTGATGAGTAAGGATGGAAGTTTAGAGGAAGATATGCTTGAAAGGATATAACAAGGAAGAAACGTTGTTAGTTCTTTGAAAGCAGTGAAAAGAAACAGGGAAGTCAGCATGGAAGTAAATAAGTCGTTGCATGAGAGTATTGTGATACCAATTCTAACGTATGGAAGTGAAACTTGGACCTTATTGGAGGGACACAAGTCAAGAGCGAGGGCAGTGGAAATGAGTTATTTGAGAGGAGCATGTGGAGTCACATGGAGAAAGAGACACAATTGAGGAAGTCAAGGAGCAATGTGGTATGGATGTGGATGTGATAGAAAGCTTTTGGAGAAATACACTGAGGTGGTGTGGCCACATGGAGAGGATGGAGGGTGAAAGACTGACGAGGAGAGTGTATGTGAGTGAGGTGGAGGAGAGGAAAGGGAGATGGAGGCCAAGGATGAGATGGAGGGATGGAGTGGAGAGTTCTATGAGAGAGGGGGGGGGGGAGCTGGGAGCAGGGCAGTGAAATGGCGGTGGTCAAGGCAACACGGAGGCGATTTGTTTGTGGCCATCCCTTACGGGATTAAGGCATCTGGCAATAGATACATAGATAATTATGCATAAAGCAAGTGTTAGATTTGGACTGTTTTATGCATAGCATTCTGATAGACTAAAACGAGAATTCCTTCGCGTAAAAGTGTTTTGGTACATTCTTTAACTGTAGGCGAGATGTAGCTAGCCAATATTAAGCAAAATGGCGTACTTATGAGTAACCGCGATTAGGTGTTCAGGCTGTAACTCGCGAAACGTAGTCTGAACACTTTTCTAAACATGGAAAGAAACATCTACACTTGACAAGAAGCGGTTTTCTGTTTAGTACGGTCGCGTACGCCATTTTGTTTCGCAGTTATGACTAATGAAGGAGAAAGAAAGAAAGAACAAAATCGATATTTTTGTGGCTCAATTTTACGACTCCTACGAAGGTTAGGAAGGCTTTGTGAGTAGTTTTGCACTTGAATTGCAAAGGTAGTTTAATTCATAAGCTCTGACCTGGGCTTTGCAACCGTTTTCGCGCAAATGCTCCTATACGGGACGCCATTTTGAACCTGTGCCATCCCTACTTACTGAGTGGCTAACACACTGAGTGCAAAAAAGACCGATACATTCTTTATTCGGCTAGATAAATATTGTGAGGTATAACTTTGTGTTGTTTTTTTCCAGGTTGAAGTGTATGTTGATGACGTTTGCTTAACAGGGTTATTCCATGCCAACGTACCTAAAGCCTTCCAGTTCATGTCATAAATTTCCCAGAAAAAAAGGAAAATACTTCTATTTAATCAATGTAACCACGCAAAATTCTAAACCTGTACTTTAAAATATTTTTTATTATGATTTTTTAAAAGTCAGGTCCCATTGGCTGGTTTTCTAGTTTTTTGGCTATTTTTGATTTGCATAATCTGAGCATCACCATCTACTTATTACCAACTGGAATGAACTGCAATTTGCTCAGGATATAAAGAAAAACTAAGACTAATTTATAAGAGGCACTCAGGTCAACTCTGGGTGCTGAACTTCCACAGCTTTTAAATTAATCAAGGAAACCTTTTCTCCTTTCCAAGTGACACTTCTTTAACAAAAATAAACTCGAGTATCTCAGTCAATTTCCAATGTTTTTTTCTTTTTTAATAAAATTATTCTATGCAATATTATCATAGAGCTACCGAACCTAGAAGTTATTTAGTCCTGCATTAGAAATTAAGTGCGGCAGAGGAAGATAAATATGGCCTCGCAACTGAAAAAAATAACTTTTTGGCAGAATCTGATTCAGTATGTTCTCATGAATGATTATTTTTATCTGAAACTTTTTTTCAAGAGAGTATAAATATCCATTACGCAATCATGAACGCAGAGAAACCAAGGAGAAGAATAAGATAATAAACAAGAAAATGTTACGAAAAACAAAACTAAAACTGAAGCAGAAGAAAGACGAAAATGACAAAGTACTAGAGAGGGAGAAGAAAATAAGGAATGAAAGAGCAGACGAGGTAAACAAGACTAAAGAGTTGTTGCTCGAACACAATGGTGAATGAAGGAGGAAGGATTGTGAGGAAGTGTCTGAACGGTGTATTTTCTAATTATGTAAAAGCAAATGTGAAGAGACACATAGAAGCTTAACAATGAAAAAAAAAAAAAAAAAAACGATAAAGGAATCGATTGGTGATATGGGCTGTGATACCATTTAGGGAGGTAGAGCACATCTGTGAGATAGGATATACAAGCAGGAATATTACGTGTAAGAAGAATACAGACATTTCATCTCTTTCAAAAACGAGATTGGCAAAGAAAGCTACCCTGCAAAACGTACAGAGAATGGCAGGGGAAGCAAAGATTCACAAGAAACTGGGAAGACCAATGGAAGCAGAAGAAAAATCGAGCATAGAAAAACTTGCAGACAAGTGAAAAATGACACGAGAAAAAGAAAAAAATATAAAAAGCTAGGAGATCGAAGTATGAGAGTGACAGAGAATTAATGATCGAGTGAAATTCCAACAATGTGTATGACAGTGAGAAAAACGTAAAGAAAAAAAAAAAGTAAAGCAAGACCTATTTCAAAAGACGAACAAAGAAAAATTCAGCAGAAAATTTTAAAGTAATAATATTTTAAAAATCAGCACGTTTATAATTAATATTAAGACAATAGAGTAGACGATTTACCAAATATGCTTGAGTGAGAAAATGAATCAGGCCAGGAATGAAAGTGCAAAAGATACTGAACAAAAACGACGAAAAAAAAAAGAAACAAATGGACTCTCACTAAAAAGCAGAAAAGGGGAAAATATACCAACAGAGATGTATTAAAGATAAGGTGGCTGGAACAGAAACAGAACGATTCAGAGGAAAAAGTACGACAAGGCAGAGAAATGGGCTGCCACTTCGTTCCAGTAAAAATGAGACACGCGATCAAAAGACTGGAGAGGGATACAAAGCGAGAAAAAAATGAAAGCTCTAGCAGCAAGACGAACAGATAGCTAAGGATGAGAGAGAGAGAGAGAGAGAGAGAGAGAGAGAGAGAGAGAGAGAGAGAGAGAGAGAGAGAGAAGAAGAAGAAGAAGAAGAAGAAGACAACCTCTGGGAGATGGAGGAAAGTGAGAGAGATTTGAGAATGTGATACTGAAGGAAAAATTTTTGTGGAAATTAGCACATTAGTTTGGGAAGAATGTGAGGGATAAAATGAAAGATCAAAACATATAACCATGACACGGTTACATCTAAAGTTATTGGCGGTAAGTTGTCAAATGAGAATAACAAATATGGGAATAAAATTTATGCATCAGGCAAGCGACAAATGCATTAATAGCACGAAAGTTTTTTTTTTTTTAAGTCTTCTAAGAACCGCTTGCTTGTCAGAATAAAGGCTATGAATGACATAACTAATGTGAATATATAACGATATATATCCTCTCAAAAAAAATCTCCACGGAAAAAAAAAAAAAAAAACATCTCCAAGGTAGTAGGGAAAATTTTTAAGCACAAAGGTGAGGTAGTACTCTCTTTTCCCTCCCTCACATACATCTAAACGGTGTACTTAGAAGCGTTCGTAGATGGTCGCATTAAAACCAAATGTTTGCAGAAGTTGCCGGTGATATGCTCGCATTCCTCAGTGTTCTGTAAGGACGTTTTTTATTTTTTTTATTATTACACAGCCCCTATGTCTACTTGAATTGGGGAATTATTTTTCGGTGTGTGTGTGTATCTCTTCATCCAAGGCATTTATGCAACTCTTGAAATGTATGGTGACCGTCTCAGTTTACTTCATGGTAAATTTTACATTAACAATTGTTTTTCTGTCGGAAATTGGCCATTGGACAAATTTATTCCAGTTCTATTATTACCCTTAAAACAAGGAAACAGAGGAAGCTGAAGTAGATATGAAATAAACTAAGGCTGAAGCTTTATATTGTTAAAAAAAAAAATACACAGTGCTCACAGAATAGAGGATACAGCCTTCAGAAACAAATTTCTAAGCGCCATGCAATGGGTTTCAATTACCGTGCTGCACTTCCAGTGGAAATTATATGCAGAGTCCATTCCATATTTTACTTTGAAACTATGCATTTAATGGCAGATTTAAATGAATTGAACACTGTTGTCTACTAAAGCGACGATATGCTAGAAAATTCTGGTTATGGAATAGTCACATTTCTTCCTGAGTCAGACCGGATTTTTAAGAGTGGAAATGAATGTAATAGTGGGAGGGGAAAAGGGAGGGAATAAAAGGGCAGAGGACGAACAAGCACGAGTGAAAAGCGCAAGGAAACATTAGAGAACACTGAACAGTAGAATGCTTGGGCAACATACATTCATGGAAAGGCGTTGCAAAAGTATGGGTAGTATAAACACTGAAAGAGGGACGCCTTACTGATAAGACGGCAGTGTTTTAGGGAAAGAGGTGCTAAAGAGTCCACTGTTAGTAGGTGCTAGTTCGCCGTCTTCAAACACATGAAGTCCTTTTAAGTACAAGAAAAAAAAGAAAACATGGTTAAACCACAGGGAACTTCTAGAACAGAAGAGTGAATTACATGCTTCTCTAAGAGAACCAGAAAGTGCTGAAACAATTTCTCACGCAAAATCCTTATACTCCATATTCGAACTATTCCTACACAAACAAACGTATGCACCGAAGTTTTGGTTGCGCTTTTTGAGTCATAATAATATTATGTGGACTGGTAAATACGAAGCCTTTACAAGCTTCATATACCCTTGCCCTAGCTCTCATTGCATCTCTCTCGCTCTCTCTCTCTCTCTCTCTCTCTCTCTCTCTCTCTCTCATATATATATACTGTACATACATACATATATAAATATATATATGTATATCTATCTATCTATTAATCTATATGTATGTATGTATATAGATAGTATCGTTATTATCAACAGCAGCAGCAGCAGCCATTACAAGTACAGTGCTGAACAAAGGCCTCCCCCAACCTTCTCAACGAATTCCTTGACTGAGCCAATGTTTGCCACGTTTTTCCTGCATATTTTTCTATCTCATCGCACCACCTCCTGTCTGGCCTTTTTCTGCTATGCTTACAATCTCTTGGTGTCCAGTCAGTCAGCCTCTTGCTCCCTCGGTTATCCCCTATTCTTGCTACATGGCCTGCCCTCCTCCATTTCTGTTCTTTAATAACTTTTATAATATCTTTTTGATTTAGTGTCTTCTCTCACCCAAGTTGATCATTTCCTGTCTTAAACGATATTCTCAACACTGACTTTTCCATTTCTCTCTGAGAACGGATTAATACATTTTCCATCGATTTTGTCAGTTTGCAGGTCTCCCAACCATACGTCATAGCTGGAATTATACATTCGTTATTATACTTTTCGTTACTTACAAACTAACAAGCTACTTTTCTTAATGTCTCTACATTTACCGAAAGCTTTCCATCCAATTGTAATGCGTCTTTTTATTTTGTTATCATGATCTATCGTTAATTGTAGTATTTGTCCCAAGAAATTGTACTCCTCGACTTCTTCAAGAATTTCTTCGCTTAATCAGATGACGCTTTTTGGTGTTTGTGGATTAAACATTAGTTTTACTCCGGTTCATCTTTAGTCCTACTTTGAGACTTTCTCTGATCAGGTCATTTATAATTTCTTGCAAATGTCTCTGCGGTTTCTGAGATTTGGACAATGTCATCTGCAAATCTTGAGTGGTTTAGCTTTTCTCCATCTACGTTCACTCCTTTGTTTTCCCAGTCTAGCTTTCTAAAAAATACTTTTTAGGCACGCTGTAAATAATTTTGGTGAAATTCTGTCTCCCTGACGCACTCTCTTTTCAATCTTTATTTCTTCCGAGCCCCTATGTTATTTAGCTGTAGCAGTTCCCTCTTTATATATGTTTTCGAGCACTTTTACAGTGTTCTCATTCACTCCTTGTTCTCTCTATGAATTTATAATTGCTATGTGTTCCACTGAGTCGAAAGCCTTTTCGTAGTCAACAAAACCTAAGCACAGTGGTTTATAAGTACCTTCGCTAATACCATTACATCAATCCTGTATGAGACAGCCCTAGCATGTATTCAAAATGGATGGTGGGTGTTAGCGCCGAAGTGGTTACATGTGGAGATGCAGGAGGACTAATGGGCCCCAAGGAGGACTATTGAGACTTGAAAATAGGCCCTGAAGCCTTTGCCAAGAGTCGGACACGTAAAAAAAAAAAAAAAAAAGTTCATTCACTGTTTGTAGATGATCAGTAGTCGAATACCCGCTTCGGAATCCTGCCTATTCACGAGGTTGGTTTTCCTCCAAATCTGTAGTTATTCTGTTCGTAAGATCTTTAGTGAAGAGTTTGTAAATGACTGCTAATAAGCTAATGGTTCGATAGTTACCAAGACCTTTGAGTCACCGTGTTGATAAAGTAAAATAACTATTGCATTACACTATGTTTTATGAATTTTCTTGTTTTTTATACATTGAGGAAATAAGTGAGAGGGTTAATGATGCTTACCATATCAGAACATAAATGGCTTGGGTGGGTAGAAGAGGAATTGGCGGGATAAGGTGGGATGGTGGTGAGTAGAGAGACTTTCTGAGGTATGTACTGTATATGCAGTGATAGTGGGATTTGTAGGCAGGCCTGTAAGATCGAAGTCAAAAGTGAGGGAACTAAAACTGAGTGTGATGGGACTGGCTGAGATGGTTGTGTATGGTGGGATGTGGCACACCAATCATGAAACTACGTGTGCACAGCCACTTACATATTAATCAATAGTTGAATTATACCTCCCCCCCCGCACACACACATCCAAGTTTACACAAATAGGTGCACACACACACACACACACACACACACACACACACACACACACACACACACACACACACACACACACACACTACAATGATCATCCCTACCGGACACACAGCAAGACACAAATGCAAAATTGAGCCCATCTACACTTTCCATTGCGACCTTTTATTTTTTCTTTTTCTTTTTTCAATACTTCTGGCAGCTTTTAGCCGCATCCACTTTCGTCGTTTCGCTCTGCAGCAAAATTCAGCCAGCAGGAAGGAATTTTCATCATGTATGTTACTTGTTGTTAGGTAATTTGCATTCGGGTTCTTGCTATTTCTGATGTCATTATGGATTGCTCTAAGAGATCATGTTAGTACCATTACTCATTGCCAGAACTCTCCCTATGAAGTTACATAAAAAATTTATTGGAGTACAGGGTAAATCGAATAGTAAGTAAATAACATATTTCGCTGTTTTTAAAAGATTCAGCGAATATGCATTTGAAGAAATAAACGTCATCTCTCTTTTTATTCCTTCACCCGCCTATGGTGGAAGAGGCATTAAGTGATATTTTTTTATGTAAGGAAGAAGGAACCAAAGGCCAGGAGCCCGCAAACTGTTTCCTGCAAGAAAATACAAAAATATACATGAGGCGGTAGCTCAGTTGGTAGAGAGTTGAACAAGGGTTCAAATCCCACTGCGGCATGGAACAGTTTAAGGATTTGAATTTCATAAATATCAGACTTTACTGATTTACCAGAAGACCCGCCGACATGTCGTAAAAATACCCCCGCTAATACCAATACACCAGTCCTGTATGAGACGGCCCTAGCATGTATTCAGTATGGACGGTGGGTGTTAGCGCCGAAGTGGTGACATGTAGAGGTGTACGGTACGTAGGAGGACTACTGGGCCTTGAAAGCAGGCTGTAAAGCCTATGCCCAGAGTCGGTCACATATATATATATATATATATATATATATATATATATATATATATATATATATATATATATATATATATATATATATAACACAGAGAGCCAAATTCAAGATCCCGTTTCGAGATGACTGGGCACACTATGTTGGTCTGGCCGTCTGCGCGTGCTTGGGTGCGTGCGTGCGTGCATCCATATGGACGTTCATATGTAATCTCCTGAACGCAATGAAAAATTTTCACTAAAATTTTGTCAGTGATGTAGTGCGAAGAGATGATGACTAATTAGGTCAGCTACGTCAAAGATCAAGGTCATATGGGTCAACTTAGTTTACCTTGTGGGTGCGATATCTCCTGAACCCATCGACTGACTTCAACCAAACTTTTGTCAGATACAGTATGAAGGGGCGATGAGCTGATTAGGTCAGCAAAGTCAAGGGGTCAAAAGTCAAGGTCATATAGGGGCCGACTTCGTTTATCCTTGTGGGCATGTGTCAATATCACTATTGTGGGTGCGATATCTCCTAAAGACAGCAAAGGATATCAACCATAGTTTTGTCAGTGATGCAGCATGGGGATATGATGAGGCACTAATTAGGCCAGCAAGGTTTAGAGATCACAGGACAAGGGCATATGGAGTCGACTTAATTTATCTTCGTGGACGTGATATCTCCTGAGCCTCACAAACGATTTGATTAAACTTTTGTTCATCATGTAGTATAAAGGGAAAATGACCTGATTAGGTCAACAAGGTCAAGGGGTCAAAGGTCAAGGTCATATAGGTGTGGGTGCAGTATCTGGTGAACCCATTGACGGATTTCGACCAAAATTTGTCAGTGATACAGTATAAAGGGACGATGAACTGATTAGGCCCCCAAGGTCAAGGGGTCACAGGTCAAGGTCATGGATGTGGACGCAATAACCTGAATCCCTCAACGGATTTAGACCAAACTCTTGTCAATATGAATGGTCAATGAACTGATAATATTACCAGGGTCAAGAGATTAAGGTCAAGTTCATATGAGTGTGGGAGCAATATCTCCTGAATCCCTTCAGGGATTTCAATCAAATTCTTGTCAATATAGAGTATAAAGTGACGATTAACTGATTAGGTCACTAAGGTCAAGGAGTCAAAGGTCAGTGTCATATGGGGTCGGCTTAACTTACCTTTCCTCTCATTTCATCTCAATAATTGCTGCCATGTAGGTAGTATGGCGAGTCCGTGTACAATGCTTGATAGAGGCTTACTGAGCGGCGTTGTGCAACGACAGTTTGGAGCCAGACTTCTCCGCTTTTCGTCGGCTATAGAATTATTATTCACTCGTGAAAAAAAGTATTCTTTACCTATATAAGATACTAATTCATGAAAATACTGAGAGATTATCGGAGTGTATTTTCACAAACTATTAGAATATTGCACAATGCACATTAAAAACGGCAGGGGAAGAAAATTCAATAGGCCACAAAGCTACCGGTTTATGCTACTACCTCATAAACGAACATAATGAACAGATGTTTACCGTGGTGTTCAATTTTGCAACAACATAAACTCTTCTCATATATAATTTGGTATAACTTTAGCAGGTATACTTAATTCCCGGTATAACATTTTCATATTCTGAAGAAACTGTTTAATATATTCCTGCTTCTGATCACGCCAACAAGCCTAGTGAAACGGAAATGTTCTATTCACAGTACTGCTTTCTTTTTGTAGGAAAAAGAGAGGTCGTTAATAACTTTTTTAATTTAACATGTTTATTCCCATCATGTCAGTACAAACCAAAAGTACTGGAAGAAAAAAATCCTGAATATATTACCTCGTCTGTTACAGAAAATATGGCTGTATTCACACTACCTTTACACTGAACTCTACCGATTTTTGTGTGCAATGGGGTGATTTTTGTTTTCTTATAAAATGTAGAAACGAAAAACAATATTAATTTTAAAGTATTGGTGTTGTATGACATGTGCAGTAGTTCATAAGTTTTATGTTGAAACATAGAGTGTGCAGAGCACAGAGTTTTCTTTCCCGCGTAAATGGAAGCAACTATATTGCACAACCCTTTGCGATGCACTTCATTTGTCATGTCTCTCGTCTGCAGAACAAACCATCAGCTGCAAAGCCTGTTTGCAGTGCACGCCATTTATTGCAAAGCCATTTGCAACCATCCGTTGTAAGGCCCATTTACAGTCTACACCATCCATTGCAAAACCCATTTGTTGGACACGCCATGCATTGCAAAGTCCAGTTGCATTAAAGCCATCAGTTGCAAAGACCATTTGCAGTTCACGACTATAGATAAATGGAATGAGTTGCTTTAAGTGGCCTTATCCACTCAGCTCCTCCACTTCAAGAACTTGTTTTTTAAAGCTTGTTCTTGCAGTCTCTAACCGGATGTTTTCAGTCCAGGAAAGACTATTTGAAATCGGAGGAAATGATATAGCCTTAGTTAACACCTCCACTACTAGAAATCCTTCCTTTAGCGATGAAAATCGTTCTGTGGTACTGTACAGCTACGTCATTAGAATGAACCTGTTGAGGCAAACAAAAACCTGAGCTTAAAACAAATAATAAAGGAGATGTAAAGTACATCGATTTTACGAGGAATTCGAATTATTATTACCTCGGCCTGACCCTTGCCCTTATCGTTCAGGTGGGAGTAAAATATTACTAGACGAAATGATACATAGATTTATGAGCATATACGCTGGTACCATTCACATATACAAGCTAAGAAGAATAAACGAGATTGGTGATAGTTGTTTAGATATTCAAACTAAGATACCTAGAATATCAGCGTCTGCTGCAACAAACATTTGCACACACAATCACCAGTGCTTGAGGACGATGCTTGATTTAATGCATCCAGACAGAAATGTAGCTTTACTCTTATTCTCGCCCAACCTGCCAGGAGATGCACAGGTGCAATTGAGTTAGTTTACTCTTCAACTGGGGATTTATAAGATGTGGACTGAAGCTATAGTTCAACTCATCTTGTACAAAATATGGAAGAAGAAGCACAAGATCACAGGATGCTGACATGAAGAGAGATAAATAGACAGGTAGACAGATAAACAGATAAAGAGAGAGATAGGCTGGTAAGAACACAGATAGACAGGCAAATATGTAAGTAGAAATGTAAAAAGTAATCAGAAGACAGAAGGAAAGATGTAAGAAGAGGTACGGTAACACTTGTGTGTACTTGAATTAGACATTCTGTAGATCAGTGCTAGTTTAGGTTAGCTCATCTGCTGGAAATGTAAGAGAGTAAGGACTGAAAAAAAGCTGGAAGAAAAAAATATCAGCAAGGAGATGAAAACGAATACAAAAAAGTGTTATCAGTGTAGTTTAATATAGATATCTGTTTGCTTAGGCTGAAGAATTTTTCTGCAAATTATTACAAAAGATGGAACGAGATAATAAAAATCGGATATACAGACTGATAGACAGGCAGACACATAGGCATACAGATAGACAGACAGACAGACAGACAGACAGGCTGAAGGACACAATTGGTATGGATAGGTTGGTACAGATAGATAGACAACTCTGACATACAAACGACAGGCGACCTCCAGTGGTAAGGGGATTAATACAAGCACACTCTAACATCTCCAGTTCGAGAGGTCTATCAAAAAGGCAATAAAATCGTCTGGAAAGAGCAAAAATAACTTACCGATAAGTAAAAAAATCACACCAGTTAAAAGTTTATCTTCAGTCATCGTTATTTAAGTTGTATTATTGCTGCCATAGGAGGCTTCGTTGCACTAATTTCCTAGCGATATATTTTGCATAAAACAGCTTCATAGACTGGTTGGATAACTTCACTCAATTGAACCTCATAAATATGTCTCGTCGAATTTCACGCAACCACAACAGTATTCGTGACGTAGTCGTGGTTCGGTTCTATCTGGTGAAAACAAACCGACTACCGTATAGCGAGAAGCTGGTCGATTGTCCATTTTGATGGGCGTGATTTTTGGTTATGCTTTTGCTAGAGAATAAAAGAAGGAAGAATGAGGAAAGTATGATATGGACAGAAAGGGACGTGAGACATGAAGAAAGAGAACAAAGCGACTGAGAGAAGGAAAGAGACACGAGGAAAATAGAGTATAGAGGGGGACAGAAAAAAACAAAATTAAATAAATAAATAAAGTGCGAGAGAGAAAGGACTCAAAGAAGAGAACTTGAGAAGAAAGCAACAATAATTAGTAACGTATTGCAGATGAAAAAATGAATAATTCAGACAAAGAAACCAATACAGTCAACAGGAAAATCATAGGAGACGAACGAAGGAAAGGGTATGAAGAGGAGAAGAAACAAAAGAGAAGAAACTTGAGGAAGAAACAAAAAACGGTGAACTGTAACAGAAAAAAGAGGGAAGAAATTATGTAAAGAAACCAAACGGAATCAGGTGAATTGACAGAAAGGGAAGGAAAGAGTAAAGCAGAAAAGGGGAAGGACAGGGTGAGACAAAGAACGAATAGGATTGTTGCATAATATGGTCTGGTAGAAAAATGTCTGAAGAAACGAGTAAAATTCTACTAGTTTTGGTAAACGAAGGAAAAGTTCACACTTATCCAGGCTCGATTATGATAATTATGTGATAATTAAAGATTGAATGGCTGACTCTGAGTGAAAGGAAGTAATCAGTGGCTGCCTGCTTCAACAAGCAGTCGCTGCCGATCTCCTTGTTACATTACCCTACCACCTCCTCCGCCTCTTTCCAGTCACACTCCTTTCATTTTTTTACCCCTTACTCTGTTGCAGAGACATTCTCTCTTCCTGTCACTGTTGTACTCCCTCGCCTCTCTTTTTCCTTCTCCTGGTACCCCTCTTCATTCCTACTAGTACTTCACATACACTTCCCTGCCATGATCCTTCTGGTTTCCCTGATACTCCCCTGCCTTATCCCAGGCACTCTCCCTTCCTCTTCCCGGTACTGTCACCACCATTTCCGGTGCCTCTACCTTGCCTCTTCACTGCCCTACTCCCTGTATCTGTCTACATCTAATCTCTTTCCTGCACCTCTCTCTCTGCCACTTACAGTTTCACACCCCCTGTATCTACCTCCCCGTAACTACCTCCCTCTCCCTCTTCCTGTCACCTCCCCTTCCGCTTAGTTTTCGCCTGTACTCCCCGTTCCTCTTCCTGGTACTCCCCTGCCTCTCCTTGCATTTCCACTACCACACTTTCCTACAAGTAGCTTTTTTTCTGTGCAACAATATCACTCACAGGCACACTCCCATTGCTTCTTTTTATTCTTAACTGCCTCCCTCTGCCATTTCCTGTCACATTTTCTATCGTCCTCCTGTCATTCTTCCAGCTCCCCCAGCAACTCTTCTTGCTTTTCACTGTTACTCCCCGTGCCTTTTTCATGCCGCTTGCTGTACTATTATCTTTCTTGCTCTTTCCCCTTTCCCGGTTTACTTCCCTTCGTTTTCGCTTTTCATCCTTCTCTTTTACCTTCTCCTCCAGCTGATCACTCGCTGCTTTTCTCCATGCTATCTTCCACTTCTCCTTTGTCTCTCCTTCCAGCAACCCTTTCCCCTACCTTTACCTTTCCTTGCCTCTCTATCGTTCCTTTTTCTTGTTAAACCTGCTAACCTCTGTCGCCCCTAATTGTCTGTATATAGCCCTCTATTTATCTCTTTTCTTTCGTGTCTTTCCTTGTCTTTCCCTACCAGTCCCTCGCCTGAATCTATCACTCCCTGTCTCACCCTACCGCCCCTCTGACACTCAACCTCTCTCTGACACACAACACCACACATTACTCAAATCACCACAGCCCACCACGCCAACTCACAGCACACTTCATCACGCTACGTCACATCGCTGCACAGTAGAACACAACACAGCGCAGCATACCACACCACACTACACCACACCACACCATGCCGCAGCACACACCACGCCTGTCACATCACACGACACGACACCAGAACCACGGCTGGCAACACAACACAACACTGGAATACACACACACACACACACACACACACACACACACACACACACACACACACACACACACACACACACACACACACACACACATACACTCACCATCACCACCATCACCACCACCACCACCACTACCACTTTCACCTCACCAGGCCAAACCGCACCACGCATCACGTCACTTACCCCTTTCCCACCACAAAACACCACACCACAACACGTCACATCACACCTGCCTCTTTCACACCACCTTATTCTACACTACATCACATCTGCCCCATCCATCTGCTCCCCTGCTATTCGGTTGTTCCACTCCTTTGTTTTCCTTAACTTTATTGCCGGAAAAGAAACAAAAGATGAAAGCAGGGGTAGGGTGCAAAAAGTACAAAGTTATGGCTTCGCCTCACGTTCTGTTTTACACAAGTTAGCCCGGGAATAAACAGGAATTTCCCTCCCACACGTTATATTTCTTGCCAAGAGATTTACCCGCATTTGTTCAGTTTGCAATACATCACTCTAGAAGCGTAGGGATGTCAGATTTATTAGAGATTCCGCTGTTGCGCATTAGCATGGCAATGTTTTCCTGGAATTTATAGTTATTCAAACGTCTTTAAATACATCATTGTGAGTAATATATATGTTGAAATTTGTCAATATTATCCTTTACGAAATACTTCTTTATTTTCTCAATGCCTCTCCATGAATTTGAAGAAGAATTTGCTATAGCATGAATATACTATATATTTCTTATATTCTTTTTCAGGACTGCAAATTATTTAGAGATGTTTCCGTAATACGCTCTCATATTTGTATAAAGTTTGGTACTTAAGCAAAGAAAGAACGAAAATTGCAGTTTCGTTTCTTACGTATAATGCATAATACCAAAAGCTTTTCCTTTAAGCATAGAATATTCAATAAATCTTTGAGAATAGAAGTGAATGCCATAGTTTCTTCCAAACACTATCGTAGTTGTGTTCTTATATATCTTGTTAAGTGTTCGTACGCTTTGGTATGGTTGAATGAAAAAAATGGGATCTAGTAATAGACTATGTTTAGACACACCTGCCTTGTATTTGCATGCCCATCACTTTTCTATAATACTGGCTGTTTTAAAAGAAATTGCACTACAAAAATGGAGTTAATAAGAGGATGAATATATTATTATACTTTTACTCATATTCCAGCCCTGAACTTACCCTTAAGCCTTTACTTTATTAATGACTTGATACAACTTCCATTTATCATACACTTTCCAACACGTTACTCAGGACAAAACAGCTTACAGTAAATCATTTTGCCCAGTCTTCTTACCTTGATTCAGCCGTGCGTTTGATAGATTTCCCGTCATTTGTAGTATCCCTGCTTGTACGAGGCGACTAAAAGGGTTGGTGGTGGGTTAGTGCCCCACCCCGTAAAAAGAACTAACTAAAAAAGCAAATAAAGCGCCTCGGACCCGGACGGACCATACGTTGACGACTAAGGAACGGACAAAGGACATTCTGAGAGTAGGAACGTGGAATGTGAGAGGAGTGAATGATGAAGTGAAAGAGAGAGAGATTGTCCAGGTGCTTGAGGATGCAAAAGTGGATATATGTGGATTGACTGAAACTAAATGGAAAGGTGAAAGGATGAGAGAATGGGAATACGGTGTAGGTATATGTGCGGGAGTCAGTGAGAATGAGAGGGCAAGAGAGGGAGTATGTCTGATGATAAGCAAGAAGTGGAAGGAGAATATAAGAGAGTATGGAACAGTGGGTGCAAGGATTGTATGGGTGAGGATGAAAGTAGGTATACAAGCATGGGCGATTGTATGTGTGTATGCTCCAACAGAGGATCGAGTGGCAAGAGTGAAAGATGAGTTTTGGGCGAGAGTAGAAGCATGTATGGACAAGTTTGAGAGGAGCGAGAGAGTGCTGTTGATTGGAGACATGAATGGCAAAGTCGGGAATGTACGAGTGGATGGAGTGGTTGGTCAGTGGGGTGTGCCAGCAGAAGTAGATGGGAATGGTAGTGCTTTGGTGGACATCTGTGCTGGTAAGGGGTTGGCAATAGCCAACACCTACTTTCGTCATAAGATGATCCACCGGTATACATGGAGAGTAATGAGGAGGATGGATGGTGAACTTGTTGAACGAAAGGCAATGATAGACTACGTGTGTGTGGATGAGCGAATGAGAAGACAAGTGTTGGATGCAAGGGTGTGGAGAGGGTGGGGGAATGGAGTCTCGGACCATCACTTAGTGATGGCCAAGGTAGAGCTGCAAAGAAAGTGGTTGAGGAGGCGAAGGGGAAGACAGGAGGAAACAGCTCCTGTGAGAAGAGTGGAGAAATTGCAAGATAGTGAGAAGAGGACAGAGTATAAGAGCATAGTGGAAGAAAGATTGGGAAGGTATGAGCTAGAGCAGATGGAAGGGGGTGGAAGACGTATGTAAGATATTCACGGAAGAGATAAGCGCAGCGTGTGAGGTGGTTTGTGGAGTGAGGAGGAGATGCAAGGGTGTGCAAGGGACAGCATGGTGGAATGATGAGGTGAAACGAGCTGTGGAACAAAAGAATAAGGCATATGGTGAATGGTTGGCGAGTAGAGGTAGGGGAGAAGATGAGAGAGAGAAGAGAGAGGTATATGTGAGCAGGAGAAGGGAGGTTAAGAGACTGGTGAAGGAGAGTAAGAAGAAAGTGGATGAAGAGTTTGGGAGGAATCTGAGTGTGAAATGGAGGGAGAGTAAGAAATTGTTTTGGAAGGAGGTAAAGAAAGTAAGGATGTGTGAAAGGGGAAATAGTAGGGGAGTGAAAGATAGGAATAATAGATTGTTGGTAGAGAAGAGAGAGAAATTGAGGAGATGGAAGGAGCACTTTGAGGATTTGTTGAATGTAGAGAGTGAGAGCAGTGTGAGTATAAGTGGTTGGGGAATGGCTGGGAGAAGAAGAGATGAGAGGAGGGAGGAAGAGATCAGTAGGTCGGAAGTAGTGGAAGCGATGAAGAAGATTAAGCTGGGAAAGGCCCCAGGAATTGATGGAGTATGTGGTGAAATGCTTAGGTATGGGGGTGAGATTGTTGTGGAGTGGATATGGAAGTTGTGTAGATTGGCTTGGGAAGAGGGAAGGGTTCCAGAGGACTGGAAATCAGGTATAATTGTTCCTCTGTACAAAGGAAAAGGGGAGAGAGAAGTATGTGGTAACCATAGGGGTATTTGCCTTCTTAGTGTGACTGGTAAAATATATGGTAGAATACTCATTGATAGGGTTAGGCATATGACAGAGGAGCTAGTTGGAGAAGAACAAGGGGGATTTAGGAAGGGAAAAGGGTGTGTAGATCAGATATTTGTTCTAAGATGTTTAGTGGAGAAGTATCTAGAGAAGGGAAGGAAAGTGTACGCTGCCTTCATGGACTTGGAGAAAGCTTATGACAGAATAGATAGGAAAGGTATGTGGAAGGTATTAAGAATATATGGAGTGGAGGGGAAATTGTTGAGTGCTGTGAAGAGTATGTACGAGGGAGCTAGGGCTACGGTGCGAGTGGTTGGTGAGCTGAGTGAGTTCTTTGATCTCAATGTGGGACTGAAACAGGGGTGTGTAATGTCTCCATGGCTGTTTAATATATATATGGATGGGGTCGTAAAGGAGGTACAAGGTAGGGCAGTGGATGTGGGGGTGGCCCTAACGAATGAGGGTGAGATTTGGAAGCTTCCGGTGTTGCTGTTTGCTGATGATACAGTATTGTTGAGTGAAGATGAATGGGAGTTGCAAGGTTTGGTGAATGAATTTGGGACAGTGTGTAGGAGGAGGAAGCTGAAAGTTAATGTAAACAAAAGTAAAGTTATGGTGTTTGAGAGGAATGAAGTCACAGAGTGTGCAGTGAGGTTGGATGGTGAGGATATGGAGAATGTGAGTGCATTCAAGTACTTGGGTAGTGTGATGAGTAAGGATGGAACTTTGGGGGATGAAGTGCGTGAAAGGGTACAGCAGGGAAGGAAGGTTGTAGGCATGCTGAAAGCAGTAATGAGAAATAGGGAAGTGAGTATGGAAGTTAAGAAGTCTCTGCATGATGGTATTGTGATCCCTACCCTGACGTATGGAAGCGAGGCGTGGACCTTGCAAGAGGGAACAAGTCAAGAGTGAGAGCAGTGGAAATGAGTTACTTGAGAGGAGCATGTGGAGTGACATGGAGGGACAGGTTGACGAATGAAGAAGTGAAGGAACGTTGTGGGGTAGATGTGGATGTGGTTGAAAAGATTAGGAGAAATACACTGAGGTGGTTTGGACATGTGGAGAGGATGGAGAGTGAAAGACTGACTAAGAGGGTGTATGTGGGTGAGGTGGAGGGAGGGAGAGGGAGGGGTAGACCGAGGATGAGGTGGAGGGATGGAGTTGAGAGGTATATGAGGGAGGGGGGGATGAGTTGGGGGGAGGGGAGTCAAATGGTGGGTGACAGAGTGACTTGGAGGCGTTTTGTCTGCGGCCACCCTTTGCGGGATTAGGGCGTCGGGCTATAGATAGATAGATAGACGTTCTAGCTTTTGGTTACCTGGTTCACAGATTATGATGGATGTTTCAAAATTCGTTCACCAGTGGGGAGAGAATAGAAATAGTAATGAAGATTTTATTTATACATTGCTGAAACTTATATCTACATTTCTTTCAAAGGAGCTGTTGACCTTCCAACACGTCAAAAGAAGGATGTTGTCAGAATTTATTGCCACTGATAATATATCTGTATTTCTTCTTCTGGCCATGTATTTAGTTTTGGAGAAAGTCAAAAGTGTGTAGTGGAAGACATCTCGCCCAAACCAAGGGCCAGAGACCCTCAGACTCATATATGTTCTGAATCAGGGTGACCCAAGGATAGTTTTTGGTGGGTCAAACTTCAGATATGGGTCATTTGAGGTCACTGGTTGATTGTTAGCCTTTTTAGCCCGGGCAACGCCGGGTACCCCTACAGCTCAATTTTTGGCGTGGCGACTCACGTGACCTCCAGTTCGGTGATAGACTATGTGCGGTTGACCTCCGAGGTCGTTTGAGGTCACTGGTCGGTCATTTGAAGTCGCCAGAAATACACGCTTGAACAACTGGACCCAGCAGCCCAAATTTTGGCATGGAGACTCACATGACCTCCAGTTCGGACACTGGCTATGTGGGGTTGACTTCCAAGGACATTTGAGGTCCGTGGTCGAAGGTCATTATTTGAGGTCACTGGTAATTCGTGCTCGAAAGACCCAGCAGCCAAAAAATTCGGCATGGAGACTCACATGAGCTTGGTCATTTGAGGCTATCAGTAATAGCAGACAAATGCACACATATACTGTCGATAGTCTGCAAAAGCTGAAATAGATAGTTGCTGGACTTCTTGTCATTCCTCTTCAGAAGCATAAGAGGTTCATGGTCTTTCTGGAGTAGAGAGATTGAACTAGAACAAATAGGATTAGAGCGTTTGTCTTTTTTTGTTTGTTTGTTTGTTCTTCAATCACCCCTAAACCTAGGACCAGAGACCCCCAGAACCATATATGTTCTGAATCAGGGTGACACAAGGATGGTTTTAGAGGGATCAAAATTCAGATCTATGTCATTAATTTGAGGTCACCATTAGTGTGTTCGCCTTTTTGGCGCAGGGAATGCCGGGTACCTCTGGAACCCAATTTTTGGCATGGAGATTCACATGGCCTCCTGTTCGGATATAGGCTATGTGAGGCTGACCTCCGAGGTCATTTGAAGTCACTGGTTGGAGATTATTTGAGGTTGCTGGTAATACACACCCAAACGACTAGACCCAGCAGCCCATATTTTGACATGGAGACTCACATGACCTCCAGTTCGGACACAGGTTATGTGAGGTTGACCTCTGAGGTCATTTGATGTCACTGGTAATAGTATAGAAGTGCATACAAATAGACCTACTGTGCATTAGTCTACAAAAGCTGAAATAGAAAATTCCTGGACCTCTAATATTCTCTCTTCAAAAGCATACGAGGAACATCATCTTTCTTGAGTAGAAAGAACGACTGAACTAGAAAAAATAAGATTAGAGTGTTCGCCTTTTTGGCCAGGAGTGCCAGGTAACCCTGGTAGTGTATATACTGTATTCACCTTTTTGGCGCGGCAATGCCAGGTACCTCTGGTAGTGTATATATATATATATATATATATATATATATATATATATGGTAGCGGAGAAATGGGTGGAATATGCTAGGAATGTTATGAGAGTAAGCGATAGGATATTGGTAGTGAAAATTTTGTTCGGTGGAATGATGACTGCAATTATATTGGCATATGCTCCACAGGCAGGCTTGGATGGGGTAGAGAAGGATAGATTTTCGGATGATTTAATACCTGTAGTAGGTGGTATGGGGGATGATGAGATAGTTGTTTTGGGAGGGGACTTAAATGGTCATGTAGGTGAAGTAGATCAAGGTTATGAAGGAATACATGAGGGATATGCATATGGTATAAGAAATGCATAAGGGGAAAGGATACTCGAGTATGGGGAGGCAATGAACATGATTGTGTGCAACACACATTTTCGGAAAAGAGAGTGTAGGTTGATTACGTACGAGTCTGGGGAGAATAGCAGTCAGATTATTTTCGGGTCAGGAGGGCTGATAGGAGGTTAGTGAGGGATGTTAAAGTTATAGGAAGCAAGGAGTGTGTGCAGCGGCACAAACTATTGATTTATGACATGGTGCTTAATGAACGAGTGATGGAAAAGAGGAGTTGTATACCTGGGAGGATATGGAAGCTGGAAAATCAAGCAGTAAGGGATGCCTTCTATACAGAGATGAGGAGAGTGCAGGCTGAACAGGGAGCCGTAGACAGAGGCATTAATGAACAGTACAAAGTCCTCAAGAACAACATCTTGAGAGTTACATATGCAATACGCAGTTGGACAAGAGGCCCACCAAGACATAAAGTAATTTGGTAGTGGGATGAGGGTGTAGAAGCTGCAGTTAAGGAGAAAAGAAGGCTTTTCCGGGAATGGAAGAAGGATGGTGACAAGGAGGCATACTTGGCTAAATCATGTGGAAAGGAAAAATATGATATTTTAGGTAGCAAATGAGATGAAGAGGGATAATCGGAGTATTATAGGTGAGCAGTGTGTGAAGAATGATGAAGGAAGGGTAGTGGTGAACAGTGGGGATATTAAAGATGCATGGAGAGAGCATTATAGCCGGTTGTTGAATGAGGAGTTTAACTGGGACAAGGAAGGTTTGGAGCCAGCAGATCTAGTGTTTGGCCCTTGGCCTTTGATTGACGCTGCTACTTTGAGTGAGGCAATAGGCAGGATGCAGGGGGGAAGGAAGCAGGTGTGTCTGGGTTGACTGCCGAGATGTTGAAGGCCTCAGGAGATATAGGGGTGAGGTTTGTCACTGACCTGATGATTGGCTGAAGAGTGTAATTTCAAATGTGTAGAAAGGGCAGGGTGATGCCCTGGAAGGAGGAAATTATAGAGGTATAAAGCTTCTAGATCAGATAATAAAGGTAATGGAGAGAGTTCTAGAAGGTACGATTAGAGAAAGAGTGAATATTGATGAGATACAATTTGGGTTTATGCCAGGCTGGGGGACCACTGACGTCATATTCATTGTTCGACAGGTTCAGGAAAAATATATTGGAAAGTAAAGGGATCTGTATTATGTTTTTGTTGATTTGGAAAAGGCCTCTGACAGAATCCCTAGAAAGGTGGTGAAGTGGGCAATGAGAAAGCTTGGGTTGGAGGAGTGGCTGGTTGGGGTGGTTATGGCCATGTATGTGGGTGCTCGCACCCAGGTAACAGTGAATGGAGATTTGAGTGATGAGTTTTCCGTGACGCCCAATTGGCGGGGGGGACACAATCTAGCCACACTGTGGGGTGGTACTACTACTCTGCGGCCAGGTTGTGTTAGGACAAATACTGCCACCGTATTCTCTGCACGTCGTAAAAGGCGACTAAAAGGGACGAGGTGAGGTGATTAGGGACCCCCTCCTGTTTTATAGTTCCTATAAAGAGACCGGCCAGAGAAAGGGATGGGGGATTGAGTTATCCCCGTACCCTGAAGATTGGGTCTATGAATGTGCGTGGATGTAGTACGATTGAGGCTAAAAGGGAGGAGATTGGGAGAATGTTTGTGAGAAGAAAGTTGGATGTGTTAGCTTTGAGTGAAACGAAGATGAAAGGGAAGGGTGAGTCTATGTTTGGAAGTGTGAATGGAAGAATGTCAGGTGTTGATAGAGGAAGGGCAAGAGAAGGTGTGGCCTTGTTAGTGAGTCCGGAAGTACAGCAGTGTGTGATTGAATGGAAGGAGGTGTCATCGAGACTGATGTGGGTGGAAGCGAAATTTGAACGTGAGTTGTGGGTGTTTGTGAGTGCATATGGGCCTGGTAGTGAAAGGGATGAAGAAGAGAGGAGTCTTTCTGGAATGATGTTGATGAGTGTCCGCAGAGTTTTGGAGCGAATGTGAATGTGGTAAAGATGGGTGATCTGAATGCTAGAGTGGGAAATGTAGCAGTTGAAGGTGTAGTTGGTAAGCATGGTGTGCCTGGAAGAAATAAAAATGGGGAGCGAATGATAGGGATGTGTGTTGAACGAGAGATGGTGATTGAAAATATGCCGTTCGAGCAGAAAGATATTTATAAGTATATATGGGTGAGACAGGAGGGTGGAATGGTTGTGGATAAAGCATTGATGGACTATGTGGTTGTGTCTAGGAATGTAATAGGAAGATTGTGGGATGTGAGAGTTCTGAGTGGGGAGGGTGGAGGTATGTCTGACCACTACCTGGTGGAGGGAAAGTTAAGAGTAGGTAAGAGATGGGTGAGAGCTAGGAGGGTTAGGTGTGACAGGGAGGTTTTGAAAGTGAGTGAGTTGGATAAAAGAGAAAATGATAGAGTATCAGGAGAAATTGAAAGATGAGTGGAACGCAGTGAAAGATCAGGAAAATGGTAGTGTGGAGGAGGAATGGCAGTTGTTTAAGAGAGCTGTGGTGGGGCATGCAGAAGAGGTGTGTGGTGTGAGACGTGTGGGTGGTGGTGTAAGAAAAGGAAGTGAATGGTGATGCAAGGAAGTAAGTATGGCTGTGGCTGAGAAGAGACGTGCATATGAAGTGTGGCTGCAGAGGAAGGATGAGGTGTAATATTAGAGGTATAAGGAAAAAAAGAATAGGGCGAGAAGGGCTGTGCGTGATGCTAAAGTGGCAGCAGATGAGAGGTGGGGTAGGGGACTGACTGAGAATTTTCAACAGAATAAGAAAATGTTCTGGAAGGAGATTAAAAGGGTGCGAAAGGGAGGGTCTGGGATGGAAGAGCGAGTAAAAGCAGAGGATGGAAGGATGTTAATTGAGATGGATGCAGTAAGGAAGAGATAGTATTTTGAAAGATTGTTAAATGTAGAGGAGGAAAGGGTGGCTGAGACTGTGGCGGATGGAAGGGTGCAAGGAATAAATGTGTTGGGAGAGTTGAATGATTCTTTGATCACGAAGGAGAAAGTGGAGAAGGCAGTAAAGGAGATGAAAACAGGGAAAGCTGCAGGTATGGATGGGTGTGCTGTGGAATGCCTGAAGGGTGGTGGAGTGACTATTGTTGACTGGTTAGAAAGATTGTTGAATGTGTGCTTTGTAAGTGGTATGGTGCCAGTTGACTGGGGAAGTGCTTGTGTGGTCCCGCTGTATAAAGGCAAGGGTGATAAGTATGAATGTACTAGCTTTAGGGATATAAGTCTGTTGAGTGTTGTAGGTAAGGTGTATGGTAGAGTGTTAATTATGACAGAGAGGGTACAGAGGGAGTGATTGGTGATGAGCAGTGTGGCTTTAGGAGAGGGAGGGGATGCGTGGATCAGGTGTTCGCTGTGAGACAAGTGTGTGAAAGGTATTCAGCGAAAGGGAAGGATGTGTTTTGGGCATTCGTGGATATAGAGAAAGCGTGTGATAGAATTGATAGGGAGGCTTTGTGGGCTGTTTTAAGATTGTATGGACTTGATGGTAGGTTACTAAACGGGGTGAAAAGTTTTTATGTAAATAGTAGAGCGTGTGTAAGAGTGGGAAATGCTGTGAGTAATTGGTTTCCCGTGAGAGTGGGGCTGAGACAGGGATGTGTGATGTCGCCTTGGTTGTTTAATATTTATATGGATGGTGTTGTAAGGGAGGTGAATGCAAGAGTTTTAGATGGAGGTCTAAGTCTGGTGAATGTTGATGGTGGAGAGTGGAATCTGAAGCAGCTGCTGTTTGCAGATGATACTGCACTGGTGGCTGATTCAGAGGAGAGATTGAGACAGTTGGTAGAGGAGTTTGGAAGGGTGTGTGAAATGAGGAAATTGAAAGTAAATGAGAATAAGAGTAAAGTGATGAAGTGTACGAGGTTGGTAGATGGTAGGGGGATGAATATATATAGTTTTGAATGGTGAGTTGCTTGAGGAGGTAGAGTGCTTTAAATATTTAGGTCACATGTTGCTGTGGATGGAAGAATAGATCCAGAAGTGAAGTTTAGAATGAATGAAGTTGGTAAGGTGCTGGGAGGAATGAAAAAAATGTTTATATGTCGTTCACTTAGAATGGATGTAAAGAGAGGCTGCATGAGGGTGTTGTGGTACCGACTGCGTTATAAGGGGCTGAAACATGGAATATGGGTGTAGCAGAGAGGAAAAGTTTGAATGTAATGGAGATGAGGTGTCTGAGGAGTATGTGTGGAGTGACGCGTATGGATCGAGTGCGAAATGATGAAGTGCAAAAGAGAACTGGAGTTGTTCGGAGGATGACTGGTAGAGTTGAGCAGAGGGTGTTGCGATGATTTGGACATATGGTGAGGATGGATAATGAGTGCTTGGTGAAAAAGATAATTAGATCTGATGTGAGAGGTGTAAGGCTGAGAGGGAGACCACGAATAGAATAGATAGACGGTGTGAAGAGAGCGCTGGATGCGAGAGGGATGTCTGTTGAGCAAGGAAGAGTGGCTGTGAGTGACAGAAATAAATGGAAAGAAACTGTGAATGAATTAATGATGATGCAGCCCTGAAGGGATATTCTCCCACATTTGGTCTGATTATAGGACTACATAATAGATAGATAGATAAATAGATAGATAGAGAGACAGATAGAAGCAGGAAGTCAAATGATGAGAAGGTGTTGTGTTTGCGAGAAGCGAGCAGCGCTAAACGCTTACACGGGGGAAAGCTGACGACAGCGGCCAGTAAGGAGATGATTCAGTTAGCTGTCAGCAGTCCTCTCGTGAGAAAGTTCTGTTGCCATGAGGAAGATACGTGACGCACACACCCTACTACACGAGATGTTAGGAAAGAGAGTTTAGAAGGAGACAAGCGACCCTATAGAGAGGTCGAGACGGAGATTAGCTTTAGAACAGAGAGAGAGAGAGAGATAGCGAGACAGGGAGGTAGCTACCCAGGACTTATACTATTATACCTGTTTAATATTTCCAAGACAAATAAAAATAGTCCCATACTATTCTTTACCTCTCCCGTCACTACATGACATCTGGTGGGGAAACTACTACAAGATATAAAAGCCGCTCGACCACAAGTCTAAAATATACTTCTCTACAATATACTACAAAGTCTTTATGACATTTGGTAGCAGCGAACGTATACGAACCTCGTCTACGAATCAACATTAAATTCCTACAAAATATCAAGATTGACAACAACCAACAATATCAGCTCCTGCCCCCTCCGTCTCCCAGATCATTACGCTGATGCAGAGGTCAAGAGATCACTCGACGCCTCGCAAGTAGCTTAACGACAAACCAGCAAATCTGCGGACATCGTCTCCGAATTAAAAGCAAATTTCTACAAAAGCAACCGAGACTACAAGGTTAGCTTCAGTTCTACAAAGACTACAGCCATCTACAATCAACTACAATTAACAACTCTACGTCGTCTGTATAATCTTCTACACGCACCTACAAGTAGCGGCAGTCTTCATCCCACAACGAATAAATCACTAGAGAAAAGGACAGAGAAAACTTCCACATAGAATAAAGGGAACAAACAAACGAAGAGTGAGACACGATTTACAACTCATCTTACTCACTCGTCTTCACTCAAGTTACTCATCGCTACTCATTCACTCACCACAGCTACCAGTGTGGGGAAGCCGACGTCACCATGTGCTGAGATGACATCACAACGCGAGTCTGCCATGCCAAGCAACGTGTGACGGACACCAGGCACTTCTCACCCACTACTCATTACTCATTATTCACATAGCTCCTACTCATATTCACTTATTTTCACAGTTAAGTTGGAAATTCGACGTTCTATGTTGAGGTTTGCCTGGGACAGCCGTTAACCACTACAAATACCAGGCCATGGAGTTTCCTGAGTAATATCGTCCATCAACACACCACTAGAATTATCAAGAGATCTTCAATCAAACCTGTATTTTCTTCCGAGATCGACTTTTGTATCGACACACCTCTACGATCTGTATCAAGTGGGTAAAATTATACTTGCTCATTTCTTCTCAGTGCTAAAATTAGCTATATTCAACTTATTTAATCATCTAGTTTGCTAGGACATAAATAAACAAGAGGCGTATTTCATAACATCATATCTTAATGACAGGAATATTTTCGCAACCACCCACGTTAATACCAGATGACACACAAATTGCCACAACATCAGACTCACAATTAAGAGACAGCCCACCCATTGTACAACCCACACCACACGTTATAGATAAGGAAACAAATACGGAGTTTCGGATGATGAGTGGGAAACCCCTTCAGATGTTGAGAGTATCGACTTCGCAGCTGCCTTAAATACGTATGCCAATATACTTAACAGGGTTCACCGGTCCGGTCATACATATTCTACCATTCCCTCACATAACGATAAACTCGTACAAGTTGAATTAACAGGGCAATCATTAAATATGAATCAAGAAACAAATACTGCTGATCTAAAAACCACACCTCACGTTTTTGTGTATCACGAGGATAAGACTGCCCCCAAAATTCTCTGGCACAGACAAGGATCGCATTGATGTCATTTCATTAATCAGTCAGTGCGAACAAATGTTCATCAAGCGCCACATACTAGATGAACAAGAGAAAATTGCTATTTTTTCATCTTGCATAAGCCAGGAAAGATGTCCAGCAAGCAATTTATTGCGCTCCGATAAGCTACATCGTGCTAGGACATATGATGAATTTAAAACTGAATTTCTGAAGAAATTTTCTGGAGGTATGAACTTCTTGCCAGGTATAATTCCAGAATTACATAAAATTGTAGATCTTGTAAGGGAGCACACTACAAACCATGTGCTCAGTGAAATAACTGCTGATGTCTCCACAATCAAGAGAACCCTATTAGCTACTCTGGAGAATTCTAAGTGGATAACAGATGATGGAAAGATGTCCCCAGACCTCGTCGTGGACATCATTGGTTATGTAGCTGCCTTGTGTAAATTACCTGATAGAACCCTTAAGATCGCCAAAACAATCGCGTACATCCCTGGAATGTGCTTACTAGACTTAATGAACGAGGTAGAGATGCAGTGCAGTAAAGCAGGTGTGGTCGACACACATGCACATTCTGGTAGATTCAGGGTACCTGAGACAGTATCAGCTGTGAAAACATCAACACCGACCCCAAACAGAGAACAAAATCGATCGCGACCTGAAATGAGGCAGCCCAAACAAGCAAAGACGCCTAGACCTCGTTCCCACACGCCTTCCTACAGGCAGTTTCATAAGTTTTCGCGCAGCCCGAGCAGGTCTCGCGCTATAAACAACACTTTTTATGGGAAATCACCTCGTAGGTCACAGTCAAGGGATAGGTCCATTCTGTGTCATTACTGTGCAAAACCAGGACACACAAGGTATGAATGCTTTATCAAGGCAAAAGAGGATAATCAAAAGACACAAGGGTTTGGTCCTTACTGTAGGCATCATAGATACCAAGGGCACTGGACTAGTGATTGCAAAACAGTAGAAAAAATTGTGTCTATGTTCAAATCGGGGAAGACCAAGTCATGACAAAAAACGAACAAACATAAAAAAGAACAAGGTTAAACTTCACATAGGAGGCATGTTGGGAAATGAGTGTATCTTGATACCAGCTGTATGTGAGGATCAAAACGTTTCCTTATTTTTAGATACAGGCTCTCCAGTGAACTTAATAACACATGAAGAACTAAATAGAATTCTTAAAAATAAAAAGAAAGTAACTTTTCTGGATGAAGCTGATTTAGAATTAAACACAGTAGATGGTCAAGAGATTACAGTAAAAGGTATGATAAGATTAAATCTCAGTTTCACAGAAACTACAAGACCATTCTCTGCATTGTTCTATATCGTTGAAAACTTAGCAATTAAAGCTCATATGTTACTGGGCTTAAGATCCATGAGAACTGAGAACATAACTATACTCCCACAAATGAATGGAATAGACTTTGATAATGAATTTATAGAGGAAATACTTTCAGAGCCCTCACCGATTGGTAGAAGAGAGCCAAAAAGAATTGGTAATATTAAAGGCTTTAACAAACATACACAAACAGATGAGTGTATAGATCCACTTACACCAGCAACCCCATCCTCCAGAATTAGTGACTCAGATAACAGTACTGATTTATCAATTTTTCCAGCCCATCTCACTAATGATTTGGTTATACCACCTAATTCATACATGAAGGTTACCATAAAGAGCAAATTACGGAATAGTACTGTTCTTGTCTTAGAAGAATTATGTAAAGTAAAGGGATTGTCAGTAGAAAACGCATTATGTCATACGAACGACGAAGGGCTAACTCAGATATTCATTATTAATCACATGAATGGGGAAGTTCAGTTGAAGAAGGGAACTTGCATAGTTAATATTGAAAAATGTTTAGCCCCTGTGAAGGAAATAAATATTGGTGGAGTAACAAGTGAGATAAAATCTACGGATAGAGAAAGAATAAAAGAGAATTTAATTCACTCAGGTGAATTTGACGAAGAAAATGATTTGTTAACCCTGTTGGAAACACACAGGGACACCGTAGCCTTGCCCGGAGAACAATTAGGGTGTACTAACTTGATTAATCACATGATTAAATGTGCACCCAGAAACACCACCAATTTTCGTACCAGCTTATCGCATACCACACTCCCAACGTACACTTGCTAATCAGTATGTCGATGAAATGTTAAAGCTTGGAATTATTGAGCCTTCAGTTTCTCCGTGGAACGCTCCCTTTTCTTTGTGCCCAAGAGAAATGGAGAAATGCGTGCGGTAGTAGATTACCGTAAACTAAATAATCACACCATCCCAGACAGATTTCCCATGCCATTGCTAAGTGATGTTCTACAGAATATTGGTCCTGAGAATAATATATTCTCGACCATCGATCTCCTAAACGGATACTATCAGATTCCGGTATCTCAGGAGTCACGTAAATACACTGCCTTTTCAACAAACAGAGGCCATTATCAATATACAAGAATGCCCATGGGACTGAGGACAGCCCCCGGTACGTTCCAGCGTCTTATGAATTACGTATTGTCCGGAATTTTAGGACAAGGAATATTTGTTTATCTTGACGATATTATTATCGCAACGAAGAATATTAAGGATCATCTCAGGAAATTAGACTTACTCTTACAAAAGCTTAGTGATGCTGGATTAAAAATTAAACTTTCTAAATGCAAATTTTGCTTTAAGGAAATAAATTTCTTAGGGCACAAATTAAGCTCTGATGGTATTCACACCACTGATGACAAAATACAGGCAGTGAGAGATTTTCCTGAACCCACTACGACTGACGAAGTTAGACAATTTTTAGGTCTGGCTGGGTACTATAGGTCCTTCGTACCACAGTTCTCTCATATAGCCTTCCCTCTATTCCAACTACTCAAAAAAGATGCTGTATTCCAATGGGAAGAAGAACAAAAAGGGCATTTAACAATCTAAAAATTAAACTAACGAATGCACCTTGTTTAGCATATCCAGATTACACGAAATCATTTCTTATTTGTACAGACGCATCAGTTAAAGGATTAGGGGCTGTACTGATGCAGGAAGATAAAAGAGGAAAGAATCAACCAATTGCATTTGCCAGCAGACAAACAAGAGGTGCAGAAAAAATTATAGCACTACAGACTTAGAGGCACTTGCAGTGATTTTTGCATTACAAAAGTTTCGAGATTTGGTATATGGTTACGAAATCCACTTATTCACCGACCATAAACCACTGGTGGGTATGTTTAAAGAAAAACTCCTTTCTGGGAGGAGAGCAAGATGGAAATGTACAGTTGAAAACTACAGTGTACAAATACATTATATACAAGGTAAAATGAATATAGTAGCTGACGCATTATCTAGGAACCCGAACACAATTCAGGTTGCGGGGTTAGATCTCAAAGGAAATATCCCAAACCACGAGGATATCGCAAAGGCACAAAGACTTGACCCAGTATGGTCAAAAGTAATATACAAGTTAGAAAGTGGAGATGACATACAATTACCCAAACTGCATGTCCCACTTGAACAATTCACAATGGTCAATAATACATTATACAAAATTAACTCTAAACAACCAAAACGCCAAAGAAATACTAACCAGTTGGTAGTACCTAATGACATGATACCCCAAGTATTACGAATGATACACGACAGCCCACATGCAGGACACCCTGGAAAGGATAAGACATTCAACCAAGCCCAGCTATTATATTACTGGCCTTCATTACGAAGAGATATACACAATCATATAGACAGATGCGAATCATGTGCGAAACACAAAGGATACCCAATCACACCTGCACCGATGGGTAATTACCCAGTACCACATCAGCCATGGGACGTTGTCGCTGTTGATTTACTCAAGATGCCATTATCATACAATAATAACCTATACTTATTCGTAGCAACGGATCATTTTTCCCGTTATGTCATTTTAGCTCCAATTAAAGATAAGACAGCAGAGACAGTAGCAAAGGCAATAACAGATAATGTAATATGTCGCTTTACTACCCCAAAGGTATTAATAAGTGATAATGGAGGAGAATTTAATTCTGAGATCTTACAAGAAATATGTAAACAATACAACATTAAAAAGGTTAACGTTTTGGCCTATCACCCAGCATCGAATGGGTTGGTAGAGAGACAAAATAAAAAGGTATTAGATGTGCTACGACACATTCTCAGTGAAAATTATGCAAGCTGGGATGATTGAATTCCCAGAGTAAAGGCCTCCATTAATGGGTCTATAAATAAATCCATTGGTGACACACCACATTTCATTATATATGGCACGGATAAAAAATTACCATATGAGCTCCTAGAAGGTGACAGCATGCCTATATACAATTACGATGATTACTCTAAACTCCGTTTACGTGAATTCCAGGACATACACAAAAGAGTGCAAAAACAATTAACGATGTCCAAGGAAGAAATGTCGGAGGCATTTAACAAAAAGGCAAAAGATTCACCTATCAGCTTAGGAGACATTGTTTACGGAGTCATTCATACGAGAGACAATAAATTATCCCTAAATTTGAGGGCCCATACAGAGTAATTAACATAAAGGCAAACAAAGTTTTAATTAAGTCACTTTCAAGTGGCGAGGAAAAACAAGTTCATATTGACCATTTAAAACGAGTTTCAAGGGAATTATCACATAATTATTCAGCCTCGGATACAACCGAACAGGTGAACGTACCTCAAGAAACCAAGCAAGAACACAACAATGATTACAAAAAGAAATTAAGGTCATATACCAAACAATCGAACATAGGTGCAACTATTCCACTGAAATCTACAGTACATCATTTACGGGAATTAAATATCGATTTAAACTCCTTCTATAATTGAAATAACAGCCAACCGTAACGCACACATCATCACTATCATCAACCACAGCTTTATAGGAAATTAATAGATTTTTTTTTTTTTCGGTAGGTTACGATGAAGGGACTTATGCTATGGATTCTCCTATACATAGTAAGGGTATATGCGCACCTAGACCCCAAGCATATAGTACGACAAGGATGCCTCATAGCTCCAACGGCCACGACTACAATCGTCAAGGACGTCATGAGTACTGAAATAAGTCTAGATTACTTGTATGACTTACCTACTTATATAGAAAGACTTGCGACGCCGATGCGAACTCTGGACTTCAAGATAGGGAATTATGTTTCACAATCACATATCACCAAGGAAGTGGATGAAATGGTGAAGTTAGCAAAATGGAAACTAGAACAGGCGAAGTCAACTATGCTCGTCATGATCCAAGATCTCCCATCTTATGGAACAGAGGTGCTGAGCGACAGGAACAACATCACACGTACTCGCCGAAAGCGCGGTTTGTTCGATCTGGGCGGCGCAATTCTTGGGAACATCTTTGGATTGGCTACAGAGGATGACCTTAAAGAAATAAACAAAAAATTTAATAAGATAGCTCAGGTACTAACATACCAAGATAAATTCATCACAGGACAGAACTCAGCAATGAAAACAATTGTGAAAAATCTGAAACAAGCAGAAAACGTAGCTTTCGAGAGTATAGATAAAATAAATGACTTAGAGGGTAACGTTACCCTTTTCCAGCACTTCTCCATCATCACAGAACATATTGACACGATTCTACTACAATTAGAGAACACTAGAGATCATTTCAGGGCACTTATGCAAGGAATTTCGAATGCTGGTGATGGCAAGATCACAAATGACTTACTCCCAGTTCATGAGCTACGTCAGATAGTTAGTCAAGGCATACATACACATAAATTGAAGCCATTGTTCCGCAGTAGGGAATTTATGCAATATTACCCGTACTTGGAAGCAACACTAACACCAACATCAGTGATAGTTCATGTACCATTCATCACGGAAGACCTGTTCACAGTATACCAAATACACCCCTTCCCCTATAGAAACAACAACACTTTAGTCATCATCAACATCAACACAGACACCGAACTCATCATGGTCTCCAAGAGACGAGACACTGTCACTTTCGCAAGTGAGTCAACGATTGAGCGAAAGTGCCGCACATCCTTACATGCTGTTCATCTTTGTCCTGCGTACATTTTCACGTTTCAGCCTACTGATACGGTCCCTTGTGAAATGGCTATCATCAGCAATAACAATATTCATCATCATTGCAACTTCACTTTTGCTCCAGATAAACTTGTACACCATCAACGCATTGGACACTCGCAGTTTTTTTATTTCCTCATAACACATCAGTTTACATAGTCTGTCCAGATATACCACCATCTCATACATCAGCCTCAGGATTATACATAGCACCAGACTACTGTGCGGTATTTACACCATCCATGTCTACTTTTTCCACCATCAATCACTACGCCATTCTCAACCATACACACAAACATTTCCACCCACTGCCTGATATGGACTTAAACATGAGCACAAGTATTAAGCTGACTTCACCTAAGTTTGAAACTATGCAGCTGATCAATGAAACAATGAAGCCCTGGGAAGATTTGAGTTTGAGTATGTTCAACCCATATTATGTGTATAGCCAAGCACCTTCTGTCTTCATAATTATCTGCATTGTGGTTGCAGTATTGCTGTTGGCCATGCACAGAATGCATGCAAGAATTGCTAATTTGGAGTCATTGTTTAGTGGGGGAGAGTTAACATCACAGTTAACCACCCTGAATGAAGTGTATATATTTTGTATATAGTATTAATTATATATATAAAAAAAAAAAATAATAATAATAATAATAATAATAACACAAAGAAGAATGACCCATATATGGCAGACCAGTACCATTATCTTTAAATGAAATATTAGTAACTCTTACAATAATCTTAATTTTAAACTATTTTTATTCTTGCATGTATGCATTTCACTATAATAACCCAAGTACATACTGTATTACAGTTAAATAATTTACTTTAATGCATTTATTCCAATATGTATTCAACTTATTTAAAATGTAATATTACTGAATAATCACTATTTACTATGCATAATATATGTATACAATATTCATACAATTATGTTACTTTACAATATTATGTATTTCACTTAATTAGCTTATAAGTTCATTATAATGTGTATGTAGTATGTATTAATATATTATAACTATTAAATGTCGATGGTACGTCATTTTCGCGCGGCCGAGCAAATATAGGACTACATAATAGATAGATAGATAAATAGATAGATAGAGAGACAGATAGAAGCAGGAAGTCAAATGATGAGAAGGTGTTGTGTTTGCGAGAAGCGAGCAGCGCTAAACGCTTACACGGGGGAAAGCTGACGACAGCGGCCAGTAAGGAGATGATTCAGTTAGCTGTCAGCAGTCCTCTCGTGAGAAAGTTCTGTTGCCATGAGGAAGATACGTGACGCACACACCCTACTACACGAGATGTTAGGAAAGAGAGTTTAGAAGGAGACAAGCGACCCTATAGAGAGGTCGAGACGGAGATTAGCTTTAGAACAGAGAGAGAGAGAGAGATAGCGAGACAGGGAGGTAGCTACCCAGGACTTATACTATTATACCTGTTTAATATTTCCAAGACAAATAAAAATAGTCCCATACTATTCTTTACCTCTCCCGTCACTACATGACATCTGGTGGGGAAACTACTACAAGATATAAAAGCCGCTCGACCACAAGTCTAAAATATACTTCTCTACAATATACTACAAAGTCTTTATGACATGATCAGGTAGTCAGGTCAGGTGCAGGTAAGGGGATGGGTCTTTTATGATGTGGGAGGGGTAAACCAGCTCTGCTGTAGGGCCATGCTGCGGATGTCACTGATTGCACTGCACAATTTACCCTTGTGCGGTGTGGTGCAGTGAGGTTCTGTCCCTTCTCCCCTTTGGGGCTAAGATGCGAATGAATGTGTTTAAATGGATGAGTAAATGGGGAGTGTGTCGTCCTGTCTTGGCTACCTCCCTTTCCTTGGGGGAAGCAGCCTAGGTATATAGATAGATAGACAGATAGTTTTCCGTGAATGTTGGTTTACATCAGGGGTCAGTTTTGAGTCCCATGTTGTTTATTATAGTACTTGAAGCTCTCTCACGTGACTTCCGAAATGGACTCCCGTGGGAGATGTTGTATGCTGATGATTTGGTGTTGACTGCAGAGAATGAAAGGGAGGCAGATGAAATATTTAGGAAGTGGAGGGATGGTATGGGGCACAAGGGCCCCATACCATCCGCATGACTTCGTAAAAATTAAGGCACTGTCCTCCTTGGAAGTGGTCCCCCCACACTATGGGAGTTGGAGTGAAATTCTACTAGTATGCATATATGCATGATCAGAGGAAAAAAATAATGATCATTAAGTTCCTTGAATGCAGTGATAAGAAACACGGAAGTGAGCATAGAATGAAAAAGTTACTACGTGACAGTATTGTGATACCAGCTCTAACTTATGAAAGTGAAGCTTGGATCTTGTTGGAAGGACGGAAGTCAAGAGTGAGAGCAGTGAAAGTGAGTTATTTGAGAGAAGCATGTGGAGTCACATGGATAGACAGACTGACAAATGAGGAAGTGAAGGAGCGTTGTGGTGTGGATGTGAATATGATAGGAAACGTTAGGAGAAACACCTTGATGTGGGTTGGCTGTGTAGAGGAAGGAGAGCGAGAGACTGACAAGGAAAGTGTATGCGAGTGAGGAGGAGTGGAGGGAAAGGGAGGGGGAGGCCAAGGATGAGATTGAGCGATGGAATGGGAAGGTATATGAGGGAGGGGGGTGTGAGCTGGGAGCAGGGAAATGAAATGGCAGGGGACAGGGCGACATGGAAGCGTTTTTTTTTGGCCACCCCTTACGGGATTAAGGCGTCTGGCAATAGATAGATAGATTAAGTACGGTATTTAAGCACCACCATCGAAGGATGCCTCCTTTTCCCGTAAGGTGTGGCATTTGGGATCTCACCTTGATACCGATGCTAGTGTGCAAAATTTAATTTTCTTAGATACTTTAAGGTTTCCCACATCCTCACATTGTACGTGGGGGATAATCATCGGATTTACACCCAGTCTATCACCCAGTCAGGGTAAACGCTTATCAATATGTTAAACTTCCGGTTCCTTGGAAAAAAAACAAAATGCTCATAATGACTTTGCTGGGACCCCCGGAGGCCATCCCTTCTTCCATGAGGTGCGTCATTTGCTTGTTCCACCATTCGCAAAACTTACCAGGGATGAACAATTATCAATATGAAAAATTCCATGTTCTTCGGTTAAAATCTTTGGCCGTGCATAACGACTTTCGTCAAGACCACCGCTCCCAACTCTTGAGGGGTGATCCTCGAGAATCGGACCTTACTTATAACCTGGTGTGAGTAAAGTTCCACCTTTGTGCAAAAATTCGTGATCCCAGGTAAATAACTGGACCCGCCTAATTGTTTTGGGTGAGACACATGGGATGCGTCGCCCCCGGCAGGGCCGATCCTCAGGGTTGCCACCCTGGTTGATCCCCGTTCCGGCTGGATATGATTGCAAAATTTAATTTTCCTAACACTCTTCCTTATAAGCCAGAACTCCACGCTTCATGCAAGTACAATAACTCAGTAAGTCGCTGAGCAAGTGAGGGTTTGACACAGTCAGTGACAAACAATATATTTTGACACCCGTGTGGGTGTGGCAGTTATAAAAAAAAATGACTATGGTGGCCATAGGAAAAAATATATTACGTCATAGCCAAGAAAGTATTAAGGGGAGAGGGATGAATGAAAATTTTAAATGTATATTTTTCATTTGTTGATGGGTGTTGGAATTAGAGAAAACATAATCCGTGAATATAAAATGTTTCATGCGTAAATACGTTAGGCTGTGACTGTAATATGAAGCATAAAATACATAATGCATCTTAGCAGGAAAGGAGTGAAAGATTAAATAGTTTTGCATTTGTCACAGTGGCTGGCGACTGAACCACAGACGAAATGGTCACAGTGCAAGACAAGCCGGGTGTCCTCCAGGGACATGCCGTATTGATCTATAACCTTGTTACAGGCTTAGGCATGTGGGGCTACCAGGAAGCTCCGTGTGTGTGTGTGTGTGTGTGTGTGTGTGTGTGTGTGTGTGTGTGTGTGTGTGTGTGTGTGATTTGCGTGTAGGTCTACGTGCGTTCGTGAATCTATGTGAATAAGCATTTGCGTGTGTTTGTATGCATGAAAGCGAGCGAGAGAAAGGGGGTAGATTAAAAGTAAGTATGTTTTTGTTTATATTCGCATGATTTTTCTCTGCTTTAATGTACATTTGTGAGAGCTTCTATACGAGTATGTCCGTGACCCATTCAGTTCAAGTATAAGTGTGTATCACTTTTGTGTAAAAGGGTATGTGCATAATTGTGTGTGTCTAATTAAACTGGGCTACCTATCTATCTATCTATCCATCTATCTATCTATCTATCTCTATCTA